>NC_056686.1:23806250-24129375 GCF_018350215.1 Panthera leo
CCGACCACAGGCCTTGGGCTAGGATTTTCGCCAGGGTGATATTCAAAATATTTAACCACCGGTATGGCACGGACACCGACCAGCCAGAGCAGAATGCTGGCGGGAGCATTGAGACTGGGTCCAGGCGGTATCTGATGGCGCCAGTGGATAGTTGCTGCATGAAGGAGAAATCTAGAGGGTCCTAGAAGGCCAGGTGAGTTGGGATAGGGAGGGGCCTCGAGACAGAGACTATTTGCCAAGACACTCGGAAGTATTTCAAGATCTTAACCGCCTGTGCATTGTCTCGGTGTATACTAGCCTGGTACCTGGCTAGCTGCACCCAGCTCAGCCTGGCAGCCCTGCCAGGCACCCACAAGGTCAGAGGCCAAGTCTCCTGGCAGGTATCACAGAGTTGTGTGCGGGCCAAGGAAGCTTCCCCCCTGGGTACAGTGGGTGGGAGAGCAGGTCGCCGGGCTCAGGACCTTGTTGCCAACCTCCCCTGCTGATGGATGCTTGTCTTTTAGTTTTATTAAACCCTGATGGATGGGCCCAGATAAATCAATGCAGGCTCAGCGAGCGGCCAGGAGAGCCATACATCATCCGGCCTCCCCTGAGACGGGCAGCTCGCGCGGGCACACCCGGAGTCATTCGTGTGTCAGCATGACACATGCCGGCACACGGGCACGCACACACACACACACACACACACACACATCTGTGCCAGTGCATGCATGCATCCAAACCTACCTGCACACCGGCATCCTCCCTGAGACACATGTTCACGGATACACCCTGACATACGCACGTGCCCATAGCCAGCCTGTGACCGTCCCTCCGGTCGGCCCTCCTGCCGGGAAGTTCTTGTGCAAGTCTGACCTCGTTCCCCCCCCCCCCCCCCAGCTGTTACGGAATTCTATCACCCTTCCTGAATAGGGAGTGAGCACAGGAAGAACCCCTCACCTCAATACTTTTGGAGATAGGACCCCAGACCCCTTGTTCCTGGGGCAGAACTGTTTCTCCGCCCTACTCATCCTTCCTCCTAGTGGGGTGCACATCCCATCACTGAACCCTGTTCCGGCCTCCTAGTCTCGCCAGTCAGTGGAAGAGCTACCAACCGCGGGAGGCATGTGGACGCATGTGGAGGCGGGAATATCAGTGTGCCTGTGTCCCCTTCCGACTCCTCCTCTCTAGCCTCCACTCCCCTGGGCCCCAGCCACGGCAGGGGCTGCGGGGACAGGAGAGAAGCTTCCTGAGGATGTGATCCCATCCCAATACAGAGGCGCAGGTTTGGGGGCAGGGAGCGAGCAAGCGAATGCGGACCTGGGATGGAGTTTAGAGCTCCCCTACAGAGAAGGCAGGACTGAGGTCCAGAGAGGGGATGGCATTTGGCCCAGGTCACACAGCACGTTGGGGGCCGCCGAGTCCCCAGCCCCCCACCGGAGGCAGCCCACTCCACCCCCACTTACCGTGGCTGGGGATCCCCCACCTCACTGAGTAATGCAGGCAGCCCAGGGCAGCCAGCCAGGGGAAAAAGGGCCTGGGATCCTCAGGCCCGCTGCGAGGGTCCTCGGTCACTTCTGGCGGCGCGGGGCCCCAGCTTCCCAGGTCGCAAGCTCCTGGGGCTGAAGGCTGCCCCGCGAGCCAGCGCGCGCCTGTCTGCCGGGGACCGCCGGCCACTCCGGGTGGGGGAAGAGGGGCGGTTCCAGGGGGCTGGGGACTTGCCAGGGCCGCTAATGGAACACAGCTGGACCCGCCCGCCGCGCGGGAGGCGGGAGGGAGGCCGGGAGGGGGCTCCGGCGGTGGCAGAGGCGGCCGGCGGGACGCAGAGCCCCGCTCCCGGCCTGGCCCCGCGCCCAGGCCCGCCCCGCCCGCCTCCCCGCCAGGTGAGCGAGCGAGCCAGCGAGCGAGCGGGGCGGGGACCCTGCGTGCCCGGAGCTGCCCGGCGAGGGGGGCTCCGCAGCTGGCGGGGGCTGGCGGGTGGGCGGGGAGTCCGGCCCTTTAAGGGCCCGGCTGGACGTGAAGGTCCTCCCCGGTGCCACCCCCTTCGCCTCTCCTGGCCGGGCCTTCAGAAGGCTGGGGCGGGCGGGGGGGGGGGGGGGGGGGGGGGGGGGGGGGGGGGAAGGGGGCGGGGGGAGGGGGAGGAGTGTTGCGGGAGGGGGGGGGGTGTTGAAGACCCTCCTCCCCAGTTCCGTGGCAGCGGTGACGTGGCTGCTGCCCATGCCTCCTCGGTCAGCTGTTTCCAGCTTCTCAGCCTCACAGTCCCAGTTAGTCGGTTTCTCTCGGTTGGAACTGGGGGGAGAGCCCCTTTCGGGTGTGGGAGTGGGCGCTTCATTAACCCCTTCTGCTCTAGCCTCGTCCCCGTCCCCGGGGAGGTGGGACCCAGCCAGCTCCCTTATTCTTCCTGACTCCGTGAGGTTAGAAGGGCTCCAGTCTCTGTCCTCAGCTCTAGCTTTGTGGCTTGGAACTTACTATTTGACTCCCTTTTTTCGTCTGTATGATGAGATAATGATCCGTATACCGTTAGTCTGTAAAAGTGCTTATACAGGGTCTGGCACAAAAGAGCCCAGTATAGGGCGCCTGGCTGGCTGCGTCGGTGGAGCATGGGACTCTTGATCTTGGGGTGGTGAGTTCGAGCCCCACCTTGGGTAAGAGTTTACTTAAAAATAATAAAAAAATAAACAAACATGCAAGAATAGCTATAAACCCCCCCAAAAAGAAGAGCTATAAGAAACTAGGTTTGTCAGGTAATAAAATGGTATCATACAAAAAAAAAAAAAAAAAAGAGGAACTCAATAAATAATTCACTGTTATTATGACTGTGAACACCAGCCAGGGGTGGGGGTAGCAGGAGAGAAGGAGGTCGGGATTCAAGCATCTACACAAGCGATGGGACTTCTGAGCAGAAAGGAGCAGGTACAGTGTCCCTTTCCATCCAGAGGCAGGGATGATCAAACCCTCCCAAGGGTCCCCTGCCCAAGGCAGCAACCAAATTTCTGGGCACCAAGGCTGAGGAACTACCCAGAATTGGGTTCAAAAGACTCATGAGTGGGGCACCTGGGTGGCTCAGTTGGTTATGGCCAGCTCTTGATTTTGGCTCAAGTCATGATCTCACGGTTTGTAAGGTCGAGCCCCCGCATCGGGCTCTTGGGCTCCGTGCTGACAGTGCAAAGCCTGCTTGGGATTCTGTCTCCCCCTCTCTCTGCCCCTCCCCAGCTTGCCCTCTCAAATAAATAAATAAATTGGTTCCCGAGTCCTAGGAATGGATATGGGAGGAGGAGGGAGCAACTGGGGTGTCCTGACCAGGGGAGACTTCCTGCAGACACAACATGGTTGAATGGTAGCCCTGTGGCCCCATCTAACCCGGGAGAGCGGGGAGCAGGCCTGGGATTTCCCGCCTTAAGAGCCAGAGGCGCTGAGTCAGCGGAAACCCCAACCAAGGCCACAAGAGGAGCCCCACTGTGGTCCCAGCCCAGGGAGCCGTCCCAGATGTGGCTACGACAGTGGTGGGGCCTGGGAAATGCTGAGCTCAGCAGGCGGGAAGTGGAGGGGTGGGGCTTTCTGGGCACTCCCCGCCTGAGGGGTGGGTAAAGCTCTGGCGCTGCCTCGGGGTAGGGTGCTGTCCCAGAGGGGGGCACTTGGGAACTGACAGGCAACGCAAATAGGTCAGGGTCTGTGCCAACTGAGCTTCACAGAGGCTAACTCCTTGACTCCTCACAACCACCCCAGGAGGGAGAATTCTATTCTTGTTTTTCTTTTTTTAAATGTTTTCAAGTTTATTTATGGGGCGCCTGGGTGGCTCAGTCGGTTGGGTGTCCGACTTCAGCCTAGGTCATGATCTCGCCGTTCCGGAGTTCCAGCCCCGCACTGGGCTCTGTGCTGACAGCTCAGAGCCCGGAGCCTGTTTCAGATTCTGTCTCGCTCTCTCTCCCTGCCCCTTCTCCACTCACGCTCTGTCTCTCTCAAAAATAAACATTAAAAATAAATAAATAAAGTTTATTTATTATGAGAGAGGGGGGTAGGGGAGAGGCAGAGAAAGAAAGAGAGAGAGAGAGCAAGTCCCAAGCAGGCTCCGGGGCGGCCAGCGCAGAGCCTGACATGGGGCTTGACCTCACGAAACCGTGAGATCACGACCTGAGCCTAAATGAAGGGGCGGATGCCTAACTGACTGAGCCCGCAGGTGCCCCGGGGGGAATTCTATTCTTATCCCCATGTTACAGATGGGGAAACCTGAAGCATAGGAACAGCACAACTTGCCCAAGATCACATGGCTAGTAGGTGGTGGAACGGGGACCCACACCCAGCTAGTCTGGACTCCCAGCACACGTTCTTAACTACCGTGCCATCCCGGGCAACTCCCACCTTTCCCCCATTCGTAGTCGACTCTCCCAGGCAGGAAGGGAGGGCTGGACCCAGATCAGCCAGAGCTGGAGGAACCAGAGAAGGTGGAATGCAGATAACCCCTCGTGGCACCCCAAGGCACTCGCAAGAACAGCCAAGCCTGGAGATACTGCAGGCACAGTCTGGAAACGTACCTATGCCCCTTCCTCCCTCTGACACGTACGTGCACGTATCCAGGAACACACAGATACCCTCTCTCACAACACACGTGTAGACGTCGCACGCAGATGTGGGCACTTATGCTTACACAGCCACACGCACACACATACGCCACATAAACAGACACACAGAGACGCGTACGTGAGCACGTACGAACCCACAGAAATGTATCCCTGGACGTACTCAAGCACAGGTGCGTGCGCACGGCCCTGTATGTACTTGAACGTACAGATACACGCAGGTACGCACAGATATGTATGCACATACACAGAGAAACACACACCTGTGCCCACAGGTATCACGACTCACATATGCAAGCAGAGAAGCCCGGGGATCTACGGTGCACACACACATGTGCACACAGACACGGGCAGCTCCCACAGAAACCCCCCACTCACACACGGACACATGTACACACATACAGGCACACAAGCATTGCTGACACATTTATATGCTTCAGCCCCAGAAAGCTCTACACGCCAGCAAGCAGGGTATCCTGTGGGGCTGGGCTCAGTGCCCTCACCCCAGATGGCATCGCCACGAGATAATCAACGCTGCTAATCGCCACCAGCTGCCCTGGAGCCTGCCTGCCGCTGCCGGGTGGGGCTACCAAGGCCTCCTGGGCCCCGGGTAGGATGCCCAGATGTCAGCTTGTGCCCAAGGGCCACCCATCCCACTGTCCCAGCTGGCCGTTGGGGAATCCCCATCTGGCAGGGGCAGTACATGAAGCCGGAGGAAAGTGAGAAGCCAAGATGGGGCCTGGTCCCAGGACAGGCCCCAGAGGCTCCCACAGCCAAGCAGAGGTGGTCTGAGCGACACATGCACAGGTGCACACACATGCACGCACACATGGCCACAACAGACCAAGCCACGCGCTCTTCTGCCTTGACTGTTGCGGGAGACTCCCAACCCCTACTTCCCACCCAGCAGCCATCCAGGCCGTTCCAGATCTGTACCTGTTGAGTTGACGCTCCCGCTCCAATTTTCGGGTTCTCATTTCACCTAGAGTAAAACCCCAGACCTTTTCCTTAGCCTCACCCCAGAAGCTGCGGACCCCACTGGCTTCCGTTCTCAGTCTTGAATTCGCCAGGTTGATTTTCCCTTGTACCAACCCCTCCCTCTGCCTGGGTTTGCCCCTGATCTTTACTGGGCTGGCTCTTTGACAGGCCTCACCTCGAAGTCACCTCCTAGAATGGCCTTCCCCGTCCACCAGATCCAGAGGAATCCCAAGGCGTTCTTAATCCTGAGTCTGTTTCAAATCTCTGCGTAGCTGCGGTATTTGTGTGTGTGTGTGCGTGTGTGTGCGTGTGTGTGTACCGTCTTTCTCTACTAATAAGCAAGAAGCTCCACGAGGGGTCATATCCACTGGTACCCTTCACCGACAGCTGAGCCTGGCACCCCAGAGGCATCCACTGGGGAAGTAGCGGGTAAATGCACACGGGCACCCTCCAGGCACTCAGACACAGACACGCGCCCACAGGAGGTATCCCCCACAAGCGTAGGCAGGCAGGTACACGTGTGCAGAAATACCCACACGCACGCAGCTTCTGGGCCGTAGAGGAGAAACTGAGACCAGAGCGCCAAGGTCACTCTCTGCCTCCCTTGGTTTCTCTGGGTGTCTCTGTCCCATCTCCTTATGACCCTGGCTGTCTCCCCCTCTCTCTGTCCTCTTTTCTCTGTGTCTCTGTCAACCTCTGGTTCTCTAGCCCGCCTTCTTCCCTGTGACTCTGGCCCTTCTGTGGCTCTCTGGCTCTCTCTTCTTGCCTTTGCCTCGCTGCTTCTAACTGTCCTGTGTCCCTCTGTTTGGGGAGCTGCCTCCCTAACTCCGAATCTCTGTCTCTCTGTGTCTCTGGTCTCTGTCCTTTTCCTTACACTTTCTGTATCTTTATGTCCCTCTCTCCTGTCTCTCTTTATCTCAGAGTTGCCCTGTTCTCTGCTTCTCTTCACCCGGCCGCTGTCTCTGTCTCTCCCTGTCTCTATCTACCTACGTCTCTGTTTCTGGCTCTGTATCTCTGACTCTCTGACTCTGGTTTTCGTTCTCCCTCCCTCCATCTTAAATCAACCCTGCCTCCACATCTCCACGGCTGTCCACATCCCTGTGGCAGAGAGACCCATCTTTCACCTCTGGTGGCAGCTTTATGGTCCCAGCGGCTGGGCCAGTGCTCTACTCTGCCGATGCCCACCTCCCCTGCAGGGCCGCGGCAACCTCCACACAGACAGCCCTGGCCCTGGCAGCATTTACAGATGCCCAACCAGGGGGCCTTATTTCAATAGCGCATAGCACCAGGCACCTGCTTGGTCTGACCACCCTGGAGCTTCTGGAGAGGTAACACAGGTACTGACGGGCACTGATGCAGATGTGGCAACGGCCAGGCAGATGGACACCTGAGGGAGGAAGGGAGAACATGCCAGGCAATCCTCGGCCCCAACTTGGTTGCCCCCTGGGCTCAGCCCACCTGTTCTGAGGGATCTTTGGGGAGGCAACAGGCACACAAGAGCCCTGGATTCCGGTCCTACCTTTACCCAGACCCTAGGCTCCTGCCTCCCCAGCGTAGCACTGTAGGATCCCCCATCAACCCACCTAACCTGGTGTGCGACAGCACCTCAAAGCACCTCGCCTGACTACTCTACCTCAGTCGTTCTCTACCGAGCCAATTTTGCTCCCCAATTTTGCCATGTCTGGAGACGTTTTTGGTGGTCACAACTTGGGGTCGTAGAGGCCAGGGATGCCGCTGAACATCCTACAAACACGCAGGGCGGTCCCTTCGTAATAAGAGAATTATCCGGCCAGAATGTCAGCAGTGCCGAGGTGGAGGACCTCTGCTCTACGCCACGGGGAAAATTCTGCTTCTCAGAATTCCCGCGGTCTCTGACCGCCCGCAAACTCTTCGTGCTCTGACCAGGGGTGGGGGCCATTAGATGACGCCAGCGTTGATCCCGCCTCGGCCTTTAGTAGCGGCAGCTAAGATTTATTGAGCCTTTCTAAAGCACTGGGTGGCACCAAACAGGAGAAACTCATCTCAGTCTCACAATCATCCACAGGAGGCCCGGGCACTATTGCGATGCCCGTTCTAAGTGTGGGGACGCAGGCAGAGAGCAGTGAGTCATCAGCTCAAGGTCACATAGCTGGCAAGGATAGAGATGTATTCGAACTGGTCATTTGGGGACAGACCCACAGGACAGAGCCCTCGCTGGGAACACTCCTGGGCAAGTCCTTTTCCATCTCTGAGCCTCCCCTCCGTTCTTTTTCCACCAAGCACGTGGGATGGACTCTCTCATTTAACCCAGCCAGCAGCCGTTGCAGGAGGTAAGGCACTGTCCTTACCTCTTCGTGGGCTAGAAAGCCAAGGGTTCGAGACTGAAATCTCAAGGTCCTAGGGCTGGGAAGTGGTGGAGCAGAGATTTGAACTCAGCTCTGCCTGACCCCAGGGCTCCTGATCCTAATCAGTCACCTGCAATCGCCCCAGGGCTACAAAGCGGGAGGGCAGAGGTCCTCAAGCTTGGAGGACTTGTCAAAGACAGCAGCCCCCCAGGGTTTCTGATTCAGTGGAGTTTGCTTTTTTGAGTAAGTTCCCAGGCCATGCAGATGCTGCTGGCCCAGAAACCGTATAGAGAACTCCTGCAGGAGAGCCTGGGATTAGATCTCCTGTCCCTGGGTTCAAATCCTGGCTCTGGCTGTTGCTTGCTTTGTAACCAGGGGATGTCGCCTAACCTCTTCCTCTGCAAAGCAGAGATAACGGCTATATCTATCACTTAGAGTTTGCTGAAAGGATTAAGGGAGATAATGACAAAGAGAAAGGCACTTTTATGGTGCCGGCTATCTAGTAAATGCTCATAGATGTTCACTGGTAAAAGGATCCCCAAGCCAGGCAACTCCCCGCCTCCCCAGACAGACTGGAAACTCCCGGAAGGTGAAGGACACTTCTCCTGACTACCAGCCACCGCCCCAGCCTGCGTGGAGGGGACATTTCAGAACAAGCACCGAAGGAGCAGTAGACGTAGCTTTCATTGATCAAGGCACCCCAGGGGCACCCGGGTGGCTCAGTTGGTTAAGCGTCCGACTTCGACTCAGGTCGTGATCTCGCGGCTCGAGACGCGAGTTCGAGCCCCATGTCGAGCCCCACGTCGAGCCCCACGTCGAGCCCCACGTCGAGCCCCACTTCGAGCTCCACTTCGAGCCCCACGTCGAGCTCTGTGCTGACAGCTCAGAGCCTGGAGCCTGCTTTCTGATTCTGTGTCTCCCTCTCTCTCTGCCCCTCCCCCACTTGTGCTCTGTTTGCCTCTCGCAAAAATAAACAAACATTTAAAAAAAATTTTTTTAAACAAAGAAAAGGCACCCCAAAGGGCCTCTACCCCACAGCACAGGGCCTCCAGGAACATGGTGAGGATAGGGCACAGGCAACATTGAGGACCCCCAGGCCCACCTGGCCCCCAGCCTTCCTCCAAGCTCTGCCCCACCCCCAGTAATCCCTTTCAGGGAGCGGGGGGGAGAGCGTTGGCTTCCCAAGACCCTGGTGGGAGACAGTTTGGACCAGTACCTGAGCCTCCCTTTGGCCACCAACCAAGGCAAGTCAATCATGCTGTGCTGTGTGACTCTTAGCCAATCCCTAGTCCCCTCTGGATCTTAGTTTCTTCACTTAAAAATCAAACAAGAACTCAGCATAGTAGGTGAGGATGGGGTCTCCAGCCCCAGAATAATTGGGCTCAAACCCCGCCTCACCACTTACTTACCAGACTTGTGGCAAATCACCTCACCCCTTGCGGGGACCTTCTGTTTCCTTGTCGGTAAAACAGAATTGTTGGCAGCTCTCAAGGGGGCACTGAAGGCTACGTGAGACGACACGTCGAAAGTGCCGAGCTCGGTTCCCGGACCTCCGTAGATGGCAGCTATTCTGTACACACGATGAGAAAGGGTAACCCTCACCACCACGACACACGCGAGCTCTTGGCAGGCTCTCCCCCCACCCCGCCCCCCAGCCCTCTACACTCTTCTTGAGACTGTCTTCACCTTCTTGCCCGCTCTGGGGTGGGGGCCAGTCTTTCAGAAGAGGCACATCTCAACAGAAGCTTGGAAGAGGGAGCGGTGTCATCAGTTATCCGCCACTGATTTATCTGAGTGTCTTTGTGCCCTTCGAGACTATAAGCCATACAAAGAGCTGCTTTTGCTACCATTTTATCCCCCAGAGCCTATGACAGACTAAGCCGCCTTATAAATATTTGCCGCATGAATGAAAGAAGGGACCAGCCCCTCTAAAGGACAAACTCCCGCCCTGGAGGGCAGGCCAAGGAGTCTCCTGGGGGAGGTGCAGTGAGGAGGAGAGCATCCAGGGACTCCCAGATTCTTCCTTTCCATGCAAAAGCCTCAGACATTTGGACTTGTAAATTCCTTGAATCCTGGAATCTCTGGGTGGAGAGAAGCTTTGCTGTTTTCCAGCCCCACCTCCTTCCAGTGGTGCCCAGGGCTGGGCTGGGGGGGGCCAGGAGGGGGGCGGTGCCTGTCAACCCTGGCAACTGGGCCAGGAAGGGAACCTAAGGGATTGGGCAGGGGAAGGGGAAGTTCAGGGTGAAAATTCAACTTTTTCATCAAGGCAGAAAATAAAATCAAAGGTTGGAGAGGGTTTGATCCTGACTCTGCTACTTCCTGGCTTTGTTCTCTTAGGCAAATTCCTTCACCTCTCTGAGCCCTTGGTTTCCATATTTATGAAATGGGGTTTTAATGATCACCCTAACCACATGGAATTGGGGGGCGGATTAAATACGCGCATGTGAAACTAAGCCAAGCCCATAGTAAACACTCACAAATGTTCATTGTTAACATTATTATTATTGGGGAGTGTTAATAATTCATTCCTGCCCTGTAGCTCACATCCATGTTCATATCTGACCCCCACCCTGGCCCCTTCACTATTTACATGGCTGATTTCATGTCATCTTGAGAGGTCAGTGACATTTCTGACCGATATGTCAGGTTCCCCCCGCCCCCGCCCCCTCTCTCCCGCCGCCTCGAAGCGGCCTAAATAACAAGTAATATATAAAGAAATAAAACAACTGGAGGGCTGTCAGCCTTGACCATTCAGAGAAGGCCTGACAAAGAGGACAGGTGGCTAGAAGTAGGTGGATTCTTCCAGAGAGCCTAAGATTGTGGACCAGGGTTCAAGGCCAAGGCTTCCTCAATGCAGGGGGGGGGGGGGGGGGGGAGGTGTCCCTACCCTTTGGCAACGAGGTAAAACTGAACTTGGGAACTCTTGAGCCCGTTCATGCCCCCAAGTCTGCAGGTTTTAAACCTGGATTGACCCAAATGTTCCCCCTCGTCAGATCTGGAAACAGGGTCGGGTGAGCCAGACCTGTGCAAAGCCCAAGATGCAATGCCGCCTCCCCTTCCCCCCTCCCCACTCAGAGCCAAGTTTTGCACGTCCATCCCAGCGTCCCTGTGACCATGCCCACACCACCTTAGCTGAGTGGCTCCAAGGAGGGGAGATCCCCCACTCATCCGCCTCTGCACATCCAGAGGGGAGAAATATAGGTGCCAGTGATGGCAACGAACTTGCTGGGCTGGGGTTGAACCCAAGTGAAACTCCCAATATGCCTCGGCTGCTTTCTAAAAAGTAATTTTAATCACCAGGACAATCCTGCATATCTATCATCTATTCATCCTCAGCTTGAGCACTTTACAGTAAGGAAACAGTGGCTTGCTAAGAGGCAGAACTGGATTTGAATCCAGGGCTCTTACAGTACAGTCTGCTCTGTGATAGACTCCTTCCTCTCTTTGGGACTCAGTTTCCTCATCTGTAGAATGGGGTGGTAGCTCCAGAATCTCTAAGATCCACATTGAGACTTTTTGCAGCTCTGAGCTCAGGTCCCCACCCAGAAGCCTAGAACAGCCCAGAGGGCCTGGGCGGGAGAGAAGGGCAGGTGTAGACCTGACTGTCCCGCCAGGGAGGTGGGGGAGCACCATCGCCAGACGCACAAAAACAACTAAATAAATCAGGGCCGAGAACTTCTAATCCTTCCCGGCTGTGGCTGCTACCGCTACGCCCAGCCTGGCCTGCCATCGCCTGGCCAGTTCCCGGGGCCTGGGAGGGGGACAAGGCACAGCCAAGAGCGCAGAGTGCAGCCAACAGAGTCGGAGTGATGCCCGGCCATCAAGCTGGCCTCGGCTCCCAGAGATGAGGGGAGGCCCTGTCGGCAGGGTGACTCAGGCATCCCAGACCCCCTCCTGGGTGGGCACGTTAGGCGCCTAGGTCTATTTTTAGAGCCGGCTCCAGGCCTGAGCTCGGAGGGGCAGGAAAGGGGGGCCTCGTAGGGGCGCAGGGGCCTGACCAACTCCTCCCCGCTCCCGGCTCAAGCCCCAGGCCCTCCAGCGGCCTATCTAGAAAAGAATGGAAACACGGCGTGGGGGGAAGTTGCAGGGATTTCGGCGCAGGCCCGAGAATGCAATCCCCCGTCCACCCTCCTCCCTGCAAGGCCTGGCAGTTCCAGGGAGCTGGGCGCGGCCTCCCGAGAAATGACCTCTGCTAAGCAGGGCCAGGAGCCTCCCGACGGCGGGTCTGTCTGGCTATTGGACTGGGGGCCAGGGCGGGCGGGGCTCCCGGGCGAGCCAAGAGGCTAGGGAATGAGAGGAAGAAGCTTCCAAGTTCGGGGGATCCCGAACACACCCCCACTCCCGCCCGCCGCGCCTCCGGACCACTCAGGCCACGCCCCTCAGGCCACACCCACGGTCGACTCCACCCTAGGCCCCGCCTCCTATTTGGCTCTGCCTGGCCCTGGCCAACCTTGCATCACGTCTGCAAGGTCCAGAAAGGCCCAGATGCCGGACATCTGACGGCCTGGGACTGGACGTAGGCCTGCCTCTGGGGGCCGGGACGTAAGTGAGAGGAACGGGTGCCTCCTCCTTCAGCGTGGGGTCGGGGAGAAGGAGAGCGTCGCGGGGTGGGGGTCAACCACGGCGCCCTTGCCAAGAAGGTCTCTAAGCTGAGGGCGTATCTGTGGGAGCCCGCCGGTTTTTGAGGCCCCTCGGAACACGGAAACACTGCTGTATTCGCGGGCACACGGCGGTATGCCGAGGAGGCTGGGGCAGAGGTCACTGGGCTGATACCCCCACTACTGGACCGTAGACGTTGAGGCCACGGTCCTGGGGAGCGGGGGGCAGCTGAGGGCCCCAAATACTTGAGCTCTCGTGGCGAGTTCAGGGACGCGGGGTTTGGGGAGGCCCAAGTGAAGGCCCATCCCTCCCAGGGTGAGGTGCAGAGGATGGGAGGGGAGCCGGTCTCTTAGCACCAGTCCTCCATCTAGCGGGAAGTTTGGGAATCGCAGGGGGGATGCCGAGGTGGGGTGGGGGGAGGGGTCCATGGCACCCCAAATCCTTCTTCTCCCTGGGTGTCCTGCTGGCACCTACATCCCAACCCAATCTGCTCCATCTCAGGGACTGGCCCCAGATAGTCATTCGAAGGCCTGTCCTCCCCTAATCCCAACCCCCAGCTCCAGGTCCTGCCCTTTCTTCGTAATGACCTGTGGATGGTGTCTTCTTCTGCCATCCCTCAAGGCCACTGCCTCAGGTTCAGGCAGCCACTGTCCTTGGATCTCTGCAGCTCCTGCCAGCCGCTGCCCCTGCCTCCAATTTTACCCCTTCCCCCATCCATTCTCTACTGCCAGCAACGTGGTGTTTTGTATCAGAAATCTGGTCTTGTCACTCCCTTGGTAAATATCTTTCAAAGGCTTTTTAGGGTCAAGAACTCCAAACCTCCGCTTTTCACCACCTAGCCCCACCTCCTTCACGAAGGCCAACGGTCAGTTCTTCACACCCCTGCTGGCTCTCACCAAGAGGCCTTCCCACCTGCTGTTCCTTTCTCCTGGAACACTTTTCCTCACCATCTTCAGGGCTCAGTCTGGCAGAAACTCTGCTCCTTGGGAGGAGACCCCCTAGGAATGAGTCCGGTGCCCCTTGTCTGAGCTCCCTCCTGTCCCTGGTGTGTCCCTTCAGTCCCGGAGCTGTCTCAGAGCGTCATTGCTACGGTCACTAACCTACTCCCGCGACAGGATAATGTATTGATATGTTAATTGTTTTGCTCCCCTCCCCGTTCCAGGCTGGTAGCCCAGCCCTTTGGTTTTCCTAGCCCCAGGGAACAGTGTGGGGCTGCTCACAAAAGCTGTTTGAAGTCTGATGGCTCATCCTGACTTTGGAAAAAGCTAACCTTCTGAAAGTGACTGTGCTAGGTGTTCCCACGTGGAGAGAAGAGGGTGGGAGCCGACGGGGGAGGGGGAGGGGGGGGGGAGAGAATGGAGACAGAGCAGCTAGCTGCAGAGTGGGCAGAAGGGGGGGTCCTGGGAGTGGTGGGGACATGTGTCCAGCAGCCCCACCCCTGACTGGTGGTGGGAGTTGTGGAAGATGGTGCACCTGGGGAGGCTGGAGTCCAGGTGGGGGAGGGGGGAAGGTCTAGCCTCAGTAACAGAGGAACAGCTAAATAGCTGGAAACTTCAGCGACCACGTAAACTAAGACAATGGGCGTCTCTGTGTGATCAAAGACAGGTGACCCCTCCTCCATGCTTAGGCCCAAGTGAGACAGCAGGTCCTTGCACGAGACTCTGGAGAAGGTGGCAGGGGACCCCGGTGATGGTGGAGATTGCATTTTCTGCCAACTCGTAGGAAAGGGCTTAGCATGAGTCAGACTGGAGCTGACTTCACAAGAATAGAGAATTGGAGTATTTCTGGAGTTTGTGCACCAGGATCTCTACCTGCCACACCTGTCTGTTGTCGCACCGCGGGGCCCGGGACTGGGCGCCTCACTCCAAATTGAATCATCAGGACCTAGCGGGGTGCCTGGCACATAGTAAGTGCTCAAAATGTATACATCGAATTCACTTTTCCTCTGTAGCTACAGAAATCTTTCCAAAACCCAGGTCTGCTTCCGTGATTCCCCAGCAACCCTCAGAATAAAATCCAAACCCCTAACATGGCCCTTCGAGGCCCACTGTGATCAGAACCTGCCTCCCTCGTGGCCCCATGTCTGCAGCCCAACCCCCTCCTCTCCTCTCCTCTCCTCTCCTCTCCCCTCCCCTCTCTCCTCCCCTCTCCTCCCCTCCCTTCCCCTCCCCTCCCTTCCCCTCCCCTCCAGCCAAATCACATGATTCACAGGGTTTCCCAGACTTGCCACGTTGTTTCATGCCTCCATGCTTCCTTTGCTTACATGGCACCCTCCTCCTGGAGTGCCCCTTCCCCTTTCTCTGCCTGCTAAGCTTTCAGTTTGTCTTCAAAGCTCAGCACATGTGCTTCCTTTCTTTAAGAAGCCTTCCTGGATACCCTCCCCACAAAGGCAGAGGAGACCTCTCCCGCTCTGGAGCCTACTGCTTACGTCCATGTCTGACTCCCTCTTCCCCTAGCCCCAGCTCCCAAATTGCGGCTTCTCTAGCGTGGGGAGTCCCCAGTGTCCCGCACAACGCCAGGTATACCAGAGGTTTTCCATAAATGCTCACTATTCACTCAACATTAGCCCTGACCCTCCATGGACTCATGATGTAACCTCAAGCAACCTCTCTCCCCTCTGTGGGCCTTACTTGTCCTCTCTGTACAATGCAGGGGAGGGAGGAGGGAGTGGAACGCAATGGTCTCTAAGGGCCCTTCCTTCTCTCGGTTGAGCTTGGAAGGGATGACATGTAAAACGCCATCCACCTCTGTGCACCGCAGGCCAGCTAAGGGCAGGGCATGCTCGGACACGCAGCTGCACACGTAGCACCCATACATGGCCACCTGGGAACAAGCCCCTGCCTATATTGCCACAGGTGACACCCTCGCCCCAAGGTGTATGTGGTCTTCTGGACATCCATACTCTGTCCACCCAAACCCCACCCCCAATCAACCCCAGCCCTGACCGTGAAAAGCTCAGCAGGAGCCAGAGCGGCTGGTCTGGCAGCAAGTTAATATGCAAGGAAGGAGCCTCCTGCAATATGCATGCCCTGAGGCTGGTGTCCTGTGGGGCTTTCTCCTTTCCAGGCTTGCGCATACAATACCCTCCCCCCACCCCCAGGTCCAGACACAGACACAGACACAGTCAGCCTGTGGCAGAGCAGGAAGGGCCAGAGCTTTAGCTCCAGGTCCCCCACTTCTTGCTGTCCTATGGGAACCTTCAATTCCACATCCATTCAGCAATATCTATTAAGTTCACATCATGTGCCAGGCAATGGTATGTATGTCAATGAATCTCACCCTGTGCTGTGCTCAGAGGTTCACAGTCTAGTTGCGGGGGGGGGGGGGGGGGTGGAGACAGACAATAAACAGGTGCTGTAATTTCCTACGGGGGCGGGGGGGGGTGTGGGAAGCGGTGCTATGGAAGGATTAGGCTGTAATATAAAATGTGATACAAAACGTGATGTGATACAAAGGGACTCGGAGGGGCGAAGGGTATGGAAGGAAGGCCTTTCTGAGGAGATGGCTTCAATCAGAAAATGAGGAGCCAGCAAAGCAAATCACTGGGAAAGAGCCTTTCAAGTAGAGGGTGTAGCACGCGCAAAGGCCCTCGTCTAGGAGAGAGCATGAAATGTGTTTGAGGAGCAGAAAGGAGGCCACATAGCTGGAGCTCCATCAGTGAGGAGAGAGTGGCAGGGGACACATTAGAGCTGCGGACGGGGACCAGATCAGTTCCCACCTCTCGGGCCACAGTGGGAAGGCTTAGCTTTATTCTGAGAGCAGAAGAAGGCCCCTCGGAGGTTTTGGGCAGAGGAAACAAAATCCGTCCTGCTTCCCTCCTCCTTGGTATCCTTCCTAGGGACGTTGTCTTCCTCATCTTCGCACTGTCAATGCCCAGCTTGGGCCTGGCATGAGCTGGCAGTGGATGTTTACTGACCATGTGAACGACCACTTCAGGCTCTCCTGACTCCAGGCTTGACTGAGCGGCTCAGAGTGGATGAGCTGGGCCACTGAGGCGTCCTTGGGCAGCTCAGGATGGGAGTCACCTGGGCCAGATTAAGATATTCAAGTGCCCTGCACACTGAGAAGAATCTGGCGTTTTTCATACATAACTCATAATAGAAATAATGCTATTCTGTGAAGCATAATACGCATATGCTGAAACGGAAACAACTTCTTTTCCAATTTTTCAACCGCGAGATTCTGGATAAGCTTATTGAAGCAGAATTTCTTTCTGAACGTGTGTGTATGTGTGTGCATATGTGTCTTGCTGTCACCTTCTGGTGCCCCAAGCCGGACCGTTCAGTCAACCAGTGCTAGAAGGCAGGCCTGGCCCAACTATCCCCTCAGCGATGTGGTCTCAGCTTGCGGGCTCTGGCTAATGAGGAGTGCCAAGGTACCACGGTGGCCCAGGCCTAACTGATAGCAAGTAGCCCGTAGCAGCATTTGCTGGCAGCTTCTCAAGGCTGCACCAGAGTTGGCAGGTGTTTAGCGTGAGAAGGCTGGTAACGCCCCCTGGGCCACTGCGGCTTGCCCCTGCCCATTTCTGACCCTCTGAAAACTGTACAGTGACCAAGGCCCTAAGAGACTTCTCAGAGGAAGAATCTAGGGCTCAGAAAGTTTACTTAACTTGCCCGAGCCCACTGGGCAAGTATCAAGCTGCAATTTAAGCATGAGCCTGGCCCCCAAGCCAACTCCATTCCCCTCCTGAGGGTGGGTACGCCAGGCTGGGCAAGAGTGCCAAGGGGCATAGCCCATCTGCCTGGATCTGGATCCCCATAGGTGACAAGAACAAACTGTGGAGCAAAGCCCAGCACAGCCTTGAGGTGAACCTTGCCCTCCCCTCGGCCTCTTTTGCTGCCCAGCTGAGCTCTAAGCTCAAAGCATTCCCAAGCCCCTCCTTGGGCCTAGAGCTGGATCGTCTCAAGGTCTCCATGTGGGTCCCACAGCATTATACAGGTACAGTGCTAGGCACCCAGAGGGGTTCCAGAAGCTCGAATGGAATAGCCCTTGGGCCCTGGGTCCTAGGATTCCCTTCTCACTTCTCTCCCACAGTGGTGTACTTCGCAGGTTCTATCTACCATTCAATTCCAACCACATCCGCTCTGCTTGTGGACCCTACAGGGAATTAGACACAGTCCCCACCAGGGAGGAAGGTCGACTTCTCTTCTCTCTTCCCCACCTCAGTGCACTCCCTGGGGCCAGGGCTCAGGAAACTCAAAGCAGATCAGAGATTCTCAGGCAGAACGGGAAGCAAGGTGGCTCAGGGCAGCACCCTCATGTGCAAGCCAGTTTTCTCAAGCCAACCTCAGAGTGAGCTCTGCCTCTTCTGCGCTCCAGCACACTCCACCCCCGCAGCCCCCAGTAGGTGGGAAGTGACAAATGAGTCTGAGGAAGCGGAGAAGGGGAGGCAGCAATCGATAGCATTAACATGATGCCCAAATTAAATATTGACTTTCTTGGTGGACTCTAGGGAGGCCTGGATTGATGGCTGGGGCTGTGCCATGCACCACAGGGGATGGGGACATACCAGCCTGGAGCAGGCCCAGTGGGGAGGATTGTGGGGAGGGCTTGCCCCTGCTCCTGCCTGGTCAGGAGCAGCAGGGGCAACGACTGCTGAGAGCCCAGGGCACGTGCCTTTATCTTGTACCCTGGGAACTTCCCCAGGGAGTCCAAAGCTTCCTCCTCCCAGAGGTCCTAGAGCTGAGGACTTGTTGTGAGCCCACCTCTACCTTCCATCCCCTCTTCAGGAAGTGTGGCTGGCCTGCAGCCCAGCAGATGAGCAGAATCAATCTCCGTGATGATATCCATTTTTCCAGGTCCCAGGACCCTGCCTCCCAGAATGGCAGAGCTGGTTATTTTTGGTCTGTCGTTATGTAGGATCTTGAGGAGGGGGATAGGATGACCTCTTCCTTGCTGGAAACATTCCATCAATCATCCTTGCTGGCTAATTCACCTTTAGAGCCTACAGTGGGCCCTGAACTTCTTCTCCCTTTTCATAGCCCCACTGCAAGAACTGTCTATACTGTCTTCATTTCGTCACCTCCTGCTCACTCTACGAGCGGGCCCACTCCAATACGGCCTCCTGCCACACCAATGACTCTGACCCAGCTTTGTGTTCCAGTCCTGTGCATCTAACCACCTACTTCCTATGTGAAATTCCCCTTTGACCATCTCCAAGGTATTTCCAGGTTAACACACTCAAAGCCAAAGTCATAATCATGTTCCCCAAAGCTGGTTCTCTTCCAGTGCCCCAAATCTAATGGCACAGTCATCCACTGAGGTGCGTAAGACGGAAGGCCATGAATCATCCTTGGCTCCTTTCCATACTGTCCATATCAGGGGCTGACAACTCCACCCACTACACACATATAACTTCCATGCCCCTTCCACTAAAATTTCCCTTCATGGATGGTCTCTTCACTGGTCTCTCTGTATCCACCCTTACTCTTCATTAATTATCCGCCCCCATCCATTTCCCTCCACCCAGAACAATCTTGTTAATATATAATCTGATCACACCAGTCCTCCGTTTGACACCCTTCCTGACTTTCCACTGGCCTGAAATGCCAAAGCCCTATTGGAGGCTCCTCTGCCCTGACATTTAACATGTATGTTGAGGGCCTAAGAGGGTAGGGGTCTTCCTGGGGTTGGTGGCCTTGGAGAAGTGCAGGGAGGAATAATGGAGGCTGCTGGGGACTGCCCCTAAAAAGCCCCAACTGTGGGCCCCATGAACTTCCAGGGTGGGCAAGAAGCCTTGAGGGAAGTAAGTCCAGAGAGGCAGAAGTTGGCAGTATCCTGCACCCAAGGTCTCCCTCAGGCCTCCTTGGTCACCTAATTTCCTTTTAATTGGTGCCTAATGGAAGTGAATTATTGAGTTTTAATGTGTCTGTTCAAGTGCCAGTCTTAACCTGCCTCCCTTTTCCCAGGGGTCCGTGGCTGCAGGTGGAAAGAAGGAAGACAGGCTGTTCAGGGTGGGGAGGAGTGTGCACCCTTCCCCCAGCCCTGCTGAGGTAGGCCTGATAGTCCACAGGTCTCCCTGGGACCTTCTCTACATCCCCAACACCCCCTCCCTGTCCACCTGCATCCCCTGAATACCTAGGTTCCAGCATCACTGACTTAGGACCTACTTTGTGCTGGCACTGTGCTGAGAATTTTCCCTGCATCACTTTCTTGAACCCCCATCAGAACCCAGTGAGGCAAGTAGTACTTGTACCCCCTTTCCACAAATGACTCTGAACTGACATGTCCAAGGCCACTGCCTTTATTCTATCTAGAGCTGTGCCCTAGATATGGTAGTCTCTAGCCACACTTGACTACTGAGCACTTAGAATGTCACCAGGCTGAACTGAGATGTGCTGTATGTGTAAAACAAACACTGGACTTCAAGACTTAGTAAGAAAAGAGAATGTTGGTAATTTCCTTTAGTGATTATGTGTTGAAATGATTTTTTGATATGTTGGGCTAAATATATTATTAAAATAAATCTCACCTATTTTTCTTTTTAGTTTTTAAAGTTTATTTATTTTGAGAGAGAGCACGTGAGCAGGGGAGAGGCAGAGAGAGAGAGGGAGAGAGAATCCCAAACAGGCTCCGTGCCATCAGCCCAGAGCCTGACACAGGGCTCGAACCCACAAACTGTGAGATCATGACCTGAACCAAAGTCAAGAGTTGGACGCGTAACTGACTGAGCTACCTAGGCACCCTTATTTCCTTTTTAAAAATGGCTACTAGAGAATTTGACATTTAAAATTACATATGTAGTTTTCGGTTTTTTGTTGGGCATTTTCCCAGGGTCTGGGCTTACACACATAGGGCTGGTCTGCTCACCCATGACCCTGCCATGGCCTGGAAGGCAGGAGAAGCTGCAACCAAGGTTGGGTGAGCCCCTAAGGCTGTCTCACCTCTTGGGAGGGCTGCGGGTCCCTTTCAGCACCCTGGACAGCATCCAGGGCTGTCTTCACCTTGGGTCCTTGGATCGCGCCAAGGCCCAGGAAGGAATAACCGAGACAGGGGCAGGTATCACCTGCAAAATGCTCCCCATGAATAATAATATCAGTGAGGAGGGCTGGGTAAGAATTATCTATATCCCCATTCTGCAGATGAGGAAACCAATGTTGTTTTGTGCATTCCGTCTGTCCAGTCTAAATAAAGATCCACTGATGCCTGCTCTGTGTGGAGCCAACTGAACATACAAACCTGACCAGATCAACATAAATGACAACAATTCTGTGAGCAGTTTGACAGTGAAAGTGTGTGCCAGGACTTTGGGAGCCCAGTGGGTGCCAACTCCTGAGACAGGGAGTTCAGGAATGACTTCACAGAGGTGCCACTTGGGCCAGATCTAGAAGGATGAAGGGGGTTGCCAGGAGGGAGTCCCAAACAGAAGAAATGACATGTGCCTAGGCACAGAGGGCAGAGAGACAGGCCAGGAGAGTTAGGCAAGGGTCACATCACCAAGGGCCTAGATTCTAGGCTACTTCTAGGATCCTTAGGAGGCTTCTGAGCAGGGCAGCGGCCAGGCCACGTCTGCATTTTGAAAAGATCACACTTGGGCCAGGTGGACCAAGAACTGGAGATAGGAGGCAGAGAGAATAAGGAAGACAACAAGGTGAAAAATTCAAGTCCAGGAAAGAAATGACGAGTTAGCTATTAGCCCTAATGGAAGAGCTCTCAGGCCTACAGATAAGGAAACCCAAGCCAAGGGCCCAGCAGCCTGTCCAAAGTCACACCCCAAGTCAGGGCTTGGGGGAGTGAGGACTGAGGGGCAGAGGGATGGGGTCCTGAGCCCAGGAAAGCTCTGCCACGGAAGCGGCGAGCCTCCAGCCTGTTTGAGCAGAACCAACAAGGTGAATATTAAACTGCCCCAAACCAGATGTACAGCAAGAAACCACAAGAGGGGAGGGGAAAGCACATGGCAGCTCAGCCCCAGAGATCCCAGCGGTGGCCAGTAGAGCCCAGGGCCAGGAAGAAAGGAGACAGGACTACAGGAAAGGCATGAAGAAGGCTTTAGGTGGCAGCTCAGAGAAAAGCCTGGCCTGCACCATGGTGGGGGCCCAAGGTCAGGGCCAGAGGCTTTTTTTGGTGCCAATAATGTCCAACCTCCGCACCCCAACCTCCGCCTGGGGCCAATCACACCCCTCCTTGGGGAGTTTCTGATTAGAATTCAGGAGAAAGTTTCTTCCTCTCTGGGGGCAAAGCAAGTGCTGGGCACTGGGAGAAGGAAACCCAGTGCCAGGGGTGAGGAAGCTTGCCTGGAAGAATGAAACTGACACAGAGCAGCTGTGAGGAGCAGAATGCCCAGTGGCACTCTGACCCTGGGTCCCCTCACCCAAGGCCAGCCACACATGCCCACCACTGTCCTTGCTGCAGCTTGCAACTGCTGAGTGAACAAAGTTCCCTTTTACCTGGGCTGGCTGGTATCGAGATCCTGCCATTCACAGCCCCAAGTCCCAGTAAAGCCACTGACAAGGTGTGCGAGTTTGCGAAAGTCATGTCCCTTCTCTGAGCCCTGACTTTCTCATCTGTAAAGTGGGGGAGTCACAATAACCTACCTTGAAGACTCAAATCAAGTCGTGCCTGAGAGAGCACCGTACGCAGTAAGTGCCCGGTGTGCCCAAGGGGAGGCGGCCTGGAAGGTTCAAAGGAACTCAGGGGCCTAGAAAAGCCCAGGGCCTAGGGGCACAGGCCTGAGGACTCTGCTCCCGCTCCCCTGACCAGGCCCACAGCAGGCAGAATTCAGAGAAGACTGAGGGAGCCTGTACCTCCATGGCCATCCCTCTTCCAGCTCCTTCAGGAGGCTGTTAGCTGTCACCCCTGCTGCAGCAGCCAGTCCCTTCCCCCACTCTCTCATCCAGGCTCCCACAGCACCTAACCCCTCCCTCTGATGTGTCAGCCATCCCCGGAGACTGAGTCCCTGGGGAGTGGCCCAGGGGTGCCCACGCTGCTGAATGGCCAGGCCAGCAGCTGCACCTGTGGCCCCCGCTCCCAATGCTGCCTGACCACAGAAGCACACTACTGCACAGACTGCAAGCTATTTTTACATGCTGAGCCTGTGCCCCCTTTTCCTGGGTGCCTGGGAACTTAGCAAGGGTCCATCCACTCAGGCATGTGAAGCATACACCCCAGCAATGAGCCTCCCAGCCCGGCCCTCTGGCACCAAGGCAGCCTGGTCCCCCCACTCCACACCCGCACTAAGCCCTGAACCCCGAGGCTCCACTGCCACCCAGCACCCTGTCGCTCCCCTGCAGCCATGAAGCTCAGGTGCCGAGAGGTGAGTTGAAGCTTCCTGTCCTATCAGGGGGAGGCTGATAAAAGGTGTACGAGGGTGGGCTCCACTGTCCACCAAGCCTGGGTTTGAAATCCCAGCTCTGACTCTGACAATGGCCTTGAGCAAGTCACTTTCCATTTCCGGCCTTGTGCTCCTATCCACAAGCCTAAAACCTTCCAGCAAGGTTATTCTGAGGAATCAGTGGTTGTGTGTGCAAAGCTCCTAGCACAGAGCGCAGCATGAGACCAAGTGCCAAGTGATGATAGCTAAGACTTGAGAAGCGGCTTCTGTGCCAGGCACTCGCTAAGCCCTTTGCATATATTAATGTCTCATCCTCTTAGCCACCCTATGAGGTAGGTACTATCACCATCCCTATTTCACAGAAACTGAGGTCACTAAGCACTGCCTTGGCTCCGGCCTAGGCAGCCTGGCCTCTGAGTCCCAGTGAACAGCAGCCATGACCATCATGGCCACGGGGGAAGGCCAGCTGCAAGGAGTCCCATATCACACACCCAGTCTGCTTACCCACCCAGGCCCTGACGGGAGACAGGATGTGTCCGAGGTCATCCAGGAAATCGGGGGCAAAGATGGAGTCAGAGCCCAGGTGTCCCCTCCCAGTCAGGGCTGGTCTGACCCCATTATGCAATTTGCTGAGACCAAGTGAGGTGAACCAAGGAGACGGGGGAACAAAGCTGGGGTCCCAGGGCTGGGCCTTCACCTGGGGGAAGCAAACAGCTCAGCAGCAAAATCCACAGAGTGAAGTTTATTCCCGACAAAGTTCCCCTCCCCCCTCCCCAGCCCAGGACAGGGACAGACAGCCTGGGGTGAAGATGGGGGGGGCCTCTGAGAAACAGGGAAGGGCCCTGGTCCCCCAGGCCATGCCGTGTCTGGCTTCCCCAGCCCGGCCGAGTCCACTGCGCCTCCCTGCCCAGCCCTCGGGAAAGGGGAGGGGGCGCCGGCTCCTGGGTGGTTCCAAAGTGGAGTGTGAAAATAGAGAGATATATATATTTATACGCAGTGGGCAGTCCGGTGTGGCACTCACACCTCTGTCTGGAAGTCACCATCAGGTGGTTCTGTGGGCTCCCAGGCTGCTGCTCGGTGCAGGGCCAGCCGTTCTCGGGGCTTGGGGGGCAGCGAGCCCAATGTCATAGACTTGAAGGTGCTCCAGCTCTGATGTCTCCGCTGTTGGGACAAGCCGGGGTGCTCCCCAGGGCTGGGCTTCTCCTGTGGGGGCAGTGGGAAGGAACCCATGGAGATGGGCCAATACCCTCTCACTCGTTGTACAGGACAAACCGAGGAGGCCCAGAGAGGGCTGGTGAAGCCCAAAGTCACCCAGCAACCAGGTGCCTGAGCAGAACCGAAACCCAGATCCGCCTGGTTCCGTAGTTGGGTTCCTGAGCCCGATGCTCTGAGAGGCCCCTGGGATCATGTCTTCTGTGTGCCCCCCCCCCCTTCAAGACCCTGCTGGAGTCTCTGGCAATGCTCCCCATCCCCAGAGCAGCCTCACAACTGTCACTTATGCCATGGGTGGACCCTCAGTGAGCTAGGCTGAGGTTGCCCAGGAAGGGGAGGAGGGCTGGGAGGGAATGAGCCCCTCGGAGCCCACCTGACCCCAACCCAGCTCAGGGGCACTTACGCCGGTCACGCTCCGTTCGGCCGTCCCACCCGAGGACACACTCCACCGCTTCTCCCTCTGCAACGGGGGCCACGGGTCAGGGTCCAACCCCAGGGGGCCCTGTGTCAGGTTGGGCCCCGAGCTTTGGGCAGGGAAAACCACGGGAGTAGCCCTCACCTTGGCTGCGGACTGGCTGCGGTAGCGGTCGAAAGTGTGGAATTTCTGGTTGAGCTCGTGGTAGAGTTCCGAGTGCCGTTTCCGGGTGTGCATCACCTTCTGGGAGCCACAGGGTGTGAGAGGAGGTGCTCCGCACTGGGGTGGCACTGTGAGCCACCCCCCACCCCTGTCCCCTGGCTCCCCACATCCCTGCCTGCTGTTGGCCCTCTGGGACAAGGCCTGGGTCTCCCTCTACCCCGGAGGTGATGCTTGGGCTGGGATCGGGGGATGGTGGGAAGCCCCCGTGGAAACCACGGGTTCAGGGTCCTTGGGTCAGACTCTGCAATGGGGCTTTGGCTAATTTTAGGAGTGGGCCCTCCAGGGACAGACACCACCCACGGATGCCCCCAACGCACATGCGCATACATGCACGCACACACACACACACACACACACACACCCCACTTACCTCAAAGTCCAGGTCTGAATATCGTAACTTCTTTCGCTGGGAGGGAGCACCAAGGAAACAGTGAAGGAGAAAAAAGCTTTTTACCACATGCAGTGGCTTTAGAGACAAGAGACCTGGTACCCAACATCTGCACCTACCCCTGTAACCTTCCTACAGCACAGGCCCAGGAGCTAGGAATACTTCAGGGCAGCCCTTGGGGTTGTGGGAACAGGACGGAGGTCTGGGGGATGAGGAGCTGAGGCATGACCCGGCCACAGGGCTGCAGCTCAGGCCCCAGGCCCACACCCCTGCTGCTCCCACACATGACTGAGCCTGCAGGCAGACACTCACAGGGAGACCGCACACACAGACACACAACAGACGTGCGACCACACACAGACATGGGTTCCCACATGGGATCAAAGAGCAGACACTCCTTCCTCTGTGCCCCGGACTCTACCCCTCTGCCCCATCTCTCCCCACTCTCTCTGCCAGCTACAAGCTCCCCTCTCCTTGGAGCTCTCCACTTGTCCTACAAACACGAGGACTCAGGTTTTCAAGTCCTTCCTTTGACCCTGCCTTGCCCCTTTCCCTGGTCTCTGCACCACTCCAGGCCCTTTCCAGCCCCTCACTTGCCCAAGAGCATTCAAGGCCCGGTGACCTACGCAGCATCCATAGCTATTCGAGGAGGAGGCCTTAGAATCTTAGAATGTTGGCACCAGGAGCACTCAGGAGACCAAAGTCAACTGTCCCAGGTTACACTGGGGAAACTGAGGTCCAGAGAGGAGAAGGGACTTACCCCAAGGCCCTCAGGGATGATGCTAAGACCGCCATCTAAGATTTCCCAAGTCCTAGGCCCAGCAGACATGGTCATCACCACTGGCCTCTATGACACCACTCTCTCCTGGTCCTTCCACCTCTCTGCCTGCCCCTTCTCCACCGTCCACCCTGGCGTCCCCAACACTGGGCCCTCCGTGCTGTGCCCTGGACCTTCTCCTGCCCTTCCCTATGCACATGGGTGACACATGGGTGTCCTCTCTGTTCTGGCCACCTCTCTCTTTCTGGAGGCAGTGGGACATCTCTTCCTGTCCCCAGGCACCACACACACAGCTGTGCCCAACTAAAAAAACTCAGAATTCCCCGCCCCAAACCCGCTCCTCCGCCTCCACTCCATTGCGGTTGCCTGCACCAGAATTCTGGACGTCATCCTTGACCCCTCAAGATACTGCCACATTTATTGCTACCTCCCACACAAGGAGCCTGAAACTGGCCCCGCCTCAGTGGCCCAACCCTGGGCAGGTGTCCACAGAACAAAACCTGCCATGATGCTGAACGCACTCCTCCCCAGTGCCGGTGTCGTTTTGTCTTTGTTATGCCTTCCGGTTTTTGCCATCTGCAGCGGGAGCAGGCACCAAATGTTCAAGAAACATTTTGGGAGAGAAACTCAACTTGCAAACCTCTAGCTGCTAACTTAATTTCCTTTGTGCGGAGGATGGGGAGAGGTTTCTGAGGCCAAACATGAGCAGCCAACAGTGTCTGAGCCGTGACTCCTGCCCCTGTCCTTATCCACATTTCCACCATTCCTCCCAGAGTTCCAGAATGTTCTGGAGTTCTACAGTGGACCACTATCACCTGCTTGTTCCCAGCAATTCCCTGACGTGGCCAGAGGGAGGGTGGAGCCTCCAGAAAACACACAGGTAGGGAGAGAAAGGGGTTTGTGTTTTCTCAGGAAAAGAGGGCCAATGACCACAGGCCCATGGGCAGTGTCTGAGGCTGATTCCAGGGATGTTAACAGCAGCAATTCCCAATTATCTAGCACTTACTACCTGTTCCACACAGAGACGAACGTTTTATACCACTCAATTCGTCCTCGGAACAACTCTACAAAGAGTCTCCCTGCTTTACAAGTGAGGAAACTGAGGCTCAGAGAGAGATTCGCTAAAGATCTCACGGCTGATCAGTAGCGCCCAGATCCAAACTCAGACCTGCCAGACTCAAGAGACCCAGGCTCCCAGGGCCTGGTGTGGCTTCCCTAACAACACAGCACTTAGCCTGAGCCACAGGCCCCTCAAAGGAAGACCCATCCTAACCAGTTACCTCAAAGAGACACTGAAACAGGCAGGAATGCACCGAGAAGTGTGCTCTCAGCACACCAAGTCCAAGCCCATTTCAGGGGTTCAGAGAAGCCAGGGTTCCCTTGTGTCCGTAAGCACAGACGGAGGAAGAAATGCACAGTGTCCACGCTCCCAGCCACTTTATACAAAGGTGCCGCCCTGGGGAGGGGGGAGGTGCGCTGCTGGCTGTCCCTTCCCTGCGGCTGCCCGCGACTCAGACACAGTTTCAGGCACACAGGGGCAGGCCTCCCACGCCCACCCCATGCCCTCCAGCCCCTCACCTCCAGGGAGCCCAGCTTCATGGTGGAGCCCGGCACAGTGCGGGGCATGGTCCGGCTGCGCTCCCCCGGCTCAGATACCTGGCGGGCGCTGGGTGTCGGTGGTGGCGGCTGGAAGGTCATCCCATAGGGGTTCTGTAGAGACCCATAGGCGGGGCCCAGCCCCAGGCCCGAGTGGTCCACAGACAGGAAGCTGGGGTAGCCTTCGGCAGCATGGGGCACTGTCTTGGCAGCCCGTCTAGGGGTGCCCTCGGGCCGGGCCCTCGGGGGATCTTCACCACCTCCGCCCCCGCTGCCAGGCTGCAGGCTCAGAGTCCGCCGGGGCAGCACCATGTAGTCCCCCTCGGAGCCCGGCTCGGGCCGGAGCCATGTGAGGTCCAGCTGCCGCAGGCCACCTTCCCCACACACGTACACGGGGTTGGCCTCCTGCGGGGGCGGTGGCTCCCCCAGGCCTGGCGAGGCTGCCATGGGCACCAGGATATTCCCAGGCAGAGGTGAGAAGCTGAGGCCGCCCTCGGGACCCACGAGGCAGGACTTGGGCTCCTCGTCCTCATCCAGAGACAGGCGGGACAGTGTGCCCGTGATGGTAGACGGGTTGCAAGTGTTGACCTCCTTGAACAGAACTGGGGGCGGGAGTGGGAGAGAGGTAAGTCCTGGGGAGGAGGAGGCCCTGATGCCCTTGCCCAGGCTGGGGAGGTATACCAAGCCCCTGGGCTTGGACGGAGGAGGGAACTGAGTCTTGGAGAGGTGGCTACAGGGTAGATACTCTCTCACACACCGGGCATGTTAAGAAGAAGAGTGTTCAGACTGGCCCAGAGGCCCACAGCAAGGCAGGGCAGGGCAGGAGTTCCCATAGGTCAGTTCCCGGTGCAGGTCCTGAGCTCTGACCCCCCACAGCTACGAGGCTGTCAAAATGGCCTTGCTCCTCCCCGTTCCCTGGCAGCTCCTCCCCAGGAGCCAGAACTGGAAATTCTGGTAAAAGGCATGGGAATCATATAATAAGGTAATGGCCACTAGATGCCCTGCACCCTGCTAAGCATTTGACGTCCCCTCATTTATTTAAGGCTCAGAGAACTAAGCTGTTCGCCCAAAGTCACACATTAAGTGGTGTTCACAACCTTGACTCCAACTTAGGGCTGTCGGACTCTACAGCTAAACAGCACGACCAGACTGCTAGCAGGGCCTCCCACGATGGGGCCGGAGGCCCTCCCTTCTTACCCACCCCTGGGGGCCGTTCTCGGCTCCGCACCGGCAGACTCACCTGTCTGACAAGCCAGATCCACATCCTTTTCAAAGTCTGACTATAGGCAGAGAGGGACAGAGCAGGTGGGCAGAGAGAGGATCCATGTATCAGGGTGGGGGGACGGGGCTCAGGCCCCTCCCTAGCCACCCAGAGGGGCTGCCCTTGGCACACTGCCCAACAGAGCCCAGAAGAGCCTGAGACATAGTCTTCCCCCCCAGCCTCGCCAGATAGGTGGGAAAACCGAAAGGGGAAAAGACTTGCCCAATGCCACCAAGCGGTCAGTGGCTGGGCCTGAATCAAACCCAATCTCGGTCCCCTCCCTGTCTCCCATCCCCTCCACGGATGGGGAAGATGAGCGTGGGGCGGGGGGACGGGGGAGGGGTGGGGAGCACACTCAGAACCCACCCTCACCCTGCCTAGGCCACCTCACTCACCAGGATCTGCAGCTGTCCATTCTTACATGAGTCGGGCGAGTCTTCACTCTCATCGGCCCGGCACACACCCATCTGGCACTTCACCACGTCCTGGACCTGGGGGCAGCGGGTGTCTGCTGGGCCTGAGGCCACCACAGGGCCCCTGGCCACAGCTGGCTGTGCCTCCCACCCCAGGCGCCCAGGCGGGTATGGAAGGAAAGAGGCGCATCCAGTGTAGGGGAAGGTCAGAGGGGAGAAGGAGCCCTGGGAGGCCAGGAGTCCAAGGACAAGGCTGTCCCAGGCTACCAGCTTCTAATACCAAGGGCTGCCCAGCTGGGGGCCCGGTTGGGGCTTGGATCCTCCCAGTCTGCACAGGTGAGGTGGATGGGAGGGGGCAGGAGACGCCCAGCCCCACCTCTCGGCGCAGGAAGCAGTGCACAGCAGTGATGACAAAGCCCTGCGCCGAGTTGAAGACAGCGAAGAGAGCCTGGAAGAGGACTGAGCGGCGGTCTGTCATGGCCAGGACGGCTGACATCCAGGTGAGCGCCAGCAGGGGCAGCACCACGCAGGAGCTCCAGAGCGAGGCCCTGAGGACAGCAGCAGAGGGTCCATCAGGGTGACGCTCCAGGGACGGTGTGGGGGGCTGAGTCCAGGCCTCCACTCGGCCTGGGGTCCTTAAGCTGCCCAAGACTGGCAGGGCCCCAAACTCTAAGACCTCAGCGATGTCCCCAAGCAGACAGAGGCTGAGGAGCCCGAGGCAGAGAAACAGAGAACAGAGACAGAGGCAGAGAACGGTGGGGGCCAGAGCAGGGACCAGGAGAGGTGGAAGGGGCTGACACAGTGGACCTGAGCCACAGTCAGAGGCAGCATCAGGGGACAGAGACGGGGAAGGTGGAAAGAGCCGGTGGGAGAGAAAAGGAAGAGGGAGGCAGACGCAGATGCTGTGAGTTTCAGCCCCAGTCTGCACGGAATCACGGGCCTGGGCTGCACCCCCCCGAGATTCCAGGAGAGGAGGCAGGAGGCTAGACGAGGAGAAACAGCGGCCAGGGAGAGAGAGCGTGGAATAAGCAGACACACAGAAAGATTCAACAGCGCGAGCGCATGGAGGACGTCAGAGCGCAGATCTTTGGGGATGGGGTCCGGCCCAGTGAAGCACAGGCTCTTCCCTCTCAGGTCCCCAAGGAGGCGGTGCCAGGCTCCCAGAGGCTTCTCAGAGCCCTGGGCAGAAAGATTACAGCTGGGGCTGGCCGTACAAGCTGGGGTCATGACCAAACCCACACATCCGCCACCTCCTTGTCCAGGGTGGGAAAAGGCAGATGGGGCCCTGGCATCCAGGCACAGGAGCCAGCCCGCCCTCCCTGGCTACTGCCCACATGGGCACAGTGGGGCAGGCTTGCCACGCCCAGCCTACTCTGCCTCGTGAACACCTGGGTTGGAGAGTCAGGCAGCGGTGGGAACAGCTCTGCACCAGGCAGAAAGATGGGCAGGGGGCCAAGACCTGTCCTAGGAAGAGAAGTTCAGGGCTATTCAGCCTGGCAGGGGGCGGGCCCAGTGGTCTCCACAGCCCCCGGAGGCAGAGCCAAGACTCCGAAAGGGCCTAATCACAGTCATAAGAGCTACCATTGATTAGCCACCAATCCTCTGCCAGGCCCTACACTGAACAATTTACATACATTAGTTCGCACTGTGATCAAAACAACTCCAATAAACAGGCATGGGGATTATTATCCCAATTTACAGATGAGGAAACTGGAGTGTGCCCAACTAGGAGAGAGAGACAGAGCTGGGATGCAAACCCAGCTTGGCTGCCTCTAGAGCCCCAGCCTTTAACCGCTAGTTCTGAGAGACTGGGTCAGAGAGGCAGATGGCAGCCTGAGCGAGAGGGAGCTTTCTACGATGCACAGCTTCCCAGAGATGGTGCCAGCCGCCTCCAGAGGCGGTGAGCCTCCTGACCCTAGAGGTGTGTAAGATAAAGCTGGACCCCCACTGGTCAGGGAGGCTCAGATGGATTTCTGGCCCTGGGTGGGAGGCTGGGCCCCAGGCTCCTATAGATTCATTCATTCATCCTACTCGCGCATGGCTGCGATTTTAAGATTGTCACCTTCCAGAGGTATCTCCTCGAAATAATTCTCTAAGATTCTCTGCCCCCCAATTGATTGTGAGATTCAATGCCTCTGAAATTCTAAATCTCAGATTCTATGACAAATGATAAGACTATGATTCACTCATTCTAACATTCTTAGCTTGTGATTGTCTTATTCTAAGATTCTATCGCTCTAAGGTTCTATGGGCTCACAAATTCTAAGGGCCTCACATTCTAAGAGCCTCTGTAGGTTGGGAGTGTAAGGAGGGCTCCGCAGCTGTGCCTGGATAAAACATAAGCTGGGAGTGGGGGCAGGGGTGGGAGCAAGGGGTGGGCACAGGAACCCAGCATTTTCCCAGAGGCACAGACATTCACTCCCCGTTGCCCTTTGCCAACGTCGATGCCAAGCCCTTGAGAGTGTGTGGAAGTCGGCAGGGCAGGGCAAGCTTTCCGGGGCGCTGGGCTGATTCCCTCCTCCCCCCAACCATGGGCACTGCCCCCCATTCTTTTGCCCCCGCCCGCCCCCACCCCGCCCCCCGGGGGGCACAACTAACATGGCGTTCCTGGCCGAGGCTGAGCTGAGCAGGGGGCTGGGGACCGCTCCGCACGCTGAGCAGGGGAGGAGCAGGCTGGCCCAGGGGCACCGCTCCGACCTCGGGGGCGGCACAGACACGGGAGAGGGGGGGGAGACACATGGGAAGCGGGAGGAGATGGGGCAGCATGAGCCCCAAGTGGGGGGGGGGAGGGGGAGGGCAGACGAGAGAGAAAGAGGTGGGTTAGGGTGGGCGAGGGGCTGCAGCAGAGCACTCCGGGTGCCCACCTTGCCTGCACCCTTGATGCACCAAGGTCAGGGAGCCCCGGTTGGCATCGTCAAGCCCTGAGTCTCCAAGAGGCCCGGCCCTCCCTCCCTGGACCTTTTCCTACAAGGCCAAGTCACAGCCCGCTTACCCGGCCCTCTGCTTCTTGGACTTGTCCGAGATGCCATCACGTGCCATGAGTTTGTTGAAGACGATGATCCCAATGAGCATATTCACCTGGGGGCCCAGCGGGCAGGGGGACACAGGATCAACAGGCGCCCGCCTGGCAGGGAAACCCCCAACTGGGAGCTAGGGTACAGGGAGATGGTAGAGCCCCTGTGGCCACATCCCTCCCAGGATGCTAAAGGGGCACATACCAGGACAATGACGGCTGCGGGGCCCACAAAGGCATAGAGCAGGCCGCCCTCCAGGGAGAGCCAGCAGCTGGGGTGGAGGGAAAAGAGGGGGCATCAGACACCCGGGAGGCCTGCCCCTTGAACACCACCGCTCGGTGTCCCCTGGACTGCCGATGGGGCAGGGCCTCCAGCTGGGTTACAGTGAGCCCTGGGCTCCTGCTCAGCTTCAGTTTCCCCTCTAACAAAGACCCAGCCCCAGCCCACCGTGGGGATCAAAGGCTGATCCGTGAGCTAGTTTTTAGAGATTACCTCCAATCCCAGCACGTGCTTTTACAGTCAGGGAAACAGAGGCTTGGAGACAGGGAAGAATTTGCCCAAAGCACTACAGGCATGGGCCTGAGAAGGCCCAATGGCCAGTCTGATGCCCTAACAGGTCCAGTAACCCCCGCTGCCCACCAAGGGAGGCCAACGTACTAGCTGGATGTACCGTATCCTTTGGTGCGAGTAAAGCCGACAGACACAGCCACCACCAGGGCTGGCAGACCTGGAGGAGGTGGGGGGGGGGGGTGGCCACAGTGAGATGGCTGTCAGTCCTCAATGTCCCCTCTCCTCCCAGACCCAGCGCGGCTGGCCCCTGGCCCAGACAGTGGGGCCAGGGCCAAAGCTGACCCTATCCTCCTTCCCCTGCTCCCAAGGCCCAGTGACAGAGTCCGGCACGGGCCCTGCTCACCCCAGCCCAGGCAGAGGAAGCGTTTGCGAACGAGGCGGGTACGCATCCGTCCGATGACAGCCAGGTAGGACTGCCAGGCCTCAGTGAGCACCCAGCAAAAGGAAGAGAGGAAGAAAAAGTGCAAGAAGGCGGCAGTCATGGTGCATACACCCTGCAGAGAGAGGGATTGGAGGGAGTGGCCCTGAGCAGGCACCGGGGTGGGTGGGGCCAGGCTTCCCACACCCGCTGCTGGGCGCGGCCATGGCCGCCCACCCGAGCGCGGCCCCCCACAGAGCCCTGTCAGGCACCCCCGCCTTTATGTACCCACACACGGCACGACACAGGCCCAGTGACACGCACACAGAACTCGACATCCGGGAGGCGGGCAGGCAGCCCACCCACGTGCAGACGGGGCTGGCGGGGGTGGGGGCTGGGGGAAAGACAGGAGCACCTGCCACATCATGGTCCGGCGGGCCCCACGCCTGGCACTCGCGGTGCTGGCACCACAGAGAAAGCCAAGGGGGCCTAAAGGACAGCCGGCACGGGTCATCCGTAGGCAGGTGGCACAAGAGGCCTCACTTGGGCTCTCACAGACACGGGGAGGCCCAGGCTCCACAGATGCCACCTGCCTGACACATGTGCCCAGCTCACGTACGTGTTCACAGATGCACACGTTCACCACTCAAGTGCACACACACCCCTCTCCAACGCCATCACGTCCACTCCACTCACACACGCTACTTCCCCCCCCACACACACACACATACACACCCCCAACGCACGGCTCTGAGGGATACGAACACCCGTCACTTGGGCAGGTATGTGCAAACACGCGCGCTGGCACCTGCAAACGCTCGTTCACTCCACTCTCACCCTGGCGCCCGCCACCTGCACCTGCCTTGCTCAGCACCCGTGACTGGCCCACGAGGATCAGGACATTGGACGCCAGGATGGACAGGCAGAAGTTCAACAAGATGATGGAGCGCTCGGATTTTATGAACCTGAGAGGGCACGGCGGGCAGGAACAGAGGCGCTAGCTGGCCCCCCTCAACCCGGGGTGGCCGGCCACCTCCTGCCCCAGCCTGCCCGGCGTCCCACCTACCTCCAGAAGGCCGCGTAGATAGCAAGAAGGGTGAGCAGCGCCATGCAGGACACAGCACAGCCGATCACGAGGGGGACCGAGGGGGAGCCTGCCAGCTCCAGGGTCTAGGGAAGATGAGCCGGTGGTGTACCGGGTCACCAGGAGAGGCAGCTGTGGGGGGGCCCTCCCCTCTCCCCCCTCCCCTCCCTCCCCTCCCCTCCTCCTCCCCACTCCCTGTCTAGCCCAGACTGGCACCTGCACCTTCCTCACACTCACAGGGAAGGAACTCGCTGCTGTATCCACGTGTGCACAGGGCAGACCCAGTCACACACGTGGGTGTGTATTTATGCTCAGTCACCCATGCTTCTCTACACACAACCACACACGCACGTGTACACGCACACGACTGCCACCGCCACACATCCCCAGGTACGTCATCCCCGCGAGCACCATCCCAGCGGCACAGACTTCCATGGCGCGATCCCACAAGTGCACCTGCTCAGATGCACGTACGGGATCACCCAGGTCTCTGCCAACACCGTCACAGATGGCCACTGGCAACCCGGGAGCAGCCCTCCCTCCCCAGGCCCAGGCGCTTCCCTCCCGCTCACCAGGTCCTTGGGCGGCTGGGCCAGCACAGCAAACGTGGACAGATGCTGGCACTGGCAGCGGGTGTGGGCTGCCTGGGTCTCCAGGGTCTGGCAGCTCTCAGTGTCCCAGTCCCCTGAGCTGGCATCTCTTGGGTGAGGGAAGAGGTGGAGTGATACCCAGCCCAACTCCGTGGCCCCACTCCCAGCGCTGGCCACTGCCCCAGGACGAGTGAAATCAGAGCAAGACCACACCCGAGAGGCAAGTGGCTGGGGCGCCCCGGGATGTGCCCTTGACGCCTCGAGCCCGAGGATGGCCCTGAGGAACGTTTTGTCCTTCCAGGTTAAGACAGCCCTCCTGACAGAGAAGTGCTAGGGCTGTACCCCCACCACACTGCGCCCCCGCCCCACTCACGCTCTGGAGTAGTCCCAACTGGCGCAGTGGGGGTCCGTGGTGCCCTGGGGAACAGAAGTCACGAGTGTGGTGTGGGGTGGGGAGCTCACCACCAGGACAGCTACCCATCCTGCCGTGGCAGGCCCCACACGGGACCCACTATCGGGGCAGACCGCCTCCCCATCAGACAAGCCTTTGGTTGCTCACGTTGGGGTATCCCCAGGGTTCCTGTCTGGGCCCCAACTCACGTTGATGATGTAGGAGAGCTCCACTGTGATAAGGGGCTCAGCTGGTGGCTGGGTGGGGGGCCGCACAGTCACTGTCATCACCCTGGATGTGACGGCCAGCGGGGGCCTGGGGACGGGTACTGAGGTCAGCTCCTACCACCGCTGCCCAGACCCAGTCTGGGACCTCAAAGGTGCTCTGGATCAGTGGTAGGGGGCTATCAGGGAGCCAAGACCAATTAAAGGCCAAGAGTCCCATGGGGCCCAGGACTTCAGGTGAGGTCCGCAGCTTAGCCTCTGGGAGCCGCACAGACATCTTTGAGAGGCACCTATGTCCAGAGTCAGACAAGGGTGCCCAAGGCCGCAGGAGGCTGCAGAAGGAGCTCCCTGTGACCAGCACAGCCTCAGTCCTCTTGGTCTCACCTGGGCGGCCCCACGCACCCCTCCTGGGGACTCACCTGGGAGGTGGCAGGATGAGGCCGAGCGTGCGGTAGAGCACAGCACCGATCACAAAGTAGGAGGAGGACTCCTCAGGGTCTGCCGGCAGGAGGCGCTGGTGGGAGTGGCCTGGGCCAGGGGGCACGGTTCCCGGGCCCCTCCCCTTGCCAGGGTTGCCCGAGGTGCCAGATGCCCCTGGCTTCCCGGGGAGGAGAGGCTGAGCACCTCCTTGGGTAGGAAGAGGCGGTCCTCTGAATGTCGCACCCAGTCCTTCATGCCCCTGCGGCCGCGCATGGGGAATGTGATGTCACTGGACACGGCGGAGACTGGTTCCCGCTGAATGCTGATCACTGCAACCCGTGCCCGAGACAGAGGGACAGAGGCAGAGGGGAGAGTCACAGGGGAAGAAGCCGATACAGAAGAGACAGACACCAGGACGCAGATATCGAGGTTGGTACAAACACACAGGTGGGGCACACATACACACAGAAACAACACAGAGGTGGAGGAGGAGAAGACACAGAGAGAGATACAAAGAAGGGGTTAAACGAGGGAACTACAGGCCCCAGAGAGAGAGAAAAATAGGAGGAGCCCTCAGAAACCACCCCACTCCCACAGCAGCCTGGGTTCTGCCATGTCCAGCCCCGCCTCCCTAGCCTGCCTCCTGTACCCAAGTTGTCTGTGACAATCAGAGAGCTCTGGAAGGCCTTGAGGGCATCGCCCACCAGGTGAATGAAGTCCTCCACGACACGAAGCAGGTGCACAGAGCCAGGGGACACCTGGAGACAGAGAGTGTATAAGGGTCCGAGGCAGGGGTGGGTCATGGGGGGCAAAGCCTGGAAGCCCAGCCCCTCACCTGCTGAGCATCATCCCACTTGTCCTTGTTCTCCGCATCCACCATGAAGCTCACCACCTGGAAGAAGCGCTGGGGCAAGAGCAGTGGGTGTCAGGAGGTCCCAGCCCCAGGGACGGAAGCTTCCCCATCAGAGCCACAGGTGCTACCCCCAGCAGACTCTGCCACAGGGGCCCAACCTCCTGCTTCAGTCTAGGGTGCCCTCCTTCCTTCTGGCGGGGCAGGGCAGTACCTGCACATCATCAGCCGAGGGCACGTAGGTGGCCCTCTTGAAGGTGTCAGTGACATTCCTTAGAATGTCCACGGAGAAGAGCAGGTCCCCACTGTAGTAAGTGCGCCGGGCCAGCAGCTCCTGCAGGCTGCGCACGACCTGTGACATGCCCTCGCCCGCCAGCATGCGCTGCCCCTTGGCCAGGTGCTCCCGAAGCTGCAGGGGACAGGCAGGCTGCTGTCACCAGAGTGTCAGGAGCTGGGACCGGCCGCTGGCCCATCCCACTCCAGTCCACCCTCTGCTTGCATCCAGAGGGAGGGGGAGGCTGAAAAGGTCAGAGAGAGATGCTCAAAGGGGCTCATAGGAGACAGAGTCCAAGAAAAAGACCTAAAGATACTTTAAAAAGACTGAAATAGAAACAGCTAGAGGAGGAAGGTGCTCAGATGTACATATAAAAGATGACAAGCACGGCACAGGGACAAGGCACCTCCCCATCCCAGAGGGGTCATGCCCACTCTGGAGCGTAATGCACTCTCTCACTCTCCCTTCCAAATACAAGCTCCAAGTGCACACACGCAAGTACCAATTACAGCCAGACGAACACAGGCCACGTTCACTGCCAACATTCTTACCCCATGACAGGCCCTGGGTGGGGCACTGGGGTCACAGAAATCAATTCGACTTTGTCCCTGCCTTTAAGGAGCGCATAGTCTTAACAGGACACAGACATCTCGATGAGCATCCACAACACCTAATGACTTTGGGAAGCTCAGGGGACAACAGGAGCACAGAAATAGGCACCAGGAATAAGGAGAGACACTTGAGAGTCAGGTCTTGAGGTATGAATAGGAGCCTGCCAGACACAGAGAGGCGCAGCCAGGCAGAAGTGGGCACAGCAGACGTATGCCAAGGCACATGGGCAAGAGCAAGAAACGAGCTCCCCCACCCCCTCCCAGAGTCTGGGACAGATCCTGGGTCGCCCCAGCCCGGCAGGGCACACTCACTGACAGGTACAGGTAGCGGTACTCGTGGGAGATGCAGCGGGCGAAGCTGGGCAGACCCCAGTATGCCACGCCCTGGGCACTGAGGAGACAGCGGCGGCTGGCAGACCCTGCAGGCAGACAGGACACAGGGCTGGGTGTGGGGCCCGGCGCTCATCCACTTCACTCCGCGCCTCAGGCTGGAGGCTCCAACAGGCTGGGGGCCCGGAGCGGAGACGGCAAGAATGGCAGGGGTGGGGCCCGAGGGGAGAGCCACCTCCCCCCCTCACCTGAGGCGTTGGGGGGGCACTTGTTGTAGATGATCTCGCCAGCAGCCGCCTTCTTCCACGTCATCAGCATCACGTACTCGTCCCTGCACATCTCATGGAAGGCTGCAGGGGGACAGTGGAGGGGCTCAGCCAGTCCCCACGGGCGTGTCCCTCAACCCCCAGGGTCCTGCCGCCGATACCTGGACACCTCTTCTCGCTGCAAGGCTTCACCTCCTCTCCAGTGCCCTCGCAGGGGTAGCCCTGCGCACCCGTGGCCTGGCACATGCGGAAGCGGCGCTGCCAGCCCGTGTCACACGTCTTGGAGCACAGGCTCCACGCGTTCCACGGCCCCCACTTGCCATCTGTGGCTGCAGGAGAAGCGGGGCGTGAGTGGCCCCGAGTGCCCCCAGGGCCAGGGCTGCCACCTGCCACCCGTGTGCCGAGCACTCACCCGGGCACTCAAGGTTGCTGCACTCGCGGGTGTCCGTGAGGGCACCTGTGCACGTGGCCCAGGCCGGCCCCGCCACACTGCACTTCCGGCTGCGCTGCTGGGTCCCGTTGGCACAGGATGTGGAGCATGGGCCCCAGGGACCCCATTCTAGCCACTGGCCTTCCACTGCATGGGAGACACAAGCAGGGGTGGCCATTGAGCAAGAGGTGTGAGGTCTCGTGGGGGCAGAGCACCGCAGGGAGATGGCAGAGCCTGCCAGGCATTCAGACTTGAGCCAGGCCAGACCCACTGGAGAGGGGTGGATGAAGGGGGGGGGCTGTAGCGAGCAGGTGGTGCCTGGGCCTGGGCCTGCCTGCCTGCCACCAGCTCCAGGAACACAGGATACCTCTCCACACTCAGCCCCGAGGTGGCACATGCTCTCTTTTGGTTAGGGAAATGGGCCCCAGGGGCACCTTTGGATTTTTGCCCACGCTTAAGCCCAGATCTATGTCCCCTCACAGCCCAGCTGGCCATGAGCACCCAAGGGCAACGGACAGCAAGGGTATTCCAGGGCTTAGGGGAAGGGGCAGTCTTCTTTTGATGGACCTGCAGTGTGCCAACTCCAAGTCTGGGCGGGGCCACATCACCTCCCACGCCGGCAGGTACACTTCGCCAGTCCCCCCCACCCCCCACGCTTGGTTAAAGTTCGTGGGCCCCCAGGGTCAGGGCACTGGACCTGACTACCTCCCCTGGGTCTCCCAACCCCCACCCGGCTGGGCAGCGCCCGCCTGGAAGCCCACGGGCGCTACTGACCCGGGCAGGCCGCCATACTGCAGAGCTTAGTCTGCAGCTCGGGACCCTCGCAGGCTTTGCCGCCGTGCTGGGGGGGCACGCAGGTCCGCATCCGGCTCCGGGACCCCCGCCCGCAGCTGCGGGAGCACAGGCTCCAGGACCCCCACTCCTCCCACACGCCGTGCACTGCAAGGAAGCACGTGGCCGGTGGCAGGGCGGCACCCTGGCCCCGCCCACTGCCCATCCGCCCACCAATCAGGAGCTCCGGCAGCTCTGCTACCGCTCCTCATTGGCTCTGCACTGGGCCCCAGGACTCCACCCCTTGGGGGAAGACACAGGAGTCTAGTCCCAACTCGCACAGGATGCCTCCTGTGGCCACCAGGATAGGGAGACTAGGACCCACCCGGGAGGGGAGCCAGGGCTCCTCCTCTCCTGGGAGCACAGGGAAAGCCCAGGAAAGGACTCAAGATTTGCCCCAGCCCATCCCCCCTCCCTTCAGCCCTCCCCATCCCCAGACCCGAAGCAAGAATCCAACATGGCAGGCCTGGGGCAGGAGAAGCGCCCCTCCCCACCCCAAGCGCATGGACACACAAAGAGACACGAACCTCTACATGGACACTGACACAGAGAGCTCACACTCTGGAACACAGCTTTGCCCCAGCCCTGTGCAAGCTCTTGCCACACCCCCAGGTACCAAGACCCCTTCCCATGTAGCCTTGCTCTAAATCCACAGCCAGGAGCTGGTTATGGCCTAGGCACCACTTCACTCTCTCAGGGCCGGAGGAGCAGGACTGGCTGAAGCTGGCCCCCCACCATGGTGGACCACCTGTCCCAGGCAGGCACATGCACATTCTCAACACTCCATGCTGGACTGAGGAGGCTCTTTGGGGACTGGGATGGGGAGTCAGAGGAGGGAGGGAACGGTCAGGCAAGGTTTCATTTAAAAAAAAAAAAAAAAAGTGGCATTGGCATTGGTCTTAGACCTTGAAGGTCAGACTGAATTGTAACAGCCAAGGTGGAGGGGTGGGGGGTGGACAGGATAAGAATAAGCAAATGCAGGGAGGTGGGAAAGTGCATGAGGCGCTGGTATGGCCAGAGCAAAGGGAATACAGAGGGCGCTGAGGGTAAAAAGATGAGCCTTGATTACCAGGACGTAGGCAACAGGGGAGTGGTGGGCCCAGAACCGAGCCCGCTGCTGTGGACCCTGGTCTGATTCATCTGTGTCCCCAGTGCCCTGTGTGGGGCTAGGCACAGTGTGGGGGACAGTCAAGTTGGATGAATGAAAAAAGGAGGCAACCAACCATCTTTGGAAACTGAACCTGCCCGTGTCCCAGGCAGGACCTAACCCTGCAGGCAGACCAGGCGGGAGGGTGGGCATACCTGGGCAGGTGGCCGAATTGTTGCAGGGCCGGGTCTCCCGCAGGGGCCCGCTGCACAGGGTCCCATAGGGGGAGGACACACAGGAGCGGGTCCGCACCTGCAGACCCTGCCCACACGTCAGGGAACACACGCTCCACGGGGACCACTCCTCAGCCGCCGGGTCGCCTACGAGAGAGGGACAGCGTCGGCGGCAGGGGGCACCTCCCAAGCACTCAGCCTCATAGGGATCCTCCTACCCTGACCCCAAGTGACAGGCTCTTAAGGAGGCCACCCAGCCCTGCCCACAGGCCTCACGTGGCAGAGATGTGACTGAGCTCTAGGACATAGACACAGACGGGCACACGCCAAGCACACATGCCACCAGACGCCACACAGTCGGGCCCCCGCCACAGAGGAAGGGAGGCGGGCCCGGGTTACCTGTCTGCGCCATGTATAGCCCAGGCTCATCTGCAGACCTTGGCCACTGGGTTTTCACCTTCGGTTCCTCTTCCGGCTCCTCACCTGGAACACGGAGGTGGTGGCAGGGGCTCAGCCAAGGCCAGCTCTGTCCTGCCAGAGTGGCGCAGAGAGGGCAGCCTTGCTCGCCCTCAGCCTGAGGGCCTGGAACCAACTGCAGGCAATGCTGAGTGAGGCTCAAGTCCTTGCCTCTGCCCCACCACCACCATTTCACAGATAAGGAAACTGAGGCTCAGGAGGCCACACAGGACTTGCCCACGGCCTCACAACCGTCTTTTCCTTTTCCTCCTCTTGCCTCAGCCAGCCTGGGGGAGACTGAAGAGGAGTGGCCGCTCACATCAACGAGCTCCGGGAGGCTTCTGTGCCCACGTGCTCTCCATACCTATCTCCTTTAATCCTCCTCTGGGAGGTAGGGACCAACGTCTCTGTTTAAAGATGAAGACACTGAGGACCAGAGAGGAAAAGTGACTTGTCCAAGGCCACACAGCTTGGTGAGCCTGAAGCCCAGGCTCTTTGCCTTCACAGGACGGACTCCTAAGGCTGATGAACAGACCACCCCCCAGGCCTGCCTCTGGGACACGATTCATGCCAAGCCAGGGGCTGAGTCTCAGGTCCAGAAATCTGCTCCCCATGCAGCACTAGACTGTGGCCTGGAGGTCAGAATGAGGTGCCTCTGAGACCCAGGGGCCTAGGGTGGGTGCCTACAACCTGCAGACCGTCGTCTCCGCTGCCCCTGCAGCTGGGAGAGCAGCTGATGCTCCCAGAGGCCGCTGCTGCTGCGGCCCCAGCCCCACCGGGCTCTCGGCTCATCACTCTGATTTATGTGTCTGGTCTAGGCCTTGGAAGCACCACCCGTGCTGGAGGAGGGGTGGGGAACGCCCATTCTCCAAAGCTGCTCAGACATGAGCTCAGCCAGGCCCTCTCCCACAGGCTGGGTAGCCTAGATGGGGGCTGACACGAGTGTGAGGGGAAAGACCCAGCCCGTGGAGAGACTGCTGGGCAGGTGGGAATAGCCTCTGGGACACGGCTCAGCCCATGCTGTCCCCGGACTAGAAGGGACTGCTCTCCCCCACCCCCACCCTCCACCCCAGGCCCTCTCCTATTTCTGATAAGCCAGGTCAGCACCTAATAGGCACTCTGGGTTTGAAGGAACCGGAGAGGACTGTGCTCTTCCTGCCCCCTGCTGCCCAGTCCGGTCTCTGCGTCCGTCCAAGAGAAAGCTCTTTCTGACCAGGCATGAAGACGGCCACCTGGAGCAAACCCGCCAGACAGGGGGCCCTGAAGTGCCACTCAGCCTAGCTTATGGTCTCATCAACTCTGGGGCCCTTCCCTCCACTGTGGCCACTGGTCCCAGAGCTCAATCTACGTTCTCCCCAAAACTTCTCCACCGTCTCGCAAACCTGGATCCCCAGGAGAGCGTTGGAGTCCAACAATCCTAGATCCCAACTGGGACACGGCCACTGACCAGCTGTGTGACCTTGGGCAAGTGTCTTTGCCTCTCTGCCCCTGTTTTCGCCTCTGTAGAACAAGACTCGAACACCCCCTACCTTGAGGGCTAACTCTTGGACTCCCTGACAGGAGGCCATGAAGCCCTTGGCACCCTGCTTGGCATGTGGTGAGTGCTCAGAAAGCAGGAACTGTGGGTTTACTTTTACCATCCCCCCTCCCCTCACAACCTGCACCTCTTCTGCACCCTCCCCTGCCACCCTTCAGGCCCCTGGGCCTCCTTCAAATAGCATCTGCCTCTGTCAGGTCCCTGACTCTATCGGGACCGCAGAGAAGGTGCTGGTGCCGTGCCTGCCGACTCCTGAATCCCCTCACCCAGCCCTCCACCCCACCCGCTCAGCCAGTCCCCAGCCCCGGAGCCTTGTGACAAGCCGCCTTCTCCACGCCCACCCCCAGGCTGCTGAAGAAATCCACAGCTGTGCCAACTGGCACCACTACAGACTCAGGGCTGCGTATCCACTGGGCGCCCGGGGCTTCTCGGCAGCACTCCCCGGCTCCCCCACTCCCCACCTTGGCTGGCTGTGCCAGACCTTGACCTCTCTCCTTGAGCTCATCTCTGCCCCCCTCTCTCTCTGCAATGAGCTCCTCTATAAAGAAAGCAGCGTGGGATCCTCCCCGCCCCCGACACACACTTCTTGCCCCACCCCTCCAACTCCCAAATTCCCTGCATCTATTCCCAGGCCCAGCCCTGCATCTACTCCCCGCTGCCCCCTGCCACTTCCAGGAGGGCTCCATTTGAGCCATCCGTCAACCCTCTGGCTCAGCATTTGGTCGGCACTGTCTTTTCACGGCAGCCCAAGAATGGACCTCCATTCTGGGGGGAGCCCCTCTTTGAACCTCCTTCCTCCTCCAGCCACTGCCCTCAGCCTCCTCCTCCCCAGCACTAAGTGGTCCACAGCTGGCGCTCTAGTTTCCCACCTGCCACTCACATCCTGGCTCAAATGTCACCTCGCCTGGTAATCCACTGCAGTCTGGCTTCTGACCACATCTTACTGCTGAAACCATTCTTGACAAAGTCATCAACGCCCTCCTTATCACTAAATCCTACGGACACTCTGCAGCTTTGTCCCACTTGACCCCTGGGTAGCACGGGGCCCTGCTGACTGTTCCTGCCTTGAAACACTCCCCTCCCTGGCTCTCCAGGTTTCCTCCTACCTGTCTGGCTCCTCTGTCCCAGTCTCCTTGGCTGGTCTGTCTTCCTGCCCCTTCCCCTATCGGGCCTCCACACTTCGCTCCACACTCCCCTCCCCAAGGTTCAAGTAGCCCCTCTGTGGCTGCTCCAGAGTCATTACCCCCAGCGCCCCACTCGGGGCTTCACTCCTGGGTGGCCTCCTGCCTTCTGGACAGGTCTGCTGACGAGGGGCCCTCAAATTCAGCATGCCTAAGACAAGATTACCCCTTCTTCTCAAATCTCCACCTGCTCGTTCATCACCTCCTTCACCTGGGAAACTCCTACCTGATTTTCAAAATCCACCTCACATGGCTTCTCATTTGTGGGGTCTTCCTCATCCCCCACTCCTCAGGCAGAAGTGGCTGACCCCTCCTCTGTGTGCCCCGTCGTCCCAGAGGATGCCATCTTCCGACCATCTGAACCTCCCCGTGCCCATTGGCCCTTTGAAGGCAGGCTGTGCACGCCATCTCCCCGACCCCAGTGAACACCGGCCCAGAGGAACACCAGCAAACAGCAATGAACACACTGCTCCTAGCTTTCCCTGCCACCCCACGGGGGTCACTGGGAATTAGCACTTGTCATCCTGAGTAGCGGCTCTGCCCAGCAGCCCTCCACCTACAGCAGCCCCAGGCCTGACACCCATTTCTTAATAAACATTCTGCAGATGCTGTTCGACCTATCACAAATCCAGCTGAGGATCCCGTCATCCGGTTCCTGCTTTGGCGTCTTGACCATCATCGTGTCTGTGGCATCCACCAGCCTGGCGTCCGGTAAAGTCAGGAAACACGGACATGCGAGACAGCAGTCTGACCCCCTCGCTGCTTCCCATGGTCCCCACATCCTCTACAAACCGTGCACCAGCGCTTTGCGGGCCAGCCCCCACGACACAACCAGAGGTGATGGAGGTGGTTTCTAGGATCCACCCTATTTGAAAATCAGAACGTGTCCCAGGCCCAGCTCTTGAGTCCCTCTCCAGGCCTCCTGGGCTGGGCCAGAGAGGGGAGGGAACAAGCCCGAGGCTACCCAGCAGGAGCCTGCACTGACTGCCCTCCCTTGTACCCCCACCCCACTTCCCTCAGAAGGGAGGCTAGCAGTCTATTTCCCCCACGTGTGAAAGCTAGTTCTACCCGAAAGGGAGGAACACCAGGGGGGTCACCCACTCAAACAATGTTTCAGCTCAGCATATGCCATGAGGCAGGCCACAGCCAGCTCTGGGCCCACAGCTGGGGGAGTCTAAGAGGCAGCTGAGCCAACAGGACAAGAAGGGGTCCAGGAAAAGGCAGCTTGTAGGACCCGGATCCTCACAAGTTCTGCAATCTGCCTTCCCACCTGCGAGCCCGCCCTGGTGTGGACAGACCCGCTTCCCCAGGACACGCTACCCTGCTCTACCCCTGAGGACCTCCTCACTGTTCCGTTTTGTTTTGAATGAGGTAACACTCACTACACAACCCCCTATTGCCAGTCACCGTGCACCTCGTTTAATCCTAATGAGGATGGGTTCTCCCATGTTACTGATGAGGAAGGAGGCTCCAGGGTCGCACGCTGGAGACAGGCTGAGTGGCATTCGAAGCCAGGCTTGCCTGACTCCTCTGGAGCCCGTGCTCTTTCTACTGAGCTGCGCTGGCTCTAACAAAATGCAGGTGGAGCCTCCTGAGAGATGGCTTTCTTAATTCCCATAGGACCCTGAGTCACTCCCTCGTCCCGCCAAAGCCCCTCACACTTGCTACTGTTATCCTGTGTTCACACCACCTTCTTATTGTTCCTTTGCACATCCACTCCCCCACTCCCCCCCCGCCCCAGGTGAGCCTGATTCTCTTCTGCAGCCTCCAAAGTGATCCTCTGGGAGCCCAGCGCAAAGCGCACGAACTCCCCTGCTGAGGAACCTTCAGTGGCTCCCCACTGCTACCAGTGTAAGCCTCTGAGCCTGGCATGTGCCGGCCTCTGATGCCATGTCCAGTCCTGTTTTCCTCTCCCCACCAGGCAGCCAAGCACACTGCAAGGTCATGTGGACCAGTGGGAAGGACACGGATTAGAGAACCAGAGACAGAAGCAGATTTGATTCTCAATTCTGCCAGTCTTGCTGTGTGCCCTTGGGCAAGTCGCCTCACCTCTCTGAGCTTAAAAATCTTCAACTGAAAATAAAGAGGACACGTCCTACCACAGGTTCAGAATTAAATGAAACAAGAGATATGGACCGCCTGGAATACAATAAGCTCTCTGTGCAAAGGGACTGCCCCCCTCTCTTGTTATCCACCTGCTTTCCTCCCTGAGATTGGTGTTCCCTCCCCCTTGGAATGCCCTCCTCTACCTCCATCTGCCAAAATCTTCTCCATGTCAAATACTGCCTCCTCCAGGAAGCCTTCCCAGGCTGACCACACAGGGGTTTTGGTATGCTGGCCCCTTCTCCTGTGGCTGAGACCCTAGATTGTCTTCCACTGCGGCTGAGAGTAACCTAGGCTCATCCCTCTTGTGGGCACTAAGGGAGGGTCTCAATCTCCCTCACTCCTCTTGCACAGAGGGCCCAGCTCTGAGCAGCCAGACACAAGACAGGCATTCAGCAGACATGAGCCAGATATCCCTGAGGGTTCCTCCACCCCAATCACCCAGGGGCCACTCTTGTTCCCCCCTTGCACCGGCAGGCTGGGTGGGCACAGGGGCTCTCTGCCATCTGAGCAGGACGGTAGGCACCTGCTCCACCATGCTCTGCAGACCCTGCCCCCCAAACTCCACACAGTCCAGCCCCCTCAGCCTCCTTTGTCATGAATATGTTAAAAATAACCACGATAATCATCACTTCCACGGGGAGAGCAGTGCGGATTTACAAAGCAGCCAGCCCTCCCAGGGCTCTCTACATCCTCCCTGAGGCTGGCCCTGGAGCCCTGAGTAGGCACCAACAGATCCCCTTGAAACATGGTTCTGTCATGTCCCTCCATGGCTTCCCACCCCCAGCAGTGCTTCGTGAACCCTACAGTGCCTTAAAAAAAAAAAAAAAAAAAAAAAAACTGAGAACAAACCGAGGGTTGATGGGGGGTGGGAGGGAGGGCAGGGTGGGTGATGGGTATTGAGGAGGGAACCTTTTGGGATGAGCACTGGGTGTTGTATGGAAACCAATTTGACAGTAAATTTCATATATTAAAAAATAAAAAAAAAAAAAAAAAAAAAAAATCTAAAAAAAAAAAAAAAAAAAAAAAAAACCCAGGGTGGGGGGAGAGGGAGGGCAGGGGCAGAGAGAGAGATGGCTTTTGAAAATTCCAAGCTCTACCTCTGCAGTCCAATGCAACTGGGTATCCCTGTGAGACCAGATACTCAGCCAGAATGCCAGTTCCCCCCCAATGACTCCCTCCCCCGAGCTGCTGACCTATCTGCCCAGCCTCTGGACAGAGCTAGCTGGGTCCCTGCCACCTCCCCCCACACAGCCAGGAGCTCCTCGAGAGCGGGGACCACAACTGACTCATCCCACCTCTCCCACGATGCCCAACTTCTTGCTGGCTTGAGGCCTTTGGTCAATGGAGGTGGGGGTCCCAGTGTCTGGGGGTGGCAGTCAGAACCTTGGGCCACCAAGGGGGCTCACACTTCCATGTCCTTGCACGGGCTGCTTCCTCCTGCCAGGTTTCCCAAAGCGTGTGGCAGGAAATGAGTTGGGGTGGCTCACCAATGTGCCCTTAAAAAACCCTGCATCATGGACTGGGGCAGTTACCCCTCTAGGTCTCTTTTAATTAGGGTGACTTCCTGCCAATATGCCTGGGGTCACCGGGTTTGTGCCTGCTGCCATGACATAATTAATAGGACCCCTTCCCCTGCTTTAAAAACCTCAAAAATGTCCCAGTTTAGATGATAAATTATATGGTTGCCTTACTTTTAATCCTTGCAAATGCATGCAAGATAAAGTCTCTGTGTAGTCTGAGACTTTCACACACCGCCAGCACGTGCTCATTTCTCTTTCTAACAAATGGACAAGAAGGACGAACGTCTAGCTAGAATTTGCTAACATCGCTTTGTTTTCACTGGGGCTATTTCTTCTGTTATCTTTTGCTTCAGATAAGTGATACTCTTTTTCCAGGTAGGATGTGAAATTTCTTCCTAATGTATTAAATTTTAGAAGTGATTCGATGTAAAGAAAAATTCCATGGGTAGTGAATTCCTATTCACTCCTCAAAACCCAACTCAGAATCACCTTCTTTAGACTGCCTTCCCACCCCTCTGTGGTTGAACCCCTCACTCTTCCTCCTCCCTTGACATCTGGCCCAGGTACATCAAACCTATGGCACTAAATTATGACAACACGCAGCTATTTATTAGGGATTTACCATGTGCCAGGCACTGTACTAAGCGCTGACCTATATTCTCTTCTTTCATCTTTATCATCACTCTGTGAACAGCCCAACTATCCCGACTTTACAGGTAATGAAATGGCAGGTGAAGAAACCTGCCCACGGTCGCAGAGCTTAGTCAGTGGTGGGGCTGGGAATTGAATCCAGGGCCAGGAAACTTCAGCCTGTGGCTTTGACCACCACTGTATACCTAGTGGTCGCTCTCCCCGATCAGAGGGCAGGAGGTACATCTGGTGCACCTGGGATCTCATTCACCCAGAGCCAACCCAAGGCCCGGCACAAACTCCGCTCCAATAAAGACACGGAGATGTGTGTGATGGGTGGGTGGGGACTCAGTCCCTGCTGAGATATCTGGGGGAAACTAGGTCCCACTCCCCATCCTGTGACGGAGCACACAGAGCTCCAGAAGCACAGATCTCGGCTGGAAGGACCTTCTAGGAAATGTACTGAATGTGCGAGGTGCCCCCTCCTCCCACCATGAGAGAGGCCTGGCCTCCCCGGTGTCTGAGCACCAAACAGGCAGGTAAGGCTGCACTTCCCACCAGCGGACCAGGCTGGCCAAAAGAGGACAGCAGGGCCTGAGCACCGGGAGGAGAAAGACCAATCTAGGACTAGGTTGGGCAGGTACAAGGAGCTTCCTAGTGGAAACGGGTTGAGCAGCCCTGGGAAAAATGGGAAGTTGTGGAAAACCAAGGCCAAAGGGCATTCCAGGTGAGGGAAAGGCCCAAGCAAAAGCAGGGAGTCCAGAAAGCAGGGGCTCAGGGGCCAGTGAGAAGCCCTGGTCAAAGGTAGGACGGAACTAGAGGGAAGGCTGAATAGCAGGTGGCAGCTGGGTCTGGGGTGGGGCTGGAATGCCAGGCTGAAGAGTCTGTGCCACGATGGAGAGTATGGGGGCTGGATCTGGGAAGTGATGCACAGATTACTGGAGGCCCCGAGGCCCCCGTGGGGCAGCCCATCGTCCAAGTCACCCAGCAGCAGTGGCAGAGTGGGGATTTGAACTCTGGCCTCCGGAATGGGGCCTGGGTGATGGGGAGGTGGGTGAGCAGCAGCCAGCCAGCCAAGGATGGGACAGCACCTCTGAGGAAGGCAGGGAGTGCGGGAGAGGAGAGAGGAGGTTCCCCAGGTGTCAGTCTGCACAGCCATCCCCACTGGCCAGTGTCTCGTCAGGACCGGGGAGGGGTCAGCAGGCAGGAAACGCAGGGTGGCAGCACCACGTCTTCACCGTGATTCCTGCTCCCTGCCCCCCACCCCGGCCTCAGCCAGCATCCGCTGGGCTCCTTCCTGCCTGCCTTCCCTTTCTTCCTTTCTCCCCACTTAACAGATTGCGGCAGCAAGATGGCACAAATTTATGGCTCAACTCACCAAAAATAACAAGAGATCTATCAAAGGCAGTTTGCGTGAAATTAACAGGCGCCTGTACCCTCTTGTCAAACGCACTGGGCTCTGAGGCGGGCCCAGGCACTCCACCCAGGCACTGTCCCCCAGTGCCACTCTTCCAGCATGGACCCAGTCCCACTCCACCTGGCCTTGCCTTCAATTGATTCTATGCAGAGTGTCCCAGAGAAGGGAAACACAGCTCCCCTGCCACAGGGCCTGGCAGAGGGGCTAGGACGAGGGTCTTAATCTTGCCCACCAATCTCGTTCTCAATCTGGCAGTTCCACATGTGAGCCAGTTCTCACACAGCTGGTACATGTGTCCAGCTGGCCCAATGGGGAGAAGGGGGTCCTGCCAACCAGGCACAAAGGGCCCTGAGTCCTGACAGTGCCCTGTCCCTCAGATGCCCACTGCCACATGGAACAAATTGAGACATACGCCCACTGTCTCTTGCCCCTAAGAGACTGGGCAGAAGGAAGGAGATGGCAGAGAGGAAAAGTAAAAGTCTCTTGCCTGCCAGGGGAGAGGAAGGGGCTCTGGGCACCAGTGTGCTGGACAAGATCACTTAGGATGACCAATGCCACATCACCCCCTGTAACTCCCCACAAGGGCCCTCCCTGCAGGCAACCCCATGGAGCAGCCTGAAAACATGCCAAGCAGGACAAGGAGCATGAGCAGAGGTCAGGTGTGGAACAGCTGGGAGCCTGGGACTCCCAGCTCAGAGATAATACTAGGCCTCATGCCCAGGTACAGTCAGCACCCAATCTCCACCCATGCTCAGTCCCAGAGGCCCCCGCAGAGGCTGTGATGATGGGGACAATGGTGGCCTTCCCATCACCAGCCCTCTCTGACCCCCAAAGTCACTCCGACTACCAACCAACTCCTGTTTCCGGCTTCACCAAGCCCAGCTGGCTGCTCCTGGCTCTGTGCTCCACATGGCAGCCTGCCCAGATGGTGCCCGCCCATGAGGGCAGAGCCTTGCTCCATCCACTGGAGACCACTGGACCAATGGACCGCAGGGAAAGCCAGACAAAAGAGCCTGCCCTCTGCTGAGCGCGATGGGGGAGGCCCCCACAGAGTGACGGGCAGTGGCCGCCAGGCAGGAAGAGTCATAAACCTCCTGATATACGCCTGGCACTCTCCGCCAATGTTCGACAAAGAAGCGAAATTCAATTTCTTCCTGCAGGCACTAAATCCCAGGCCAGCCTCCAGGGCCTGTAACCTGCCCACGGCCTGGCTGTCACTCGGACGGCTTCATCGACCGATGTTAGAGGCCAAGCTGGCCAGGGGGAGAGGCCAGAGCAAGGCCACTGGGCACTTGCCATGGATAGGCATGGTGCCAGATGTCTCACAGGGGAGGTTGAGAAGTGCCTCCCCACTGCATTGGGAGAGGCCACTGTCATGATAACTGGCCCTCTAATTAACTCAGAGATATCTCCCCATTTTACAGATGAAGAAACTGACGCCAAAAAGATGGAATCCACTCAAGGTGATAATAGTCAAGGGCAGTGCTCAACTCCTGGGCTCTGGCCTTCAAAGCAGGGGTGGGGACAGATCATACTCCTCCAATACTCCTAGCAGCCCTCACACAAGACCCCCTGTGTCCCTGTAAATCCTCTCAGGCCGATTTCCGTGGCTCTTTTGACTTCCATCCCTGCGTGACATCCTCATGATGGGAGGCCAGCACCTGTTATCCCAAATGGGGAAACTGAGGCCAGGAGAGGGAAGGGAACTCCCTTTAAGTCCCAGAGCTGGGGACCAGATCCCAGCTCTGCCTCCCTCCCACCCCCACCCCCTGGCCAGTCACTGGCCTGGCTCTGTTCGGCGGGCACACAGGATCCAGATGAGGGCCTGGGGGCTTTGTAGCTGCAGGAAGGAGGGTCGGCAGAAAGTGGCTGTGGTGAGGGAGCTGGGGTGGGAGCAGGAGCAGGCAGGGCTCAAGGGCTCGCAGAGCTTTTGCCCAGTCAGCAGGAAGCTCTAGCAGCTGTGGCAGCCTCGGTCCCAGAAGACATGGGCCCAGAGGGGGAGACAGGGGATGCTGGGAGCGGAGCCAGCCCAGCCCTCCAAGGCAGCCTCGAAGCCCAGTCCTCTTCACCCAGGCCCATTCTTCTGCACCTCCCTCTGCCCTGACCCTGGGGCCACTGCCAAAAATCGCCGACCCGTGTGGGCAGGAACATGTCCCTGCTCCCTGCCTACTCTCCAGCCTCCAGGCAAACTTGTCGACTTGGCATGCACTGCTCCCTCTGCCCGGAGCGCCCTCACCACTTCTTTGGCTTGGCTGGCTTCCACGTGTCCTTCAGATCTCTGCTTGCGCCTGTATCACTTCCTTCAGGAAGCCTTCCTTGATTGCCTAGTGGGAGGGTCCTCTCCCTGGGTTCACCACACTGCATTGTCTCATCTCTGCCCCCCATTCACCTACCCAGACTACAAACAAGAGTTTGGGGTTAGTGGGGTCTAACCCCAATCCATTTCGGGGACCCCAGCACCCGGAGAAGGCTGGACACAGAGGGGACACGGGTGAAGAACTATGCAAATGGCCTGGAGATCTGCCAAGACGGGGACCAGAGCGTACCCTCAGCCCTGGGCACGCCCACCCCACCGGGGCCCTGCTCTGACTCACCATATCTCATCTCGGTTGTGAACAGGTCATTGCTGCTCCCTGAATGCAAATCGGCCTCAGCAGGTGGGACCGGGCCCCCAGGCACCAGGGCATTGGACAGGGTGTGGGCAGCAGGCGGGCCCGGAGGCGCGGTGGTGGCCGAACCAGCCCCCGCCTCCCCGGGGCAGCTGCAGCCTGGCTGGGCGAAGCCACAGGCCCTGCCGGCAGTGCGGCCGCACTCCTCACTCCAGCGGCACAGCACGCCACAGGTGAACTGGCTGGAGTTGTTGTTGTTGATGAGCAAGACCTCGACGAAGCGGAAGGCCAGGGCAGCGGGCGCCAGCAGGCGCGGGGCCTCCGAGGGCTCCGCCGACAGGCACAGCTGCACGAAGTTCTTGTCGAAGTGCAGGAAGGTAAAGGGGCCCGAGCCGCCACACAGTTCCAGCCCCGCTGCCTCCTCCTCCTCTTCTGGCCGCCCCGCCTCTGCCTCCGCCTGGGCCACGGCTTCCTCTGGGCTAGGCCGCAGGCAGGTAAAGTTGACCAGGTAGTGGTCCAGGGGCAGCAGACGGGGGGCAAAGTGGGCGCACACCTGCTCCTGGCGGTTGAAGCGCAGGTAGAGAGAGTACTTGGTGGGGTCAGGGTTCTCCAGGGTCCAGGAGCAGCCTGAGGCGATGGTAGGAAAGAGGTCCTGCAGTGAGAAGGCCCCGTAGAGCACGCCCGAGGCCAGGGCGGAGCAGGCGCTGGGGGCAGGGTCGAAGGCGGCGGCCAGGCGCAGGGACAGAATCACAGATAGTAAGAGGGGACAGGCTGGGGTCATCCTATGTCCCTTGCCCTGTGGAGAGAGACAGTGGTCAGCAGCCCCAGGAGCTGCCAGCGTGGGCTCTGAGTCTCCTGTGGCGAGCTGCAGGAGAGGGCCTCGCGGTTAAGACTCTGGAGTCGCCCACGTCCACCTGTGTGATCTTCGACAAGGGACGTGACTTCTCGGAGCCTCAGTCGCCTTACCTGTAAAATGAAGGCACGTGGGAGAGTGTCTGGAAGTCTGTAAGCCCTTAAGAAACATCAGTTGTTGCCTCTGTTATCCTATGATTCCTCCGTCAATCTCATCAGCCACCGGCATCTTGGCCTGACACTTGGATCTCGCCTCATCCCCACCACCCAACTTAAATTCTCCAGAACTGTTGCTCTCAGTCGCAGCGTATCGTGATCAGTTGTGAGCCATGTCACGCATAATCCAGCGGTAATTGTCAAAGGAACAGTGTTTGACAACGATTTGCTTTTTTATAAATCAGAGCAATTCAAGGTTATTCCCAGAACAATGTCATTCTCACTCACTTGCTTTGCTGAGTGGGAGAGAAAGGGGAGGAGTTACCACTGGGGTGCCAGGGACTGCGCACAACCCAAGCCATGCCCATGGAGGGCATCACAAGCATGAGCGTCATGAGTATCACTGCTGTGGATTTCCTGGTGGAAACAAGGGGAGAGGTATCTGCAAAATGGGTGCAGTATTCCCCTTAACCCCTTCTCCCTTCCTGCCATGGGTTATCCTCCAAGGCCTGGCTCAGGGTCTGCTACCTGCCCCCCCACCCCACCCCACCTCCGGAGGCCACCAAGCCATCACCCAGCTCTCAGCTCCCACAGCCCTTTCCTGAAAGCCCATGCCCCCCAATCATCACCTCTGTTCCCTGCTGTCTCCCCAGGGCTAGCTCACTCATCTCAGGAGTGGAGACCAGAGTTCACTGATTTCTCCCTCCCCACAAAGTGTTACACTAAACCAAACTCCCAGCAGGCTGCAAAATTCAGCAGGTGTGAATGTACTCTCCATGCGTGGGCAGGCAACCAGGACCCAGGCCATGCCCCCAACAGACACTCGGGACGGTCAGGGCCGAGTGGACAGAAGCTGGCGGGCAGGGCACCTGCAGGTGCCTTCCCACCCACCAAGCCAGGACAGAGCCACTGCCCACAGCCTGTCCACAGCGCTGTCCGGAAACCAGAGCCTGGCACCTGGGCTGGCTCAACCCTGCTCCCGGCCCTGCCCCCGAAGTGATCCATGCTGCCTCCCTCCTCCATGCCGGCAGCATAGCTCACAGCACTGGATGGGCCCCTAGAGCCTGGTTGCTCCACATTAAAGGAGAAAGGATGAGGCTCCAAGAGGGGAGGCAACATGCTTAAGATCACACAGAGTGGTCCAGCTGGGACTGGAGCCCGGGACCTGAGGCCCCAGCCTGGGGTTCCCTCTCATCCACCAATAGCCTCTTGCTCTGTCCCCTTCCTTGCTCAGGCTGCACGCCCAATGGAGAAGCCATTGGCTCTGGGAACTGAATCACAAACATAGGATAACTCACAGGTGTGGCTAGATTTTCCCAAGACGTAGCTGCTCCCCAGGCACAGATTTCCCCTTAGCTTTTTAGGAGCCTCAATAGTGGTTGGAGGTGGGGGTGGTGAGAGGGCAGGAATTAGAACCCCAGAATTCCAGCCTCTGTGCAGCAACCATGGAACTCCTCACTCCCCCAGATCCCGCACTTGCCCCTCCCCAGCCATAGGGGGAAGGAGGGGTGGGGGCTCAAGCTCCAGGCAGGCTCATTTATTGGGGAGGAGCGGCCCCACCCTCCCCCAAAGACCCGCCTGGAGTTATCCAACAAAAGTCAGAACAGGCTGTGTCTCCACTGCTCCTGCCAGAACTGCAAAAGGGACACAAGACCCCTGGCCTCCCCCGCCCCCACATCATGCCTGTCCCAAACTGTTCAGCCCGCCCAGCCTGCTGCGGCACCAGCGAAGCCAGTGGCTGATGATGACTGACATGCAATCCCCCCGCTGCCCCCAATTATTTTTAAGCAGGCTGCAAAATTCAGGCCATAGCTGTAGCTCAGCAGAGGGGAGGTGGGGGCTCATTATAACTGGCCTCACCTCCCCCACTTAGAGCAAGGTGAGGAACACACACACACACACACACACACACAGGCTTGAACATTGCTGTGCCGTGCAACGTGCACACAAAAGCAGGTATGCACGGATGCATGTATAGACAGGTGTTCACAGGCATTCAGCATGCACACAGATCAGTGAAGCCACAGATGAGTGAATTCACGTGCACACTAGGGTACAGGCACTCACATGTACAAGGTATAAAAGAGCCAGACACTCGTACACATGGAGAGAGATGGAAATATACTCTCTAGTGTGAATATACACAGGCATTTGGTTCTTTGAGGCTTAGCATATGACAGCTAAGTGGCAGGTGGGGTCTGACTTGCTGTTCCTTCCTTTGTGTGTTCCTGAAGCTGGGGGCTCAGACCAGCCCCCCCCCCAACCCCACCTCCTGGGCCTCAGCTCCTCCCTCCTCCATAGCACCAATCCATCAAGAAGCACTAGGTCCACATCCTCAGAGCCACAGCCTGGCTTCTCCAGAATTGAGCCGCCTCTAAACCCTGACCAAGCCCCCTCCTCCAGACAGCCCCTTCACGCCAACTTGGGAATTTCACCCTGGGTAAGTATTACCCTCGTGGTTCCTGCTGTGACATAAGACCTTTGGGGGCCCTTTTTAAATCTCACTCCACATCCACAAAATAAGGCAAAAAGCCCAATTCCAAGTCAGAGAGACCCTCTCGTGGGAGGGGACCTGGAAGGATCCTTGCCTCCCAGGCAGCCGAAGCGGTTATTAGCCATGTTCAACCTCCCTGAACGGAGTCAAGTTCCCCGCTCTGTGGAATGGAAACCATGATCCCTGCCCCCAGGATTACACACACTTTCTTGTTCAGCGTCCCAGTGAATTCCCAGCACAGAGCCTGGCACAGACAGGGTATGCACACCTTCCCTTCCCCCCTCCCACACGGAACCTCACAAACTCTCCCGGCTTTCCTGCTGAGCTCCACCGCTATCTCTGGGAAGGCCCTTTGGGTTGAGCCATGTGAATGGCTTGGCCACCTCCAAACCCAAACAGCAAGATCACATACATGCACAAGAGCTAGAGACGATAGGTATGGAGCTCAGCTCTGAGGAAGAACTTCCCGCGTCAGGAGGTTAATGGAGAGGATAATCTAAAAGCCTCCTCCCTCAGGACCTCACTGGGCTGAGATGGGTGAGTTGCCCATTGGCATAATCTCAGTCTTAGGGACCCCCTCCTCCAGCTACCTCCACCGCATGCCTGCCGCCCGCCAGCAAACTTGAGAATGCCACCCACCCTGTGTCCTAGCACACTGAGACCCCCTTCCTCCCAGACCCCGCAGGCCTGCTCAGCCTCCGGCTTCCCTTCTGCACTAATGAGGGAATAGGAGGCTTTCGCAGCAGCTGTAAGGGAAAAGACTGGGGGCTGAGGGGGAGGGGGGCGGGGGCACCTCAGGGCAAGGCCTGGGTCTCGGGGATCCCGGGGATCGACCCCCTTGCGCCCTGCCGGCTGGGAGCAGCGCGGCGCTGGGTGACCGGGCGCTCGGAGCCCGGGGCCGCGGTCGGGGGAGGGGCGGCGGGTGGGGGAGGGGGCGCAGCAGTGCGCACGTCGGTCGCGTTTATCCACCTGGCAGCTCCAATTCGCCCGCCCGTCACTCACCCTCCGCCTCCTGGGCGCTCGCTGCCGGGCCGAGCCCAGGCCGACACGCGGGCGGGGACCCCCCACTCGGGGCCTTCGGGTCCCCTGCCCCTGCACTGGCCGGCTGGCAGGGTCCCCAAGGACCCCTCTCCCGGAGCTCTGGTACCCAGGAGGGCGCACATTTCCATCCAGCCTCAGGAGCTGGTGGGCAGGACCGAGGGTAGGGGGGTTCCCCCCCCACCCAGTGCGGCCCCGCCTTCTCCACCTGGCGGAGCCGGCCGCTCCTCCTCTTTCTCAAGGGCCTTTCGGTCTGGGGAGGGGGCCTTCCGCCCACCAAGAGAAGGGAGACCGGGGTGGGGGGTGGGGGTGGTGCCTCGAGGGCGGCGGGGGAGGGGGCGGTGACTCAGCCGCCCTCCGCCCGCCTCCCCGGAACTTTGCAGCAGCTGGAGCCGCCGTTGCTACAGGAACCGAAAGCTTTTGTTCCCCAATGTCAGGGCTACCCGGGCAGACTGGAGGCTGAGAGGCTGCCACTCCCCGGTGGGACCCAGGCCCAGCCACACTGCCCAGAGGACTTCCGGCCCAGCAGAACGCCGTGGATTCAAGCCCTCTCTCTTCTCTCCCTCTTACCTGCCCTTCACCAAGCCACTCACGCCAAAGCCAGGTTTCTTCAAACTCTTGGGTCCTCAGCCTGGGTCGCCCCCTAACTCTAATCTGGAGCACTAACTGTCCTGGAAAGTTCCCGATGGCGTCTGACCTCCTGGGGAGAGGTAAGAGGCTCCTCTGTGCACCATGTTCTCCTCTGTGGCTGATTTCCCACGTGCCCCCCCCCCCCCCCCATTAGGCAAGCCTGACTTTGGGGACCTTGACCTGGGTTTCTTCCCTGCATTTATCCTACCTCCCCAGTCTCCACACTGGAGCCAGGACCTCAGAGACCTTGGCCTGGCTTTCACTGATGCCCCTCTGGCCAGAGCTGATCCCAGAGCAGTCCAGTGGGATGGTGAAAGATGGGTGAGGGAGGGAAGAGACTGATAGTCACAGGCTCCCTGGACCCACTCTGGGGAGCTAAAGGTGTTTTCTGGCTTTATTATCCTGGGGGATAGAGTGAAGTCACTAGAACCTGTTCTGCACTTCTCCTCTGGGAATAGTAGAGTGGCAAGGTGCCTGACCTTGGCCTTGAAGACGAACGCCCAATAAGCCAATCATTGTTGAGCACCACTAGATGCCAGACACTCTATACAATCTAATTTCATTCTCCCAGAAACTATATGAGGCATTTATCACTGACCCATTTTATAGAGGGCCAACTGAGGCTCAGAAGGGTTATGTAGCCTGCCCAGGTCATACATCTTTTGAACCCAGGTCATCTGACCAAAAGCTGAGTTACTAACTACTTACTCAGCTCCATTACCTGGGGGTTGGGAGGGAGAGAAGAGGGCAGAGACCAGCTGGAACCTTATTTGGGGACACAGAAATGCCTACCACACACAGCCACCCCAGGCTAGACCTATCCCTTTCTGAAGAGTGATGGGGGAAGGGAGAAGAGAAGAGAAGAGAAGAGAAGAGAAGAGAAGAGAAGAGAAGAGAAGAGAGAAGGGGAAGAGAGGGGAGGGGAGGGGAGAGGAGGGGAGAGGAGGGGAGGGGAGGGGAGGGGAGGGGAGGGGAGGGGAAGGGAGAAGAGAAGAGAAGAGAAGAGAAGAGAAGAGAAGAGAAGAGAAGAGAAGAGAAGAGAAAATCTGTCAATCTTGGTCCAGGGAAGACCCTCCCTCAAGCCTCACCACCACCACCATCAGGGCATACCCAGTACAGAGTCCATACTGACCCCTGTGGCAGCGAGGGAGACACTCCCCAGGTGCCTGTTCTGCCCCAGGGCCAGGTGGACTCTCCCCCACCGTCTACACCATGCCCAAAGTAGACCAAGCCCACCTTTGCCCCCACCCTTCACCTAGTGGAGACTGCCATGGGGTACACAGAGGCTCTCTGGGGACACCCGCCCTAGCCCAAACAAACCCATCCAGACCATCTCAAATCCAGGGGCTAGTCTTCCTAGTCTGTCCCTGATAGATCAAAGGGCTCCGGAATTACCGCTGGGATGAGCCCTCCACCCCACCCCACCCTACCCCACCCCACCCCACCCCAGAGCATACGGCCTGACAACCAGGATTGTTCCCGCAAGGCTAGCACGAGGGGGCACCCGGCCTCGCCCGCCAACCTCCTCTTCCCCAGGGACTTCCCACTGCCAGTCCCGCAGCCACCGCTGCTGCTCCGGCTGCGGAAACCTGGGGTTACCCGCGGGAGGAAAAGGAGCGGCGGGTCCAGGGCTGCGGGCAGGGGGCGCCAGAGGACGCCCAGGGGCCCGGCCGGCAGCTGGCGAGGCGGGCAGGCGGGCAGTATCTCTGGCCCGGGAGCCCCTCCCCCCGCGGGCACCAGACCCTTCGCCCGCTCTGCACCCGCCGCGGCGCAGAGGACTTCCCTCGGACCGAGCTGACTGCGGGAGTGGCCGCCAACTTCACAACCTACAACCCGCCCCCCCCCCCCACCGCCGCCCCAACACGCCAGCCCCCAGGGCTGCAGGAGGGTGCGTGTGGTGCCCGGCTCTATGCCCCAGGGGTGGGAAGAGAGGGATGGGGGATGGACAGACTCTGACCAAAGATGGACACGGGAGTCAGGGATGCAGGGCCAGCCGAGATCCCGGCCGGAGAGGAGGGGGCTCAGATCAGACACGGGGGACACGGCCCCAAGTCCTGGGTGAGGGGGAGGAGACTTGCAGCAGAGATTGGCGAGGGATAGAGAGACTCCGGGCAGATATGGGGGAGGAGGCAATCGGGACAGAAATAAGAAGGGAAGCATGGTCGGGGTACTGGCGCGGGGAAAGGCAGTAACTGTGGGCAGACAGGGATAGGGACGGGTAGGACTCTGGGCAGAAATGAAGTGAGTGGAGGAGCAGGGTCCGGCATCCAGCCGAGGTGGGGGGGGGGGGGTGGATTAAGGTGGAAGACACAGTCGAGCTGCAGGTTGGAGAAAGGGGCTCTAATCAAGGTGGGGGGCGCACTGCCAGGATCCAGGCTAAGATACGGAGAGACTCGAGACAGCAATGGGGGTAAGGTCTGGGTCAGGATTGTGGGGGAGGGCTTTAGCAGAAATGGGGAAGGGGATGGGGGTGGAAAAGGGACTCACCAGCGATGAAGGGGGCCTCGGCCCCAGGCTTCGAAGTTCCCAAAGAGACAGGAATGGGTAGATGCTGAACGAACACAGTTCGGGAGGGGGAAGATTCGACCGAGATGAGCTAGGGGAGCGCCCCGAGTCCGGACCGGTGCGGAAACTCGGGACCGCGCCGGGAGGTTCTCGGTGCGGGGCCGGGTCAGGGTCTGGGACCGAACACTCACCTGGGCGCCGTCAGCAGCAGGAGCGGGGGCCGGCGCTGGCGGAGGCAGCCACGGGGCGCAAGTTTGCCATCCCTAAGGCGGGGGCCTGGCCGGGCGCGGGGCAGCTCGCGGCAGCGGCGCGGAGGGCCGAGGCTCCCGCTCCGCGGAGCCGCGGGTGCAGAAAAGGCGCCGCGGAGCAGCGCGGGGCGGGCGGGCGCCGGGCCGGGCGCGGGCTCCTGCCGCCGCCTCCTCGCCGCGCCGCCCCCCCCCGCTCCCCGCTCCCCCGCCCCGAGCACCGCCCGCGCCGCGCGCCGCCTCCTATTCGCGGGTGGCGGCCGCAGCCCCGGGCTCCAAAAGCCGGCGCCGCATCCTCGGTCTCAGAGCGCCGCCGCCGCCGTCACTGCCGCCGCCGCCGCCGCCGCCGAACCCGGTTCCTCCGGCCGTTCCGGCCGCTGCCCGCAGAGCGCGCCGGGCCGAGTGACGGCCGAGGCGGGACGCGGCGCCTGCGCGGGCTGGGCCCGGGAGGGGGCGCGCGCCAGGCCGGGCGCGAGGAGCCGCGGGAGAAGGGGCGGGGGGCGGGGGCGACGCGCGCCGCCTCCTGTTAAAGGGGGAGCAGCGCCAGCCGAGCCGAGCGCACCCTCCTCCTCCCCGCCCTGGGCCCCAGGCGCCGGCGCGGGAGAAGCCCCGGGTAAGCCCCCGCCCCGCCCGCGGCCTCCTGGACCGCAGGATGCGGCGATCCGCGACGCCCCTCCAGAGATCCCCCGGGCCCGGAGGCAGCTCTCGCAGCCAGGGTCTCTGGGGCCCTGGGGGCTGAAACATTTGCCCCACCCTCCCCCGTATGCATTGCAAATCGCATATCCCTGTGCATGCAGGTGCCACTCCTGTGCGCTGAACTTTGCATATGCTTATGCACACAGGTGCCCTACGTGTGCGCTGCAATGTTGCCTGGCTCCGTGCATGCAGTTGCTACACACATACACAGCGTGTTAACATGTGTTCAGGTCTTGAACGCATGTTGCTTGTTCCTGTGTGTAGAGATGCTATATGTGTGCAAGCTTATGAGTGCCACATATGTGCTGAGTGCTGTGGGTCACCTGTATGTAGGAGCCACATATGTACACGCTGCAGTGTGGCATGTTTGGTGCATACTCTAGCGTAAACTGCAATGTTGCATGTCCCTAGGCACGGGGATGCTACACGTGTGCAGTGTGTTACATGTTTTCCTGAGTGCCTGTCTATTCCCACAAGTGCCTTTTCCTGTGCCAGGGGCGCCCCCATGTTGCATCTGTTTGTGTAGAAGCAGCCGGAATGTACAGACCTGCCCCCTCCCCATCCTGGCACTGTGCAGTTGGGTGGGGCCAGAGCCCACATGGTGAAGGTGGTTCCCAGGGAGATGCCCATGGCTCAGGGCCCTGGTCTGGTGGTTTTGTGGCCTGGGCATGTTGCCACCAGGAAGGTGGGCAGACCGGGGACACGCCACTTCGGCCAGAGACAAGTAGGTTAATCAGATGGCTCTGGTCAGAGGAGGAGCCAGCAGGGGGCAGCTTTGCAGGCAGCATTTGGATGGTTTCAGGAACCCTACTTTTTAAAGGTGCCCTGGCCAGAAGGGGGCTGAGCCTGGGAGGCAAGGAAGTCCCCAGTCCGTCCAACCCCAACCCCACCTCTCCACTGAAGCCCCTTGAGTTGTGTCACCCTGAGGACTAGGACAAGAAGACTCCTCGTCCCCCAGGAACGTCCTGCCAGGAAGAGGCAGAGAGAAAAACCCCTGATCTCTCCCTCGGTCTCTCTCTCTCCCCCCTCCAGCAGTCTCGATGACATTTGTTGTGAGTGATTGTGAGAGATTATCGACTTTAATGGAAGGAGGTAATAAGGGGCGATGAAGGAATCTCACCCGTCACCTTAAGGGAATTTATGAGGCTGTGTGAGACAGGGAGGAGGCTGGCACCTTTCCTTTCCCAGCGGGAGCCCAGGGAGGCCTATGCCTTACACTTAGCACTGGCAGGCAGGGCTCCTGGGTTCTTGCCGGGCACTCTCAAACACCCCAGGTCTCTGGGTTTGGAGACTCAGCCGCTACTGTGAAAGCCAAGCCAGGCAGAACTTGCCATCTACAGAGCGTGTCAAGAGCCACCCCAAGGGCAGCGGGAGATCCCAGGTCTCCCTACATGGGGCATTTCGAAGGGCAATGGCGTGGCCAAAGTGGATGCCTTAAGGAGGTGGGCAAAGGTGGAGAGAGTGAGTGAGTGGTCAGATATGAGGTGTGCACAAAGCTACAAGGACAGGTCCTCAGAAGCTCCCAGGACCCTGTACTCCAGGGCTCCAGCACCTACCACTCCCACAGGGAGCCTGCCTCCCTCTTTATGAATATTCACTGAATTAGCATCCTAGAGACCCAGAGCCCAAAGACACACAGGCAGGTCTCTTGCAGATGTAACGCAGCTGGATCCCTGAGGCCCTCCCTTTCCCCCCCACCCAGGATCCAGCTGGGTACAGGGTAATGGGAGGGGCTGGAGAGACAGCAGCATTTTGTCTGTTTCGTGTTCCTTGGTAGCCCTCTGACTTCTCAACCCCGTTCTTTCAGGGTGGAAAGTCTTTCAGACTGAGGGAGAGACTGACAGAGACGGTACCCCATACCTGGGGGCTCAAGGCGCAGGGTGGCGAGGTCAGCAAGGCAGCAAGGGCTGTGGGAGCTGGGTGGAGAGAACAGACCTCCCAGGGGGTGTGCGGAAGCAGGCTAGATTAGGGCCAACCTCCGGAAGGCTCTCCCGGAGGTGCCTCCCGGCTTCGGGGCTTCCCCACCTCCTTTCCCAGGAGCCCCTGCCCTTCCAGACTCACTCTGGTGATAATGCCACCCGGGAGGACTTGGAGTAATTACAAATCGTTTCCATATTCAAATCCAGCTGGTTGAAGAGAAATTACTTCTCTGACAGCCCAGGCGGGGGTGGGAAGAACAAGTCTAAGCCCCAGGAGGGGCCTCTGGGGAGCCTAGGGCAGAGACTGGGCAAGGGAAGGGGCACCAGTCAGAGCTTGAGCACAGAGGGTTTAAGCAGAAGAAATGGATACTTCCCGCCTACCCCTCTCCCCAAAAGAAAAACTGGGCAACAGACAATGACCCCAGTCCTTTGGAGCTCCCTCTGGAATCTCTGATGGCATGGAGAGGACCAATCCTACAAGGACAACTAGAAGTCAGGCTCTCTACCAGGCTCTCATCCTGCCTCCCTAGGCGACCTTGAGAAAGTCCCTCCAGCTTTCTGAGCCTCTGTTTCCTTACCTGTGAAATGGTATAAAGGGTGGCACCCAGCTCCAATGAGGTAAAAGATGTGCATTACCAAGAGCTAGGCTCCTGAAAGGGGCCTTTTTAAATAATTGTCTTAGGGGCGCCTAGGTGGCTCAGTCGGTTAAGCGGCCGACTTCGGCTCAGGTCATGATCTCGCGGTCCGTGAGTTCAAGCCCCGCGTCGGGCTCTGTGCTGACAGCTCAGAGCCTGGAGCCCGTTTCAGATTCTGTGTCTCCCTCTCTCTGACCCTGCCCCGTTCATGCTCTGTCTCTCTCTGTCTCAAAAATAAATAAACGTTAAAAAAAAAAAAATTAAAAAAAATAAATAAATAATTGTCTTATTACCAATTAATTCATCTTTTGGTTAACAATAACAACCACCAGTGGCCCATTCCGGAAGCAGCGCAGCCCTCAGTGGGGCAGCTTAGGAGAGGATAGTGGGTGATGAGGGCACGCATAACCCCGGCCTCACAGGCCTGGCCTCACCCGCCTGGCCTCAGCCCTGCCTCCCACTGGGCCAGCCACTGCTATGCTTCGTTGCCCTTGAAACAGATGAGAAAATGCTCTTCTTCTCTTCCCAATGATTTATTTGGCCCAGAGCCTGGTCAGGTTTCCTTCTAGCCGGTGGGATCTAAGAGTGCCCCTCCCTCAGCCCCTACCCTCCACTGACACTCAGCCAGGCGCCCACAGCAGCCCAAAGCTCTGAGTACCAAGGTCCCCCTTGAGTCCCCCAACCCCACCCCAGATACCCATCAGGAGCTCCTAGCATGTTCCCAAAGACACCCAAATCCATGTGACAGTCTTCTACCAGGGTCTGTCCCAGAGCTCATGGGACACATACCTCATTGCTTTGGATGTCATGGATTCAGGAGGGGTATCCTGGAAAAGGTGGACTGGCCCTCTCTGTCTGTGGGAAGTCCTGCATGTCTAATTTCCAGCCTTCCTGCTGCAGATGCCAAATGGGTTAGGAGCCTGGGGCAACCCAGGTCGGGTGTGTGTCATTTTCTCGGTGCTATAGATCAAGGAGAGGAGGGAGGATTAGCAGCATTGGAGCCAGATCCTCCCAGAAGGTCAGGGCCGGGTTTGCGTGCACCCCTCTGGGCAGTGCCTGCATTCTCTGGCCCCTGGGGCAGTGGGTGGAGAAGACCTTTAGGATCTTGGGTGATCTTCACTCAAGTCTTACACTGGAGGATGCGCACAAGAGCCTGGCACCGAGAAGGTGCCTTTGCTCACCCATTCAACAAATCTTTATTGAGTGTTTACTATGTTCTAGACGCTGGGATCCAGGCCATCAGCAAGTTCCGTTGCTTCTACCTTCCAAAACATCCCAGATCGATTCCCTCTTGACATCCCCAATGCCAACACCAGAATCCAAGCCACCATCATCCGGTGCCTGGACCTCCCTTATTTGACCTCCATGCTCCCACATCTACATCCCCCCACTCCACTCCATTCTCCCGGAGCCCACTGAGTCATCTCTCTAACTTGTAAATCAGAGCACCTCTTCTCAAACCCTCCCATGGTTTCCTACTGCGCTTAGCACCATGACCTTCCAAGCCCTGCATGACCCGGCACTTACCAACCTCTCCAGAGCCATCCCTCCTACCCCCCACCTTCGCCCCATCCCAGCACAGTGGGGGACTTTGACAAAGTCCAAATCCTTCTTCCACTAGTACTTGCCGTGGCTGACTCCACTTGCCAGGAAGGTCTCAGTACCAACATCACCTCCTCTAGGAGGCCTCCCCTGATTACGCTTCTAAAGCAGCCCTACCCACCCATCCCCGATCGTTCCATCCCATGGCTTTGCACTTCCTTCACAGCATCATTACCTGAAAATATGTTCTCTGTTTACACACAAGTCATCGGTTTCCCTCACTGGACTAGGAATTCTGTAAAGGCAGAGACCTTGTCCATCCATTCATGTTTGTAACCCTGGCACAAAGCACCATGCCAGGCATGTGATAGGTACTTGTCAAGGGAAGGAATGGCGAAAGGGCAAGTAAAGACCCTGCCCTCCCAGAGCTTCCAGTTTGTGGTCCTTGATCAATGTCCAATAAAACACTGTTTCACCGTTTCCCACGTGATGGACTAGAAAGGACTTCTGCCTCTGTCCCTCACTGGCTGTGTGACCTGGGACAGGTCATGCATGCTGTCCAGGCCTTGGTTTTCTCTTCTGTAAAATGGAAACAACCTAGCAGAGCTGATGTGAGTCCCCGTGAGATGATAAAGATGAAGCGCCCCACACAGTGCCAGACCCAGGGACGTGTCATCTGCATGAATATGGCCCCCTTTCAGACTTATTCAGGGCCGCAGCTGTTCTGCGTTCTGAAGACATGGAGAAGACTCGGAATGGGGCCCTGACCTTGAGGCCTTCCCGGTGCCCCCTCCCTCCCACCTAGGGAGAGAGGAGTTCTTATCTGCTGAGATCCTTGCTGTGAAAGAGGCCACCTGTGTAATCAGGACGGTCGCACCGGTGAGTGGGTGATCACTGCAGAGAAACTGAGTCTGGATCCACTTCTCCGCGGTACCTCCTCTCCTTATGTCGAAGCCCCTCTTCGTTTTCCGCCTTCCTTGTCTGTGTAAACACATGCACACACACACGGATGCATGTACAGACAAACCCATATCCACACACTTACACAATCACCGGCCAGCAGACATATACACTTGACTAGGAAACACAGGTGTATACATAACCACACACACACAGCCCCCCTCCATTTTTCTGGCCCAGTGGGGACCTGTCAGACTCGTCTATCAGTCCTGTTGCCTCCTGCTCTAGGCTGGGGTTAGGCACAACCCCTGCAGGTTAACAGGAGGCAGCGTGGGTACTCCCCTTGGTAAGTTCTCCTTGAGATCTAATCCCACTCTCGCCTGCTGCAGACCTTAAGGACTAGGAACCCTGGAAACCACTCCGGACACCCAGAAATGACAGCGCCATCCCTTGTGCCCACACCCACAGGCTGGTGGACATGTAGAGGGTGGAGGTGCCTGAGAAGAGCTGCTCCCAGCTTCCTGCCCCGGGGGGGAAAGGGAAGGGGAATCCCTCAAGGAGGGTCTGGGGCACTTGGCAGGCATGGGGCACACCAGCAGTGGGGGGCCACTGTGTTCCCACCATCTGGGATGCCCCATGTTCTCTCCCCCGGGCTCTTTGCCACCTGGATCCAGCTGGACTGGGCTTGTGCCAAGCAGGACACATTGAGCATAGCGGGCAGGGGTGGGGGTGACCTAGAGGTCTAGAGGGACCAGCTCATCCTGTCGAGCCCCTCTGTGGGCCTAACACTGTGCCAGCTGCTTTTAACTAATTGTCACAACAAACCCTTACCCCGGCAGGGTCACCCCCCATTTCCCAGATGAGGAACATGGCTTAGAGGGAGGCAGAGAGGGAACCAGAGCCCCCCCCCCCCACTTCATTCAGTAGGGCCCTGCCTAGTCTCACCTCTCCTTGTCCTCCTTGCCACCCTCCAAAGGACAGACCAAGCGCCAACTGTGGAAAACAACTTCTTTCAGGATTGGAGCTGATCTTCCAGAGAGAACTAGCTCTCTCAGGGTGAGAGATGTGAAGGGACCTGACTCCCAGGGCCTGGCCCGTAAGAGGCTGAAGCCGGACACCCAGATTTGGGGGAGGCGAGCAGAGTTGCTGAGGGTGCTGGGAAGGACCTCTCACAGGATCTGCTGAGACGGACGCACCTTGCTGGCAGGCACAGCCACACTCCCCGCCGACACACCCCAGGAGGACAACCCTCTTGCTGGAACACGCACTGCCTCGTGCTGTAAAGCAGTAAAGCGGTCACTGCCGAGTGAGCGAGAGGGTGGGCCTCCCATCTCATTCAAACCTGGCACAACTCTGACCTCTCTGGGTCCCAGGCTTGGGGGCCGGGGGCCCGTGGGGGAGAAGGCTCTGAGTGCCATGGTTGGAGAGGAGGAGCCCTGGGGTGCATCGCCAGCCAGCGTTCTGCATGTCAGAGTGGGAGTGAGTGGGGCTGAGCTCGGGTACACGTGTGGGTGGCTGTGTGCGTCAATGCGTGGGGGGAGAGTCTGTGTGTGTGTATATGATGTGCCTGTGCGCAGGTTTTGTGTGTGTCTGCCTAGGCCTTGTACGTCAGAAGCCCGGGCCTGGCTCTGGGATCTCTGCTGTGTGTGCATGCGTGTGTGTGTCTTTGTATGCAGGCTGTGTGGTGTTTCTCGTGCGTTTATTTTTCTGTTTGTGTACATGTGTGGCGTATAATGCACACAAGTGTCTGACGCTGGGGTTTGTGTCTCCACTCGGTGTCTAGGTGAATGTGGGGCGTGTTGACAGGGCTGGGTTTACTGCTGGAGTCTGTGTGCCACCAGTGTGTGGGGTTTCTTTGTAGTTCGTGCCCAAGCCTGTGTGTGCGCATGCGCGCACGTGTGTGTGTGTGTGTGTGTGTGTGTGTGTGTGTAGGGGAAGTGTTTCCAGGCCTGTGTCTGGGCCTTTAGGTTCAGTGTGAGTCAGGGCATATGGCATTTGCAGGCCTGTATGTGACTGTGTCTGTGTCAGTGTTTGGTAGGTGTCCATGCCAGCCTGTCATGTGTTTCCCTGTGTGTACTTGGGGGTTGTGGGCAGGCCTTCAATTCGGGGGGTGGGGGGGTGGGCATTGTGTGTAATACTATTTGGTGTGTGACTCTCGGTGGTTGTGACCCTGGATGTCCTATACGTGTGTCTAGATGTGGGGTGTGGATTAGTGTGTAGTGTGTATCCGCAGAGCTGTACGTGTGACATTGTTATTCTTGTCTTTGGGGACTTTTTAAGCTAATGCTGCCCAGGAAGTCTCCTTCTCCCCCAAAGGCTGAGATCTCGGCCATGCTCTGCGCTCCCAGGCATCTTGGCCAGCTCTGTGTTTGCCTTGGGGGGAGGGGGGGGTAGGCGGGGCGTGCTAAGAGAACCCTGAAACTGCCGGCCAGGGGTCAAGGTCGCATGTCAGGAAGCACAGGGCTCTTTCTCCTAGGGCGCCCCAGGACGCCCTCCTTTCACCTCCTCACTCACAAAGGGCCCTACGGGTGAGGCCACCGCATGCCCCCCCCCTCCCGCCCTGCCCAGGTCTCCCCTGAAATGAATTTTAATTTCCGCTCTGGGCAGGCGGCCGTAATGAGGCTTGAACCAGCAGGGCGGCGGCGGAGGTGCGGGGGCTCGGGTTGCCAGCTGAGGAAGGGAGGCGCGGATTTGAATTTCAAAGGCAGCTGGGGCCCAAGTGCGTCTGCGTCGTGCGATTGTGTGTGTGGCGCTGGTGGGTCCGCCAAGGCGCTCCTGCGTGTGCGGCGTGTGTCTGGGTGAGCGTGTTTAGTGAGTGTGCCTCTGAAAGGCGTGTTCGAGGCCCCGCGTGGTCTGCGAGCGCGAGTGCCTGAGCCTCCGGGGGTCTCTGCCACCGTGAGAACGGCCACGGCAGCGTGTCCGCGTGCCTGTGCGTGTGCTTGTGGGCAGATGCTTGCATCTGGGAGTGTGTATTTTTAGGACGGGTCGGCACCACCGTGTGTGCGTGTGTGTCCGTGCTCCGGGCCCTGCGTGCGGCTGCGAGGGTGGCCGCAGTTTTGGGCGCTGGTGCCTGTGTCACCGCGTGGACGTCCGCAGGGGTGTGAGGGTGTGTCCGTGTGTCTGTGCCACGTGTGAACGCGCGTTTGCACCTGTGAGTCCGTGTGGGCATCTGTCTATAGGAACGCGTGTCTGAGAGTCCCCGCGTCCCAGCGTTGAGTCTGCGAGTGTGCCCGTGCTTCTGCGTGCCGGGGGGTCTGTGTCACCGTGTGTCTGGAAGCGCTGGCGCCGGCGAGAGTGGGTGTCTGCGCGAGCACGCAGCGGGGCCGGCGCCGGGGTGGGGGAAGCGGGGAAGGGGAGCCCGGGGAGAGCGGGGCGCCCCTTCCCCCGCCAGCGCGCCCCCCCCCGCCGCGCCCCCACAGCGGGAAGGGGGGAGGGGGGACCCGCTCACCGACCCGCGGGTACTCAACGGGCTCTCCGGAGGCAATGGCCGGAGAGGATGGGCCATTAGCCGGAGGGGCGGAGCGGCACCCGTTTCACGCTCGCTCTTCCGAGGGCCAGGGCGTGGGGGCAGCTCATCTGTCTCAGGGAAACGGGCCTGCGCCGCGGAGAGATCGCCACCGCCTTGTGGCTGCACTGGGGACTCAAGCTACAGAGCAGGAAGGGCCGCCGGGGCCCCAACAAGGTACCATCTCCTAAGAGGCACCCATGGACACTAACTCAGATACACCGGGGCACATTCCCAGGCACACCTGACACACACAAGAGCGTGGGCCAGGCTGCTGTCACCCAGCTCAGGGGTCAGGCCCACTGGTGCGCACCCGGGAATGCATGCATGTGAACTGAGCATGTGCGCATGCACACACACACACACACACACACACACACACATCCAGAGACACAGGTAAGTTCGTGTGCACATCTCACACTCACTGGAACAAACTCACCCCTCCCTGGGTTTTGGGCCCTGTGGGGCGAAGAGGGCTAAAGCTCAGAAGTCCTAGAGAAAAGGGGTAGCCGGAGTCACTTCATGTTGCCTTTACTCTGTCAGGCCCTGGGTTGGACCCTGACAGGGATGCCTCACCCTGCATCATATCTCCCAGAAGCTGGGGCGGAGGTGGGGGCACAAAGACCCCAAATACAGTTATTCCTGGTCATTGCTGTAAGGTGCCCGCAGCCAGAGGCAGGTGAGAGCCAGGGGCTGCCTTCTCATGGGAGGTCCCCCAGGGTTCTGGCTGGAACAGGCAGGCGCTGTCAGGATACCCAGAGGACAACAAATTAGGAACTAGGGATGGGATGATGGTTTCAGTCCTCCTTCTCTGCAAGAATGACAGCATTTTGAGAAGGGGGAGGGACTGACTCCTCTCAGTAAGGCTCAGCCAGGGGCCTGGCACCAAGGGGCTACTCCAAAAACACTACTGACTGAATAAAGAAAAGAAATAAATGAGTTAGAGAATGTAGAGGACCACCTAAGGGCTGAGGGAGCAGCATACAGAGGCAGAAATAGTATATCTGCATGGCTCTCTGCATGGCCGTGTGTGTGTGTGTGTGTGTGTGTGTGTGTGTGTGTGTTTCAGGGGAGAATATGGGAAGCTGGAGGTTAGGCTGGAAAGACATCACCGTGGGCCTGGTAAGCTAAACCAGACGTAGATTTTATTCTCAAAACAACAGAGTCCTCTGGAGGGTTTTGGACGGGAAAGAACCACAGTCAAATTTGTTTGGGAGAAATAGCTGGGCCACTGGAAGGTGGATTTGAGGAAGCCAGGACTGGAGAAGGGGGCTAAGCTCATTCATTTGATCATTTATTCATTCAACAAGTATTTACTGAGAGCTTACTATAAGGGTCTAGCCGTGGGGTGCCCAGGTGGCTCTGTCGGTCGAGCCTGTGACTCTTGATCTCAGGGCCATGACTTCAGGCCCAACGTTGGTGGTGGAGCCTACTTAAAAATAAATACATAAAAGTGTGTGGTGCTGAGGGAGTGAAACGGATACAATCTAGGACCTCAAGGAATTGCTAGAACCTGACCACGTAACTGCTGAGCTTATGTGGAGTTTACCTTCTAGTGGGGGAGGGGAGGCAGACACAAAAGCATAAATATGTGGAATGTTAGTGTTGGGGAGTGCAAAGAAGGAAAATAGTGTTGGGTAAGGAGGCAGGAGTGGTAGAGGAGAACAGGGGGCGATTTTAGGTAAACTCTTCTCTGAGACGGTAGCATCCGAGCAGAGACCTGAAGGAGGGGAGGAATGCGTGGAGAAGAGCAGCCCGAATGGGGAAAAGTGTAAGTGCAAAAGGTCCTGAGGGGGCGTGTGCCATTTACTCAGATGGGGAAAGACTTGTGGGAAAGTGGATGATTTCTATTTTGGACGTGCTGCATCGAGGTGCCTTCAGGACATCCAGGGACAGTGACCAGGAAATAGGAGAGATGTGGGTAAAGATCGAGACTGGAGAGAAGGGAAGCTTGGGTGCTGCTGCAGTAGGAGAGATTAAGTGTAGCCGGCAGGGAGGAGAATGGGGAGGCAGCCCAAGGTGTGAGAGTCGGTTCTGGGGAGAATGGCTGCTAGGGTGGGGAGCAGGGATGTGGAGCATGTGACCAAAATGGCACCCCTAGAATGGTCCTGGTCCTAGCTTCCCCTCCTTCCCATCCCCCTGGGGCCACAGCCTCTCCGCCCTTGCCAGTCTACCCTGCTGCCTGGAGAGAGCCAGGGTAACAGGCTAGGTTGCAGACAGGAGCCCCTTTCTACAAGGAAGTCCCCTGAGCTTCCTCTGCCCCTGTCCTGGCCATCAGAGCCAACCTGTCCCCCTTTAGTGCTTCTTTCCTCTCATCCTCAAGTAACTCTGCAGCCCCCAGAGCAGGAATTAGTCCTGAGGAACAGGGGAATCTGGACTGAGAGTCTGGAGGACCACAGACTTCCTAGATGGCCTCTGAGCTTCCATTTCCCCCTGCGTGGGATCTGGAGGGACAACATCCTAGCAGGACCTTTCCAGCCCCAACAGGATCAGAATTTCTGAGGCTCTTTCATCACGTTTTCGATGATGTTGTTCGTGTGTTATTAACTGTTTCACAGCTGGCTCTGGGGAGGAAGTGGGGAGGCACAGCCTTGATCTGTAGCAGTTGCCAATTTCGCTGGCGTAAATCCTCCCGCGATGGCCAATTTAGACAACCAACGTGAAGTCAATTGGCTGGCAGATTCCTGAACATGTAACAATCGGCTCTCATAAACTGGTATGAACTGGTTCCAGCACCTTTGCCAGACACTTTCTGGAGAGATGGAAAAGAGGCACAAAGTCTGGGAGAACTTTGGGGGGGGGGGATCTGCTAGTAGGAGACAAGTCAGGATTTCTAGCCACCCCCATCTTTCCTCTCAACACCCAGGTCATTCCCCAGGGAGGGGCCAGAGCCTCTTGTCTGCCATTGCTCCTCTGACTTTAACCATGTGACATCCTTCCTAGGCCTCTACCCATTGGGTCTCCTACTCAAAAGGTAGACCGGTATCCACAGCCTCACTCACTTTCCACCCCCCACCCCCCGCAAAGGGGCACTTTTTTTTTTTTTTTTTTTTTTTAAATAGAGGCCAGACAGCATGGGCAATGCCATCCTGACCCACAGCCAGGCTACAGCTGTGGTCAGTGTAGACGGGTGACCTGGATATCTGGTCCAGCTCTGCCACCAGCTCCCAGGAGTTTCCTCTCCCAACCTGTCCTCAGTTTCCCCATCTGTAAGATAGGCAGCAAGTGCTGGCCTCTCCAAAGGCCCTTTCAACTGTGAGATCCTGCGATTTCTATCAGTCGTTATCTCAGCCCTGGTGGCAACCCAGGGCCTCCTCTCTCAGAACATTTCCCCAGCCTCCTAGACCCCCCTGGCTCCAGCGGCCCCCCACCGCCTCTGGCTCCCCAGGCTCCCCGATAAGGGGCCCAACTAATTACATTAGGATTTCATGCCAATTAGCAAACAATTACACGGGCAAATTGGTGCCTAATTTGGAGCAATAACGACAGCTCCATTGGCCGAGGCAAGATAGCTGCAGACGAGACCGTTCACCGGGCCTGGTCCTGTCGAGCCCCTAGAGGATGGGAGCTGCCAGCTCCGCCCTGACCCGGCGAAGTCTGCAGTTCTCTAATTTAAGGATCTTTAAGCGCTGTTTAGCTGTTTGTGCTGATGACATGGTCCGTCCAGGCCTTTAAACGAAGGATATAGAGGAAGGGGAGGAAAGGTGGATAGTGGGGACAGGGGAGCTGAGGCAGGCAGGGCCGCCTTCACTGAAGAGGTGGGAGGATTGGGGGACAGTAATTAACCGTCTAAAGGCTTGGATGTTTGAGTGGTTCATGTGAGCTCAGGACCAACGGAGACACTAGTTAGGCTAGAGCACAGGCGCACATAGGGGGGTAGGAGGGCTGAGGCCATAGAGGTGGGTAAGGCCAGGCAGAGAGCACCATTACAGCAAACTGAGGCATGCTCCCGGAGGCCTGGGAGCCCCTGGGGCCTCAGGGTGGGAGGAGGAGACTGTGCCTGGACTCATCCTGGGTCCTGACCTTGGGTCACCAGCAACCACGCATCCCACCTACAGCCGCCCCTGTGAGGTCACCTCCAGTCTCCCCTCTGAACACGGCTAGAAGCCACTGCTCTTGTCCGGGACCACAGAGCTGCCAGCTCTGCCCCTCATCCCCTGTCCATATTTTCCCCAAGTGATCATTCTAACGAGCAAAGCAAACCAGATTCCTCATTTGTTTAAACCCTCAATGGTTCCCCAGTGCTCTCGGGATAAGATCAAGCACTCTGCATTCCCTGCCTGTTACCATCTGGCCACTGTGGACCTCCCAGGTTTCCTTCCCTTTCCGCCTGCACAGCCACCCGGTGTCCTGGGAACCAGACCCCGGTTCCTGATTGTGCCAGCCTCTCTCCCACCTCCCGGCCTTTGGCTATGCTGTTCCCTCTGCCTGGATTGCTGTCCTAACACCCCTTCCTTGTTACCCAGGAAGGTCCTTCCAGGGCCCCCTCCTCTGCCTCCCAGATACCTCCAGGAAGCCCCAATTCTTCTCTCTCCTCTGGGCTCCCTTTGTCACCTTCTTCCGTGGCACTGTTCACTCCACACTGGAGCTGGTGGTATCAGTGCCTGCCTGCTGCTCATGGGTAGGGCCCGGAGCTGATTTACTCTGTGTCATCTTCGTCCGGCATAGAAAGCACATGAATAGAGAAGACAAAGGGAGGAGATTAAAAAAAAAAGAAAAATCCCCTGAGGATGGTGGAGAAACTGAGGCAGAGACCCAGAGAAATATTTATGAATCTGGTGGATGCTTCACTTATGGAAGGAAAGCTGGGTCAGATTTCAGCCCTCTGTTCACTGGAGCCACGCCCTGACCCCATCCCTCCAGGTTTTCTTCCTGAACACCTTCACAAAGCTTGGAGGACCCCCTCCAACCCATTCTTACCCAGCTGTTTTCAGCTCCGCTTTCAACAAATGAGATACAGAAATCCCCACTAAGCTAAGGATGCCCCTCCCCAATAAAGGCAGCTCTCACGAGGGCGATGGCACAGCAAATGGAACTGCAACACGAAGGACGATGGGCAGACTCAAGGAGGAACCTCCTGACCACCAGGGCTCAGCCCCATCCCTAAAGGAATGGACAACGGGGAGGGGGGAGGGGGCCTTGGCCTACCTAAAGGAGACTGAGCGGAGGCCAAGGGTGGAATACAGACCTTCCTGGAGGCAGGGGGAAGACCCAGCTGACTTTCCTGAGAGCTTGGTTCTCCCTTGGGGGGCTGCCACTCCATCTCAAGGCCCATCACTCACGTTAATTACCAAGAAAAAGCCGATTTCTCCTCATTTCCAGACTCCGAATGACAGTATCATTAGGCTTGTAATGTGCAGAGAAATTGTGCGTGTCTGTCTTGGAACATGTCCTGAGCCAGAGTGGGTGAGGGCGCCCCCAGCTAGGGTTTGTCTCCAAGACGTTCCCTACGGCAGAGGGCCAATCTCAGGAAGCGATGCTGTGCCACCAGGACAAAGGCACTCTCCCTCTTTGTTTAGTGGGCACTAGTGGTGGTGATTACACATACTGGGCAATGGCGTGGGTCACAACACACAACACACAACACACAAACCCTGCCAGATGCAAACAAAGCCAGCATTTCCCTTCTCAGAATTAGACAAGGGCACAAACCCCCTTGTCCCAATCGAACTTGAACTTAGGCCTGCCTGCTGTCATAGCCCATCCCAATCTTGCCCAGAACCTTTACTCTGACCCATCTCTGGACCACCAGGGCATCTGGGTACCATCTCATCTCTGGGAGCGGGGAGTTGACTATTCTTGAGCCTTCCTTCCTGTCTCAGCAAAGCCAACATCCTAAACATGAGCAGACCTCAAACAACAGCCACTGCCCACAGCCCTTTACACACCTCTTCACACTCTTCACTGTGTTTCATCCTCACTCAAATCCACTTAACATGTGAGGAAACTGAGGCCCCCACAAGCAAAGTGATTTGCCCAGGTCCACCTCTCAGAGGTAAGCTTGACCCCAGGTCTGCCCGATGTCAAAGCTCAGGCTGAAGACAAGGGTCTTCGATCCATCTAGTACTCTGGGAACACGTCCTCAGTTGGTCCCTGCTCCTGATACAGAGAATTGGCCCCAAATAGGCTCTGCCCTCAAGAGCCGAGGTTGGTGAAGGAGAGGCAGGATGTAAAAATATAATTATAGCTCAGTGCGTTCTGTGCATGACACGAAAGAGAAAATACAAAAGGTTTATCCTCAACAGTAATCAAAGACATGCAAATTAAGACAACAATATGATGTGGTTTTACCTATTGAAATTAATACAGTTTTTTTTTTTTTTTTTTCTAAAGACAGCGTTGATGTGAACTGAAATCTGGGGCACTCTCAGACTCTGCTGATGGAAGAGTAGATGAGAACAACTTTTCTTACATTTTTTTAAAAGTAGGCTCTACACTCAACGTGGGGCTCGAACTCACAACCCTGAGATCAAGAGTCACCTGCCTTACCAACCGAGCCAGCCAGCCTTCCCCTAGAACAGCGTTTCTAGAAGGCCATTGGGCCATGCTGCCAGGAGTTTTAAAAACACACCCCTTGATCTTGTTAATCTACTTTTAGGAATCCAATCCAAGAAATAACCAGATACTGAAAAAGCACCATGCATCAGGAATGTTTATTGCCATTATCTATAACTGAAAAATCACAACCAACGTAAATGTCTAGCAGTTGAGGGTTGGTTAAATAAGTTACAATACGTCCATATATAAGAATATTATGCAACCATTAAAAGTCATGTTCTTGAAGAATTTTTAATAACCTGGGAAAATGCTCACTCTATAATAAGTTAAACAAAACCATACATATAGGATGCTCTTCACTTCATAAAAAAAAAATCAATTCATTTAAATAAAGTCTGGAAGGAAATAAACCAAGAGTTAATCTGAGAGGGTTTGGGGTGATTTTTTTGGTTTCAGTTGGTACTTTTTTGTTTTTTCTAAGTCTCCTCCAAATCTGTGGGAAAAAGTCAAAAAATGCAAGCAATGTAGGGGGGTTGGGTGCAGCCCAGGATGTCATGAGAACACAGAGGTCCCTAATCCTAGTCAGGGAAGGCTTCCTGGTAGAGGTGATGCCTGTACTAACTCTCAGAACACATAACCTTTATTTATCATTCCAAGAGTCAGAAGACTGGTTCTAGGCTAGGAAACCATGTGCAAAGGCATAGAGGCAAGAGAGATCCCGATCTCTTCTGGAAACTCTTAGTTGCTCGTGGGGCTGGGTGAAGGGGCAACAGGTAAACCCCAGGCGGTGAGCAGAGACCAGACTGGGGAAAGCCTAGAAGACCAAGCTGAGGAGCTGGTGCTTTGCCCTGAGAACAAAGATCCAAGCAGGGGGTGTAACAGAATCTGAGTTGTGTTTTAAAGGATCGTCATTGTGGCCACTGAATGGAGGAGAGGATAGGGGCACAGGAGAGAGGGCGAGGCTCGACCTGGAGTCTGGAAGGTAGGGAACGCTGATAGGAGGCTGTTGCATTGCCTGGGTGAGGGAGGGGTCTGGCCCGGGCTGGGTGCAGGTGGCAGAGAGGAAGAGAGGAGGAGCGAGAGCTAGCTAGAGCAGTGATGATGAGATTTGACAGGACTTGGTGATTAATTGGAGAGGGGAGGCCGGGTGGGGGAGGGGAGGCTCTGCCTCTGACAGGGACTACAGCACACACACATACAGGCACACACTCAGAAATTTAGATCACACGGTTTCAGGAGTGAATTGCACCCCCAACCCCCCCCTCAGCCCCCCACCCCGCCCAGAGGGTCAGATTTGAGCCTTATTTGATATTTACCTGCAGACCCTAGAAGAGGCTGAACTTGGCCCAGTCACCACACTTGACCTCTGGCTCACCCCGGGCACCCATGTGCCTCTGTACTCCCAGCCTGCACCCCCAGAAAGTGGAGGCGGGCAGGGTGAAGGGAAAGCCCACAGGGAGTGGGGGTGGGCACAGGCAGGAGCAGACAGCCAGATCTTCCCTTGGGACATAATACCGTCACACACATAGACCCAGATCCACAGAGAGAGAGCACAGTCACCCACGGGGACTCTGAGAGTCAAGTCACAGGCAGAGATGTACACAGAGACAGCCTGACGCAGGCTGTTAGACGCAGGCCTGTCGCACACACAGTCACACACCCACCATCAGACAATCCTCCGACACAGCCCCAGACGGGTCTCACACTCAGGCCCTCGGGCTCAGCTAGAGTCCCCAGGTCCTCCGACCGTTCCACCCCCCCGCCCCACAGCCGTCCTCCCTCCCCAGGAGGACAGACAGAGGGCTGGCAGAGGGGCCAGCAGAGGGGACTGGCACAGGGACCAGCAGCCAAACGGGGCAGCCGGGAGGGAGGCCTCTGAGAAGGGGTTGCCAAGGCAACAGGCTCCTGTACAACCAACCAGGAGCTTAGATTCTCGGCTCTTATTTTTAGAAGTTGGGCCTGGGCTGGTTGGGCCGGCCAGCGGGCCTGGCTCCCTTGGGCAGGGCCTGAAGACATAGACACCAGCCTCAGCCCCCCCCCGGGGGGTTCTGGTGGGCACTGCCCATGCCAGGCTTCTTCCACACACCCCCAGCCTCCTTCCCCAGGGTCATGCCCTGGATAGGATCTTCTACTCCCTTCTGTCTTCACACAGACCCGGGGTCCCACCTGCTGTACCCTCTAACCTCCAGGGCCCAGGAATGGGGGACACAGCCTACCCTCCCACTGCAGTGTGTTGATGTCTGTGGCTTAATTTACAGTGTGTTGAGGGAAGAAGGAGAGGGTGGACCTTGGCCAGATTCGTGAGGTGGTATATGGGGTATATGTGTGTGCATCTTAGGGGTAACTCCCAGGTCAACTCTGTGTGCGTGTGTGCGTGTCTGTGTGTGTGTGTGTGTGTGTGTGTGTGTGTGAGAGAGAGAGAGAGAGAGAGAGAGAGAGAGAATATTCCCCTTTCCACAGAGGGAAAACAGAGTTCTCCCTCTCTCCCAGCCCCAATCACCACCCCTACCCCTAACCTCCACCCATGCCTGGATCTCTTAAAAATGGGGGGAGAACAGAGATCTCAAACTGGAAAGGTGGTAGAGAGTCTGTGCCTTGGTGTCCCCCCTTTTCCAGACCCCCCCTAAGTTTGAGCAATTAGCTCCTGAGCAGGGCAGGAGAGCGGTGGCAAGGACAGGGAGGGACCAGACAGATCCAGGTGGACGGAGGCTGGATAAGGGGGTTTGGGGAAAGCTTGCTCCAGCCAGTTGACTTTTCGGTGACTCCTCCAGCTGCTGGGGATTTCTCTGTTAATCTGGGCCGGCTCTGTTTGCATCTCATTTGCCTATATTTGCATAACAAGGGTCTAGCTGGCACCGGAGATCAAAATTCCTAGCCTGAGTAATTGTGTGAAAAAGCCTCTGGAGAGGCAGCCGGTGATTTGGGGGCCAGGGAAACAGAGGCAGGGAGCTGGGTGCCCTGGTGTGGCTGGTCCAGGTCCACATTTAATCTGGGAGCCTCCGTATCTTCCTTAATGCCAGGGCCAGAGGGGTGGGGATGTCAGTGGGGGTGCGGTTGGAGGGGCAACAAGATTGAGTCAATCTCAAAGCTGGGCACAGAGCAGTCAGTCCCCTTGGGGGAAACGGCCTGAATTTGGTAAGAGCAGAACTGGGAGTAGGGGTGGGGAAGTTAACACTCAGCTAGTTTTGCCCCTCCTGTCAGCCCCCTGGCCCCTCAGCCCCTACCAGTCTAGTTAAGAGCTGAACTAGCCAGAGTGCCTGGGATGGTACCCTGGACCACCGCTTACCAGCTCCAATACTCTCAGACCTGGGCAATGGAGGCCCCTGCCCTCCCCCTCTACTTCGGACGACCCTCTTCTGCATGGGATGAAGAATTTCAAGGTCCGAAGGCCCACAGGGTTGTCCCCACCTGGTGCTCCAGCCCGCTGCTAGACCATACCCCGACACAGGACCCTAGAATTCCCTGCCCCCAGAGCCCTAAGCCAGCTGCCAAGGCCTGGGTGGCGTCTTCTCCACATCTGTCTCCTCAAGCCCGAAGGGTGGCTATTTACCAGGAACGTGGAACAAGCAGGGACTCTAGTGTTGGGGCATCCGCAGGCCTGCACGCGAAGCCCCTCACACTGCTGCCTGGAGCCCAGAGACGGAAGAGGAGGGGGGCGGGGGTGGAGGTCTAGGGGTCTCCTGTTATACTCTTGCCCTAAGCTGTGTAAACATTCGGGGTGGCTCTGAGAAGCTGTTTGATCTTGGGCAAGTTACTTAACCTCCCTACACTCCCAAGTGGGGTTAATAATAGTACTTGCCTCATGCAGCTGTTAGGAGGAAGAACTGAGTTAATTCATGTAAAGCACTTAGAGCAGCGCCTGGCACAGAGTAAGGGCTTGTAAGTGTTCACTATTATTATCTATATTATCCCGGGATTTGGCTTTTTTCCCTCCAGCTGCAAAAGAAGCACCTTTTCTTTCACTTTGAGAGACTGAGAAAGTAAGGGATGGGGACATCCCTTCCACTCCCTGCCCCCATCCCTCTGAGCCCAGACTCCCCCCTTGTTTCCCTCCCCAGCTACCATACCCCCGGGCCAGGATGCCAGGATGCCAGATGCTAGGAGGACAGCCAGGTCACTGGACTGAATATAATGGTTTGTTTAATGTCCTTATGGGCCGAATGAATGAGTGAACACTGGTTGAGTGAATGAATGAAAAACAAAAATCGAATGACTAATCGTCAAAAGAAGGCTGGATTCACTGACAGAAGGACAGAGCTACAGCAGATGTTTTGGCTTTGGGGGCCCACAGATCCGTTTCTTGTTTGCTTTCATTAGATGGTAGGAGGCAGAGGGGGGCTAGGGGCCTGGCCAGGCTTTCTGCAAAGTCAGCCCTGGCGTTGGTGAGTGGCTGCTGCCTGGGGACGGGGTAGCTGTACCTGTGGGTGCGAGAGGAGGTGCCTGCCTGCGTCTGGGTCCTTCTGTGCCCTGTGGAAGCCTGAGTGTGTGGGAGTGGCCCTGTATGAATCCACGCATCTCTGTGCCTGTGCGTCCCTGCTCAGAAGTTCCTCCCTGCCCAACAACGAAAGGCCCTGGGGCAGGCACCATCCAGGTCTGGGGTGCGGGGTGTGGAGGGTGCTGGCAAGCTTCATTACCTCCTTATTTCCACCCCTGCCCCTCTCTGGCCGGGCCAGGCCTCAGCACGCCCGCCTGTCAACTGGCGGGTTAGCAGTGATAGAGAGCTCTCCTGGGGCCCCGGCAGCCTCCACCATCTGGCCAGGCTGGTATTGAAGGAGATGGGGGGACCTGTCGCAGGACGCCCCCTGGGCCCTCCAGCTTGGCACTGGGCTCATCTCAGAGAGTAATGGGCGTAGGGGCCTGTGGGAGTGCAGGTGTGTGTGTGTGTGTATGTATGTGATTTCCTGTGTGGTGACACTGTGTGTGGGCGGCTAGGTTGACCGTGGGTAGAATTTTACGTTTGCATTCATGACTGTCTATGTTTGTATGGCCACATGATTGGATCCTTGGGGGCTGGGGTTTCTGTGTATGACGACGTATGTCCCAGAATATGGGCAAAGCGTTTGGGTCTTGGCTCTGTAGGTTTTCCATTGGAAGTTCCCAGCAGAGATGGGAGAGGGGAGGGTCAGGTCTGGTGGGGACAGGCGCAATGGCCTTGAGAGAAAGGTACCCATTCCTAGCTTTCAGTCCAGAGAAATTAACCTCCAGGTCCATTTCTTTAGAAACGATTCTCATTTCTCTTCCTCGACCTGGGTGGCCCAGGGGTGCTGAATCCCACTAGATGGGCTGGAAGTCCCTCTCGGGAAAACCAAGTGGGCCCTAGGAGTCCTAAAGCCCTGTTTCCTAGAGGTGGCCCCCAGTTTCAGGTGCCATCAGAGCTCCCAGGCTCCCTGGGGAGCATCCCATGGGGACCCCCCTCACCTGCCACAGCACAGAGGCAGGACACACGTAAAGCCACTCTCAAGTAGTGACACACGGCGACCCAGACATGAACACTGGCACAGGGTCACTTGTGAACCAGAAGCCCACATGACAGTCACAGATCCACTGGACACAAGCACATGTACATACACCCATGCGTACATTTTGACACACAAACATTCACACAGGCACACAGATGTAAGGTGCATGCCTATTTACACACGAGAACATGCCCATGAGCTGCAAGGACACACATGCTTATTACATGCTTGCAGACACGCTTGCATGTGTGTGTTCACACACATTCTGTCCCTTCCCGCCCTTGTTCCGTGCTCAGTCCGATTCCCTGCTGCAGCTCTCTTGTAGAGGACCCTTTGCAAGGTGGGCATCAAAGGAGGGCCACATGTATAGGGGACTCCATGAGTAGATAGCTGTGTGTATCTACGTGTGCAAATTTGTACTCGTGTCACTGCGTGTCTTGTAGTCTATGTGGCTCTAGCTCTGTGCAAAACACGCAAGTGTCCCTTTGCGGGTCTTTTTCTGGATCTCTGCATATTTCTGGCAGAACTTACGTGTACCTCTGTGTACACATTTTTGTGAGTGTGGATGACAGTAGGGGACTTGTGTATCATGTGCCTGTATCTTGTGGACCATCTCTCCACAGACGTATACCTGTATATGTCCGTGTGCGTGTTTGCATATATGTGCATTTCTCGTGTGTACATGGCTCTGGGGTCTGGAGTTCACAGGCTGGCTGGGCTGGCTCCCCTCCCTTCCGAAGCTGTGGCCTGGGGTGGGGCTGGGCAGGACTGCTCTGAATCCCTCAGCCATTGACAGTCGTATTTACAGAGCTCCGAGTAGGACGTAATTGGTTCTATTAATCTTTCTCTGGTTGTTAATTGCTCACTTATCGGGTTGTGTATTATGCCGACTGTTGCTCTTAATTCGCCTCCGTAGCTGCAGGTGTTTGCTGCCTTATTAACTGTTAATCGGCACGGCTAGGGATGGAGACTTAATTGGCCCCCAGAGTGGGACACAAGCGGGCCAGCCGGGCACTGCCAGGCTCTCAGCCCGTCCCTGGAACCCTTACCTGTGGAGCGCATGTGGCTACAAGGGAAGGAGTTGGCCCGCTGCCATCCGCAGGCAGACAGCAGTCTTGTATACAGTGGTCAGAGTGACAACTGTAGGGTATTAGCCCCCATGTAATCCTAACTCCTCCAGGAAGCCAAACAACCAATCAGAATCCAGCTCCTACACTCCCTCTCCAACACCAACAAACTTCATCTACCCAGGAGAGGAGCCAGCCTCATTTATCTTAATTATCCGAACCTAATTGAGAACTAAGAGACCAACACAGAGTGGAACTGGTTCTCCTCCTTTAACACCTCCTCTGCCTCCCCTCTGACCCTGGCAGTCAAGGCTGTTAAGGTCACAGAGACTCTGGGAGAAAGGAAGGCAAGAAGGCCAGAGGAGGAAAGGCTGAATATAGACCCGGGGAGGACTTTCCAGCTTTCGAAGAGGCTATACGGAGCAACTAGCGTCCAAACAAGAACAAGAAATTCCAGAAGGAGATCTGCTGCTCCCTCCCAGCCGTGCTCTCAGTCCTGCTCAGCCCCTGCTTTCAAAGCCCCAACAACAAGGAACTCACTGCCTCCATGGCATGACTACACAACTACAGCAGTGAGGATTCTTCACCCTGAACTGACCTCTGCCTTTTTTTTTTTTTTGCCCCATGTCTCAGCAGAGGAGTCCCAATTGTCCACAGTGGGGACCCTGAGCCCCAGAAAGAGCAAGGGAGTGGCTCTAGGGTTTCCCAGTCCTCCCTTGTAAAGGCTCAGATGTTTGACTCTCCAAAGTTTCTGCCATCAGCCTCTGGCCAGACCCTGATCCACCCTAGACATCTCACTCCTGTAAGGGACCTTCTTGGTCACCACCTCCCTAGCTCCGGTTTTTAAGCCTCTCAAACTCAGCTGCCACTGCTGCAGAGGTCCTGGGCTCCAGCACATTTGAGACAGAAATGCAAGGTGTCTGGAAACAACTGGTCCCTGAGAGGGAAAGGGGTGTAAGGATGTGCATGTGTGTGTGGTGTTGGTGATGGGTGAGAGATAGGGGTCCCATGCTTCACTAACCTGGCCTCCAGCCTCCAAGGACAAACAGGCAAACCAATAGTCCTCATCCTTTGCCTCGAATCCTGACATCTGGAAGTTCTTCCTGGTGTTTAGTTGTCAAGTCTTGAGCTGCAGAGGATGTTGATTTGCTTTGGTTGGGTCCTGAGAGGAGCTGGGCTCTATGGAAGGAGGGTGGAAGCTACCAGTAAGGGCTTGCTATGTGCCAGAAGCAGCATAAGTGTATGTGAAAAGTGACATCTCATTGAAGAGTCACATCACCTGATAAATTAGGGATTAAGATCCTATTTACAAAGAAAGAAACTGAGCCATAGAGAGGGGAACTAAACTTGCCCAAGGCCACACAGACAGGAAAGGGCAGACTGGGATTCCAACCAGGGCCTGGCATTGCCTGGGGGTGCTGGTAAAGGTCTTTGGTCAAGGGTACCTGGATGAATTCATACTAATGGTTCAGTAAGGTGACCGGGGGCCAGAACCAGGAGTCAGTATTACAGTTCACCCACCCACCCCGATTCTGGGAACATTAACAAGAAAAACACTCACGCCTGCGCTGCCCACGTGCCCTTCAGGCGGGATGAGAGAGGAAGCAAAGGGAACTGTCCAGGGATAGTTGCCCAAACAAGTTCCGGCCCCGCCTCTATGTTAATGACATGCAGATATATGTAAATTTGTAGACGCTACCGCTCAAACCTTTGGAAGAAATGGGATGACACAGGAACAGTTGCTATGGAAACCCAAATGCGACCCCCCTCTCCCCCGCTACCGCACAAGCGAGCGTACAGACACGTGCACAAAGACCCAGGGTTCCTCGCTCCATAGCCCAGAGGATCACGGAGTCTCGGAGGGTGTGAACCGGAAGGACCCTCAGAAACTGCGTCCAGCCTGAGGGAAGCTGAGACCCGGAGAAAGTCGCGAGAGAGCAGCTTCGTGGGGCGCCCTCCACTGAAGCCGAGGGGAGCTGGGTGGCCATTCCGGTCCCTGGGGACTCCTACTCGGGCCTAGCAACGTGAGCCCCGCCCAGCGTTGCTCAGCAACGTCCCTTGAGCCCAGCAACCGCCGACCACGCCCCCTAGCAACAGCTAGCCTAATCCTTGCTCCTGGCCGCCTCGGCCAAAAGAAAGGCGAGGGAAGGGGCTTGTGGACTAGGGCCAAAACGTGGGTGGAGGTCGTGTTGTCCGGTCCCCGGCCTCAAAGCAGCCTGCAGGATTTCGCTGTCCACCTCTAGCCCTCTTCGCTGGGTGAGGTGCTATAGGGCCGCGTCATCACGCCCATTTGCAGGGGGCGAAACTGACTCTCCGAAAGGAAGTTCCAGCCGACAGTCCAGAGGTTATTCTTCCCTGAGTGACCTGAGGAGGCAGCAAATGCTCTCCTGTCTCCCTGGAAGGGAGCCCTGGGCCTGGGGGGAAGGAGTTCACAGCCATCTTCCCCTTGACCTGCCCCAACTGTGTTAGGAAGATGACCCAAGTTCCCGACTCAGAATCAAGCTGCAGGTTGCATAGTAATTTGTGTCATTTACATATAGCCCGGAGGCTGTGGCGCTCACAAGCCCGTCGGAGCCCGTAAAGTTACCGAAGGAGCCCCGCCCCCTCCCCCGGTTCACAAGTCTGGTCTCCTTTCCTCTCTCCGCACCTCCCGCTCCTCCCCCCGCACCCTCTTCCAGTCCCTCGGGCTAAAATTCCATACCTCGCCCCGCCCCCAGCTCGTCCTCCGGTCCAGCTAGCCCCGACCTCCATCCCTAGGCCGAGGGCCCCCTCTGCTGTCGGCCGCGGGTAGGGCAGCAGCGAGCTCATGGGGCCAGAGAAGAGGGGAGCCCCCAAACAACCAACGCCCCCATCCTTCCCAGTCCAGCCCGGCCCTGAGCGAGGCTGATGCATGAGTAGACTTTCAGAGGGATGGACGGGGTACACCCCCTAAGGACTGGAGAAGGGGTCGAGGAGGACGGAGGGGTCCTCCCAGAAGTTCTCTCCCCAAAGCCAGGCCCTGCCTCTTTGCACTGGGCTAAGCAGCCAGAGGGCAGCTAGTTTCCAGATAGGTCCCCAGACTCCGTTCTCCCAGAGATGCGTTACAATTGTAGCTACTGTTAGGAGCTCATTCCAGGCCCCAGGCAAAGCAGCACCATCCAGCCCTCACACCAGCCTCCAACCCCACCCTGAATGCCCAACCCCCTCCACTCCCAGGCCAAGACCCTCTTTCTCCTGTACCAGTCTCTGGGGGGTTGGCAAGAGGCACAGTGAAGAGTCATCCTATATGGATCTCCCAACTTACCCAACAGAGACACACAGACATGCAATCAGACATACATACACGCAGGTGCACCCAGATGCTCACAGGCACATGCACACATAGAGACACTCACAGAGGCACACAGACACAGACACATGGGGAATATGATGGTACCCGACTATCCAAATGAAAAAAAAAATCCTGGTAACTGAAAAAAATATATTTTTTTTGGTAACTACAAAATTTACATTGCAACTTGCTCTCCTTTTTCTTCCTATCTCTAAATGCCTATGCCCCTTCAAAAGCCTCATTTCTCTCTCCCCCATCCTAGTCCTGCCTTCTCTCCCATCACTTCTTCCTCCTAGTTCGGAATACTTCCCAGAACCCACCATGGCAACAGCTGTGCCCAGGGGCACAGTGATGGTTCAGAATCTCAAGACAGGCAGCTGACAAGGCTGCCCTCTCCCTCCCCAGCACTTTAGCTCTGCTACATCTGTGTACAGAAACTCAGACACACCTGCCCCGACCCATACCAGGTCAGGCCCAGGGTCCCTCCTGACCAGCCAGAAGATGCAATCTGACCTTTGCCAAACTCTTTATTGAACCAAAAATCAACACCAAGCAGACTGCAGAACAGAAAGCTCCAAACAGCTGACCCTCCCTTTCTTCTGCCCCTCTCTCCCTGGAACAGCTCCGGATTCAGCACTGGGGAAGGAATCAAAGACTCTCTTCTGGTGGGTAATGAGGGTCAGGTCTCTCTGGGGAAGGAACACTCAGAGCCAGCTCCATCTGTAGGACCCAAAGAGTCAGGAGCTGGGCTTCGGGGCTCTGGAGCTCCAGGGGGCTGACCGAGTAGGCCGACAATTCCAGGGGCTGCAGGGGACAGGGCAGGAGTTGGGGCAAGGATCTCCTGGCCTGGGGACCTCATTGAGGCTTGGAGCTGATGGCTCATGGACACCAGGGATTCAAGATGTTGGAGCAGGGCCTGGTGGGGACAGGAGGCTCTGTGGAGGTGCCGGCCATGGCCAAATGGTACTGCTGAATAGGGGTGCCTGGATTGGCACCGGCCTGGCTTGGGGGGCCACTGCCCTCGCCCGGGACTCTGCCAGGTCTCAGGCTCTTCCCACAGTCTCCCCCTGCCTCTGGGTGGCCTCTCCCAAGCACAAATTCCCCTTGGAGCCAGGCTGCTATTGCCCTGGTTCTGCTGCAGAGTATCCCTTGGGGGATGGGACCCCTTTGGGGCCACATCGGGACTCCTGTGCTCGGACTGGTAGCATCTCATCTCCACTTTCCTGTTGAAGGAGACCATCTTTTGAACCTTCCGCCACAGAGGTCTGGACTCTGCTGTGTCTGGAAGCCCTGCCTTGGGGAGCAGTACAGCCAGCACCAGGCTTGAGTGAGCAGCTTCCAGGCCTGGGGAAAGAGGAAGCAGAGAGACTCAAGGCCTGGTAGGAGAGAACACACCATCCCTAGAAGCTGCATTGTGAGTGCAGCAGTAGGTCTATGGTTAGGTGCCAGGAAGAGCTTTCCAGCAGCGAGATGGGGGTCCCTGTGAGGAGGAGGCTGAGCCCGTCTCAGGAGAGTCACTTTCAGCACGGGAAAGGGCTCACCTGCCTGCGAGTGGGGCAGTGAACCACACTCTCGCCAGGAAAGGCAGCCCAGAAAGGCCAAGTGCTCTGCCCGGGAATGGGTACAGCGTACCCATTGACACCCCACCCCCACCCGAGGTGCTTTACTGGAGCCATGCCCTGGAGATACCCTCCTGGGCACAAAGGCCAACCTTGGCCTAGGGTAGCGGTGGTGAAAACATCCCTCCTTCCAGTCTTAGGTGATGTTTTGGTGGTGAAAACATCCTTCCTTCCTGTCCTTAGACGATGCTTTCAGTCGACTGTTTGTGGGTCCTGCCTCTGTCCCGCTGTGTCTGCATGAAAGTGGCTGTCCCACGAGTTTCTATTCAGGACGCCTAGTTGAAGGGTCAGTAGGTGTTGTGTTCAAGAGCCCTGTTTCTGCAGCCAGGCTGCCTGGGTGTGAAGCCTGGCTCTGCTCCTCACTGGCTGAGTGACTCTGGACAAGTCATTTGCTTTCTCCCTACCTCAGTTTCCTCATGTGTGAAATCAAGAAACTGACAGTTACCGTTCTAATGGGGTTACTTTGAGGACCAAATGAACTAGTGTAAGTAGAGCTTTTAGAACACTGTCTGCCACACAGTAAGCAATATATACCTATCATTGTTGCCCCGCGTGCCCGTCTCAAGAGTTCCCTTCTGAGATGTGCCCTGCCTCCATGGCCACAGAGGTGACTGTCAACAATGCCCCATCTGGTCCCAGATGAGGGGAGGCAGGGACCGGCACGGGCATCAGGGCACTCACCGGGGCCTCCCAGAGAGCGCAGTCTGGCAGGCAGGGGCTGGAAGGCAGGCAAGGGCAGCAGGACCATCCCCACGTGTTCCACGGCTGCCAGGCCATGGCGCTGCTTATTGTTGAGGTAGGAGTAGAGCAGGCGGCAGTTCTGGGTGTCCCGAGCCCCGTGTGGGCACAGCCTGACCACGCAGATGTCCTACAGTTGCAGGAAGGGGAGTGGCTTTTGCAGCTGCCATCTTTTCCCCCTGAGAACACCCCTGGTCTCATCCAAGCCCCCGAGAACCCCGTGAGGATGTGTGTCCCCACTTTCCAGAGGAGGAACCAGAGAGACTTGCCCAGGGTCACAGAGCATCTACAGTTATAGTGGGAACTAGACCCAGACACCCCGAACCAGGCCCCTGCCCTAGAGGAGGAGAGAGGGGAAGCACAGGGCTAAAGGTCCCGGGCCAGAAGGCAAGGGGGTGCCCAAGGATGGCAGTTACCTTGGCCTTGGCCGGGCAGATGTTGGCCAAAAGATCCCAGACAGTATTGGAGGGAATGCAGCCTGCTGAACGGATCACTTCGGGCAGGGCCTGGGGGCAGGTAGGATGGCCAGTCAGCCCCCTAGCTTCCCACCCACTTAGGGTACACTCAACACCAGCCACCACGAAGCCACAGCCTTCAGTGAAGAGGACGGACAGGCAGTACGCCAGGACCCCAAGAAGGTCAGTGACTGCCCAGGAAGCCCCGATTGCCCCTGAGGCCTACAGCCTATCCTGGCCAGGCTCCTACAGCTCCTCAGAAGCCCCTTCCTCCCTTCTTGAACCTCCCACCCACATCCAGTGGTTCAGCTGATCATTCAGTCACTCAACAATCACTCCTAAAGCTCTCCCCTGGATCAGGGAGGCACCAGACTGACTCCTCTCCCAGGGCCCTCTTGCATTATGCCTTGGGTTACAGGGAGTCCTTGACTCATGTGTGTGTCTGCAGGAGTGGGGCTGGAGTCTCATTTGCCCCATGCCTAGTACAGTGCCAGGCATAGAGAGGGTCCCAATGTCTTGTTTTAGAATGAGGGAGTGAAAGAATGAATGAATGAATGAATGAATGAATGAATGAAAGGGGTTGTGGGTAGCTGAATGGGCTGGCCAGGGTGGGAGGGAGACCCTGGAGAGCAGGGCTGGGGTACCATGAGGAGCCGACAGCTGTTTCCAGAGACCAGCTGGGCCTTGGCCCTGAACTGCTTGATGGAGAACATGTCCAGCGCTCCCTCCCAGGGCGGCTGGCTGGGCAGGGCCTTTGTGGGCCCGGCAGGCATCTGGAGTCTAGAGAGAGGGACAGAGAGACAGGGCCAGGCAGAGCAGGTTATCAGGACCTCCCTCAGCATCTCCCTACTTTTCAGAGAAGGTCCTGTGTTCCCGGTGTGTATGCTGGAACACTAGTCCAAGCACGGCCCGGTGAGGGGGAACCGGCAGACTGCAGTGACTGGTTCCAACGTACCGATGAGGAAACTGAGCCCCACAGCAGAAGCAGGATTTGCCCAAGGCCATAGACAAAGAAAAGTCCACGCTGTGTCTGCCTCCCCAGCAGGTGGCCTCCCCCACTGACCCTCTCCCACCCCCCGCCCCACACCTGTCCTGGAGCTGTGTGGGAAGCTTCTCCCTGGTTTGGGGCATCGCTGGAGAGGACACCAGGGTTGGGCTTGGGGTTCTCTGGAAGACACTGTCCCCTATCCTCCCAGTGGCTTTGAAGGAGGCTGGCAGTTCACACGAGGGCTTCCAGTCTACAAAGAACAGAGGCAGAAGCTGAAACAGGAGCAGGCAGCTAGATGAAGCCAGGCAAGGGCTTTAGAACCAGGCTTTGACCCAGGTTCTCTTCGAGGTGACCTGGGACACAGATATGCCCACCCTGCCACCTTCTCCCCAGGCCATGAATCCCTGCTGCTGCTGAGCCCCACACTCAGCCCCAGCCTGCCCACCACCCCTGCACCCATCCTGTGCCCCCGCCCCAACCCATGCAGATGCGGCAGCTGGGGTCCAGGAAATGGTGCTCATGCTGCTCCGTGGTGTCCTCGTACTGCTCCGTGGTGTCCTTTGACGTGGCAGGCAGGGCCAGTGGGCTACTGTCTACGGACACCATGGGTCCCTAGGAGGCACAGCGGGAGAGAAGGGTGGGCTGGGAAGGCGCTAAGGAAGTCAGCAGCTCTCCAGGACCAGGGAGCCTCAGGGATAGGGTTTCATTTTTCCAAATAAGACATTCTTTTACCATAAAGGTACTAAGAACTTGTTAAAGAAAATATAGAAAATTCGAAAATTACCAAAAAATAAAAATAAAAATCACCTCTTGTCCCACTCGTCGATGACAGTAATTGGTATTCTGGGTATTCCTTGTAACAGTTTTTCTATACCCAGGGCTTTGGGGGTTCTTTGACTAAAATAGCTGGGATCAAATATTCAACCTGTATTCCCACTGTGTCCACGAATGATCGCACAGGCGCCTGCCACACACACACGGACCATACACACTGTGGACCGTCGTGTACACATCTCCTCTATCGTTGGATGGGGGGATCATTCCCAGATCCTCACCATTACAAACAGTACTGAGGACATCCTTATGCAGAAAGTATTTTCCTAAACTTTCAACTATGTCCTCAGGACAAGGTTTTAGAAGCAGAGGACAGAATCAGGGAGAATAAACATTTTAAAGGCTTTCGATGCCCACTGCCAAATCACCTTTGTCCCTCATAATAGAAATGGCTTTTTAAAAAAAAACATTGCTTTGGGGACACCTGGGTGGCTCAGTCACTTCAGCGGCCACTTCAGCTCAGGTCATGATCTCACGGTTGGTGGGTTCAAGCCCCCCGTCTGAGCTGTCTGTGCTGACAGCTCAGAGCCTGGAGCCTGCTTCAGATTCTCTCTCCCCCTCTCTCTCTCTCTCTCTCTCTCTCTCTCTCTCTGCCCTTTCCCTGCTCACTATCTCTCAAAAAAATGAATAAACATTAAAAAAAATTTTTTAAAGCACAAATATTGCTTTAGGAAGATTTTTAAAGATTTTTTTAAACTCTATTCTTGCCTTATAAACCACCTCCAGAGTTGTACCAAGGCACAGGCTTTGGAGTCGGGCAGCTTCAGATCACAGCCCCCCATGACCAACTAGAGTGACCCCATGACCAACTAAGTGACCCTGGGCAAAGGGCTTCAGGGTCCTCATCCAGGAAACTGGCATCACCTACCCTGTGGGTCACTGTGAGATCTGAATGAGGCTCTGTTTGTAAAACGGGCACTTAGCAGGTGCTCGATAAGGAGTAAGATGTGATTCTGTGTTATTCTCCCCACCCCTTCTCTGCCTCTGTCTCCCTATCGAGCACTTCTTTCAGTTCCTACCTCTATGCTTGGGTTCAATTTATTCAGAAAACACAGGCTGGTTTGGGTTGGGGACTCCTTCCTGCACAGGCCGCAGTTCTGGAGGCTGGCCTGGTTATCGGTTTGCAGCGGGTGGGGGAGCGGGAGTTTTCATCTGTCATGTTCACTGCCATTTCCCCCATGAACAAGGCTCAAGGGGCCTGCGCTGTCCATCCTGGACACGTAGCTGACTAGAGTCGGGTGAACATCTGACCCACCGAACACCCAAGCAGAGCCACAGGGGCCTCCCGAGAGTGACTGAACTAAGCCAGGGGGGCGTTCTGATCATCCGCGGGAGCTGAGCTGATGAGTTCACTGATTTCAGGGCTGCCGAGCCACCATGTCGGGCCCCATGCAAGATGGAGGGGCAGAGGGGAGGAAGGACAGGATGGACACGAGGACGGAGCGGATCCCCGGCGACAAGAGGGGCTCCAGATGGGTCTCTGCCTGCCCGGAGCACCGCTAAGCCCTGCCACGCCACCGGAGAGAGCAGGGCTCTGTCCTCCGAGAACAGTCCCAGAACAGCCACTGCCTCAGGGCAGCCCTCCTGTTTCCCAACCAGAGACCTGGTGGGAATGGCTGAGGATGGGAGAAGCTGCAGTGTTAAGACTTAACCACCACTCGTGTGGGGCGCCCTGGCGTTAGGCCGGAAGGAGGGGACCGGCGCCGAGAAGGCCCGGACAGGCCACGCCAACAGGTCAATTCCACCCCGTGGAACTGCGGTAGCGACCATCGCCTCGCTCACCAAGCGGACCCTGGGCCTCACGGTCATCAGGTGACTTGCTCAAGGCCACCCAGCTGCTGAGGTGAGCGGTGGGACCCTGGGCACGAGCCCCATCAGTGCCAGGTCAGGCTGTCGCTTACCATCAGATCCTCCAGGGTCAGCGTCTGGTCCCCGTCCCGCGGGATCTCGACTTCACCCTTGTGGGTCAGTTTGAACGCCGGGAGGCTGCACGGCTTCTTCTGTTGCTGCTCAATGATCTCCAGGCCCTGGCGGGGGCCAAGTCACCCTCACTCAGCCAGGTGAGGAGGTCTCAGGCCCCCAAGGTATTCATACTCCTCCCACATGGCCCCTCTTCTGTGGGTCTCCTTCCTCTCCCTTCACAGTTCTGCTTCCACCATCCCCCTTCCCTAACAAGCCCTCCACCCTCAGCCCTACTGCTCCCATATTCCACTCAGCCACCCTCCAAACTCAAGCCCTGAGTCCTCCAGCAAGCCTTCCTGAACTTCACCTCCTCCTACAAGTCAGTTCTGCCTCCCACCGGACCCCAGCTTCTGTCCTGGGAAGAGTACAGTGCAGTCCAAGAGTGCAGGCTCTAGAGCACCAGCTGGGTCGTTACTAGAAACCCTCAAGGCAATGTGGTGCTGGGCAAGCACTTCACTGCTCTGAGCCTCGACTTCTCTGTTTTCTAGGAATTAAATTAAGAGCATTAGGTTAAACAGTGTATGCAGAATGCTCGGCTGGAGCCGAGCTCACAGTAAATGCTGCCTGTCATTCTTATTGCTGATCAATGTCATTCTATCTGAAATGTTTCCTGGAAGCCTGGAGGAGGTCTCATCCTCCCTGGCAGGGCTGGCTTCATGGGCGAGGGCTCCATGCCATTGCACACGGTGCTGCACTTCATTGGGGTCCCACACATCATGCGGCCGCCATCTTGAAATTCTTAATAGTTGTTGAGCAAAAGGCCACATGCTTTTGTTTTGGACTGTACCCTACAAGTTACGTAGCTGTTCTGCTCCTGGTCCCCCACAGGCTCCTGCACAGAAGCTCAGCCTACAGTGGACAGAGTCACCTAGTGGATTCTAGGTGAATCTAATCAGCCCAGTGTCTTCCAGAACAGGGGCCTCAGCACCCCACTCCACCCCACTGGCCTACTCCCTAGATCAGCCCCCTCTCTTTCATGGGCCAGCAGCAAGCATTGTGCAAACATTCCCCAAAGCCGGCTCAGTGCCCACACCTTCCAGGTCCCTGAGCAGCCCCCAGGAAGGGAGAGAGACACAGACACAGGGTATACGGGGACATGACTGTGAAGCGTGAGGGCTGGGGGGTCCCTCGCCCAGCCTGAGGCACCAGGAAGACTTCCAGCCTTTTCGAGGGCTTCTGAGGCTGAGATGGAAACAGAGGAACCCCAGGGGGTCTACCCCCATCTATGGTGGATGACAATCCTGGATTCCAGACTTCAGACCATCATCCCCAGTACCCCCACCCCTGCCCCCAGCTCCACAGAAAAGCAAGTGGAAGATGACACCTCTCAGGGTGTCACCTCTCTCAAAGCTTTCCACCCCTAACCCGTTTCCATTTCTGCCTCTTTTCCTTTTTTTTTTTTTTTTTTTTTTTCGGTGGACAGAGTCTCTTTGACTTTCTCCCTGCTGCCCACTCTTTCTTTCCACTTCCTCCTTTCTGTTTCTGTCTGTCTCGTGCTCCCCGTATCTCATTCACTGTCCACCTCCTCACTGTCTCTGTCCTGCTACATCCTCTCCCCGTGTCCCTCCCACATCGCCTACCCTGACTTGACCCAGAGGCTCACCCTTTTCTCCTCCTGGTCCCGCCAGCGGGCCAGCTCTTGGGGGGCCAGCTGGGTTGAGCTCATCCGCACCAGGCCGTGGGGGGTGACATCGCCCTGAAGCACTTTGAGAAACAGGTCCTGCAGGGGCAGGTGGGGGGGGAGGCTGCACCACACTGCTCCGGAAGCCCCCACCCCAACATCCCCGCCAGGGCTTCCAGCCTCCGAGGGAGGGTGTGGCCTAGCCCAAAGTGCAGCTCACCAGATTGCGGGGGTCACGCAGGTTGAACAGCAGGCTGCGGTACTTGGTCTTGTAGCGGCAGTTGGCGGCTTGTGTCAGGTCGAAGAGGGCTGCCTCAATGTCAGCAGCGATGCCCCCCACCGCCTCCTCACTCAGCACCAGGTCTGGGAGCTCCCGGAGGCTGCGGGAGGGCAAGGGTGGGGCCACGACTCTGAGCCGGTGAGGAGAGTATGGACCAGGGTCTGGACCGACTGCGCTTTCTATCCTGGGCATTTTCCTATATATACACACATTTATTCTCACCCCAGCTTCGTGAGGAAGCAGTGTTATCATTCTGCACTTACAGATGGGGCGAGTGAGTCTCAGAGAACATAAGCGGCTTGCCCAAGGCCACACGATCAGTGGCAAAGCAAGATCTGACTGCTCAGCCCGCGCTCCATCGTTGGCCAGCGGAACTGGGATGGAGAAAGCCTGGGGAGAAGGGTAGAGCCTCAGGCAGGCAGGGGACAGAGCCCTGGCCCTGAATATAACACGGACTCTGCCACTGACTTGCTGTGTGGCCTTGGCAAAGTTCTACCCTCTCGGAGCCTTGGTCTCACCGTTGTAAGTGAGAGCTCTGGGCTCAGATCTGAGATGCTCCCAACAAAGGCTCACCGCGTCTGGAAGCATTTGCTGTGGGTGACAAGCACAAGGACATGAGCAGCAGCAGTGGTTTCATGGGAGAGCATGACCCTGAAGCCAGAGAGACTCGGGTTCAAATGTCAGCTCTCCACCGGCTCGCTGTGTGGGCAAGCGACCTCACGGCTACAAAAGGGGGTTAGTCATACGTTCAGAAGCCCTGACAACATGGCATGGAACCTGGGAGGTGAGGACAGCTGTGAGGATATCATGGAAGTCAGGGGAGCGGCGAGCGAGGCCTTACCGACTCCACAGCACCTCCCGCATGGCGTGGACCACAGCGCCCCGTACCCCGATATCCAGGGATAGCTTCTCCTGTTGGGGCTGAAGCTGAGCTGTGGGGAAAGAGAGTCACGAACTCCCGTGGGATTCTTAGGAGCAAGGGGAGGGAGCGACTCGATGCTCAGTCTCAGGGACCTGAGATGTCTGGGATCCAGCCCCAGGCAGCCAGTCCTCTGGTGAAGGACTCAGGTTGATGGGAGCAGGGGCAGGGATGACAGGGACAAATTCTAGCAGGGGCTGGGGCCAGAAGCTGGGCATGAGGCCCCGCCACACCCCAGCAGGTCCCTAAAAGACCAGCTGCTGCTAAGGCCTCCATGGCCCCTCACCTGAGTCCTCCCTCCAGTCTGGTTCAACAGGCTCCTCCTCTTCGGGCTCCCCTGGGCCGCCCTGGAGGGGAGGGGAGAGGAACGAAGGCCACACTCTGGGAGCAGCCTCCCGGCACCAGGGGGCCACTGCTCCCCCAGCCACCTCCCCACCTTCTCCCCAGTGGGCAGGAGAAGCAGCACTCACCCCAGGCCATTCAGCACAGGCCTCCTGAACAGGAGCCCCTTCCTGCAAGAGAAAGAGGATATGGAGAAGTGGGGGGGGGGTCCCTGAGGGGAAAGGAACGACTCCTCAGACGGCAGAAGAGGTCAGAGGCCACCAGAAGCCCATGCTGTCCCTCCTGAGGGTGGGGGCTAGAAGACCTTACCCACCTGTCGGCCAGGAACAAAGGTCAGTGACTGCCCCCTCTCCAGATGCCCTGGAGGCTCAGCCCCCACCCCTGCTCCCGTCAAGGTCCTGAATTCAGCTGTGCAGGAGAAAGCGCGCACAGGCCCCACCAGCCAGCCAAGTGAGGGTCTCACCTGTCTCTGGCTAGTATGTTCTGTGTGACACAAGCAAGTCACCCCATGTGTGTGGGAGGCAGTGACATCTCTGTGAAGCAGGGAGAAAAATCTCAGCAGGGAGTAGGTAGCATTGCCTATGTAAAGAACCTGTTCTGCGGCGCCCGGGGGGGCTCAGTCGGTTAAGCATCTGACTTCAGCTCAGGTCACCACCTCGCGTGTTCGTGAGCTCGAGCCCCACGTCCGGCTCTGTGCTGACAGCTCGGAGCCTGGAGCCTGCTTCGGATCCTCTGTCTCCCTCTCTCTCTGCCCCTAACCCACTCATATTCTCTCAAAAATAAAAAAACGTTAAGAAAAAGAAAAAGAAAAAGAAAAAAGAACCTGTTCTGTACCTGGCATCCAGTGGGGCCCTGGGCCACGGGCCTTTCCTTCCTTCTGGACCTCTGGACAGGTGATACAGAGCTGGCCTCCATCATGTTCTCCAGAACCTCCAGCTTTGGATGTTGTGGCTCCCCTGCCTGGCCACAGCTGATGGCCCCCAGGAGGTGGACCACTGCCCCGGATCCAAGCTGCAGGGGAGGAAAAGCACTTCAGAACTGAGCAGCGCAGGCCCTTCGGAGGGCCCGTTTCACACTGTCACTCTCCCCTATGGCACCGTAAGCCAACATGAGGACAGAGAATATGTATGTCCTGGGCCCGATGCCTAGAAAAGGCCTGACACAAAGTAGCATTCAAGAAATGTTTTGCTGACTGCATGGCCTCTGTCCCAGGAGAGGAGCCTGTCTTCATTCTTATCCTTTCACCTTCCCTCCTCAGCCCCAGCCCTTTATGAGTATCTCAAGGTGCAAAATGGATTTGGGGCTTCTTATGAGCTGTAGAATCTATCCTGTTCCCCTTTTTACTTTGGCTGCCAGGAAGCTCAGCATTAACTTTGGGTCCAGCAGTTGTACCTTTCCAGGACTGGTAGAGAATAGAGGTTGTCATACCAAGATTTCTCCTTCTCTTTCCCCTTTTCTTTCTTACTTTAGGCTTTTATTCCATTACAAGTATGTTTGATTTCTTCTAATCTATTGCAAACCACGGAGAACTATCGTAAAAGCAGATGTGTCTGAAATCTAATCTTTGAATGAATTATCACGAATGGTCAGGTTCCAAAGTGTGGGGAAACTGGAAGTCTGAGGTTCAGCATCGTAGGGAAAGGGGAGTGCTACAAGGCTCTGGAGGACAGCAGGCCAGGGGGGCTGGGATTGCCTCTAGTGTGGACGATCCCTCCCACCCCACCGAATGTGAGGAGAGGGAGGAGGAAGGGCAGTAATAAAAAGCAAAAACCTACGTAACACACATGCTTCACCCCATGGGGCATTTTCATTTCCTCCTTGGAGAGAAAGGATGCAGAGATTAGGATTCAGAGGACCAGTGACCCCACTGCAGATAATTCACAAGAAGACACTCACACAAAGGTGTGAAAGATGTTCAGTGTTCGCCGGATTAGCAAAAAACAAACAAAAACCCCGAATGAGTGCCCTCCAATGTCCGTCAAAGGGGGAATGGTTAAGAAACCGTGATACAGCATACTATGGATTCGAAGTGGCCATTACAAAGAGTGAGTCATGGGCGCCCGGATGGATCAGTCGGTTAAGCATCCGACTTCAGCTCAAATCATGATCTCATGGTTCGTGAGTTCAAGCCTGGCATCATGCTCTCTGCTGTACAGAGCCTGCTTCGGATCCTCTGACCCCCTCTCTCTCTGCCCCTCCCCTTGTGCACACGCTCTCTCTCTCTCTCCCAAAAATAAACATTAAAGGGGCGCCTGAGTGGCTCGGTTGGTTAAGGGTCCGACTTCGGCTCAGGTCATCATCTCACAGTTCGTGGGTTCGAGCCCAGTGTTGGGCTCTGTGCTGAAGCCTGGGAGCCTGGAGCCTGCTTCGGATTCTGTGTCTCCTTCTCTCTCTCCCCCTCTCCCACTTGCACTGTCTCTCTCTGTCTCTCTCAAAAATAAACAAACATTAAAAAAATTAAAACATAAAAAATCAACATTAAAAAAAAAGAATGAGTCATAATAAAAACTTCTGGTTTTTCGTCAGAGGCTTATAAAGTAGCTGCCCCTGAAGAAAGCACATCACACACGATCTTATTAAGGTCTCAGATCAACACCATGAGGTATGTACTATTTCCATCCCCATTTTACAGATGAGGAAAACTGAGGGTCAGAGAGGATACGAAAAGTCCCACAACTACTAAGCAGCACAGCGAGGGATTAGAGCCTGTGTCTGTCTAACTCAAGCCCAGGCACTGAACTGCTCCTCTATGTGGACAGCACTGACAGATGTGGAAAGATTCGTGGAAAGATGTCAAGGCACAGAATTTGGAGGAAAAAAAAAAAAATAGGTTACAGAGCAGTATCTGTTGCATAAGCCCATTTATGTAAATACATATTTATAGACGCATAATGGAGGTTATCTCTGGGGAACGAAATTCCAGAGGGACTTTCACTTTCTGCTTGTAGACACTTGGGTATTTATGTGACTCCAAATGAGCACGTATTTCTTTTATAATCAGAAACATATTTTTTAAATATAAAAGCAAGTTTAGAACAATGCGTGTAGTGTGCTACCATTTGCGTTAAAAGCGAAAGAATTTTTAAATTTGTGTTTGCTTGAATCTGCATAAAATATCTCTGGAAGTATCCACAAACCTAAAAACAGAGGCTGCCGGTAGGAAAGGGACAGGGAGCTGAAAAGGAGACTTTCCACTTTTTTTTTTTTTTTTTAAACCATGGGAATGAATCAGCCTTTCAAAAAAGTAAATTAGAAAAAGGGGGAGGGGGGGAAACGGGACATCTGGGAAGGAAAGCAGGAAAGATATTGAGAACAGTCCTCCCTGGCTTAAAACTTTTGGACTGGCCCCTGTCTCAGGGGTCCGTACACCCGCATACTAGGCTCCAGAACAACAGGCAGCTGAATCCGACCAGCAAAGAACTTTAGATACTGGATTTATCAGACTAGAATACAAAATACATGTAATATGTTTAACCAAAGAAAAGGAGGAGTCAAATATATGAGTGAAGGGTAAAACAATATTAAACAATAACCAAGCAGATTTGGTTGGAAACCAAACACAACTTCTGGAAATAAAAACATAATAACCGTCAGAATTTAAGACTCAGTATCTAGATGGGGCGCCTGGGTGGCTCAGTCGGTTAAGCGTCTGACTCTTGATTTCAGCTGAGGTCATGATCTCACGGTTCGTGGGTTTGAGCCCCATTGGGGCTTTGTGCTGACAGCCTGGAGCCTGCTTGGGATTCTCTCTCTCCCTCTCTCTCTGCCCCTCCCCCACTCGCGCTCTCTCTCAAAGTAAATGCATAAACTTAAAAAAAATTTTAGGGGCGCTCGGGTGGCTCAGTCGGTTGAGCATCCAACTTCGGCTCAGGTCATGATCCCGCCGTTCGTGTGCTGACAGCTCAGAGCCTGGAGCCTGCTTCAGATTCTGTGTCTTCCTCTCTCTCTGCCCCTCCCCTACTCACACACACCCACTCTCTCTCTCTCTCTCTGAAATAAATAAACATTAAAAAAAAATTTTTTTTTAACCCAAGTCATTAAGCTCACTACAGTAATAGATTAGAGAATAAAAATCGTATGATTATCTCAAAAAATGCCGAAAACATATTTGGTCAAATGTATTGTCTATTCAGAATAATGAGCAAACCAGCAATAGAAGGGAGCTTCCTTAACTTGATAAAGGGCATGTTATATAAACACATGGCAAGCATACTCCGGTGAGATGACCACATTTCCTGGAAAGTCCAGAACAACACAAGGGTCCCTATTAGCATAGCTTCTTTCCAACATTACATTTCTTCTTGAAAAGATTTTTATTTTGTAATTTTTTTTTTTACCATTTTATTTTTAAGGAACCTCTACACCCAACGTGGGGCTGGAACTTACAACCCCGAGATCAAGAGCTACACACTCCACCAACTGAGCCAGCCAGGCACCCCTAAAAAAAATTTTTTTAATACATCACAAGTGAAATAATAGATAAATTAGAAAATTAAGAATTTCTCCAGCAATTCTATCTCCCTTCAATCCCACTTTGATTCAACTGCCACTTCTCAGCAGAGTAGACACAGAAGAATTGAAAGCACAGACTTGAACAGATATTTGTTCCGAGCAGCATTATTCACAATAGCTGTAAGGTAGAAACCATCCAAGTGTCCACGGACAGATAAACAGATAAACAAAACGTACTCCAGGCAATACAACGGAATATTATTCAGCCTTAGGAAGGGATGGAACTCTGATACATGCTTACAGCATGAAGCTTGAAGACATTACGCTAAGTGAAATAAACCAGTCACAAAAGGACAAGTATTGTGCAATTCCATTTATACGAGGTACCAAGAATAGCCAAATTCATAGAGACGGAAAGTAGGACAGTGGTTATCAGGGGCTGGGGGAAGAAGGGAATGGGGAGTTATTACTTAACGGAATTTCAGTTTGGGAAGATGAAAAAAGTTCCGGGGATGGATGGTGGTACTGACAGCACAACAGTGTGAATGTAACTCAAAGCCATTGCGCTGTATACGTAGATATGGTGAACATGGTACATTTTACTAAAATGAAAAAATTTTTAAATAATGAAGAATTTCTGCCCATCAACAGATACTATAAGGCAAGCAAAATGTGAGCAATATTTTGGAAGGATACAGAACATAGAACTGACAAAAGGATAGTATCCAAAATATATCAAGAACTCCTACCGATCAAAAAGGAAAAGTTAGGGGCGCCTGGGGGGCTCAGTCGGTTGAGCGTCCGACTTCGGCTCAGGTCATGGTCTCACGGTTTGTGAGTTCGAGCCCCGTGTCGGGCTCTGTGCTCACAGCTCAGAGCCTGGAGCCTGCTTCAGATTCTGAGTGTGTGTGTGTGTCTCTCTCTCTGCCCCTTCCCCACGTGTGCTGTGTCTCTCTCCGTCTCTCAAAAATAAATTTAAAAAAATTAAAAAAAAATTTTTTATAGACGAAGTATGGAAACAGCCCAAATGTCCATTGATGGATGAATGGATAAAGAAGATGTGTTTGTATTACTCGGCCATCAAAAAGAATGAAATCTTGCCATTTGCAACTACGTGGATGGAACTGGAGGGTATTATGCTAAGTGAAATTAGTCAGTCTGAGAAAAGACAAAAATCATATGACTTCACTCATATGAGGACTTTAAGACACAGAACAGATGAACACAAGGGAAGGGAAGCAAAAATAATATAAAAACAGGGAGGGAGACAAAAGAGAAGAGACTCATAAATATGGAGAACAAACAGAGGGTTGTGGGAGGGGGGATGGGCTAAATGGGTCAGGGGCATTAAGGAATCTACTCCTGAAATCATTGCTGCACTATATGCTAATTAATTTGGAGGTAAATTCAAAAAATAAAATTAAAATAAAAAAATAGAATCACAGGGGCGCCTGGGTGGCTCAGTCGGTTAAGCGGCCGACTTCGGCTCAGGTCATGATCTCGCGGTCCGTGAGTTCAAGCCCCGCGTCGGGCTCTGTGCTGACAGCTCAGAGCCTGGAGCCCGTTTCAGATTCTGTGTCTCCCTCTCTCTGACCCTCCCCCGTTCATGCTCTGTCTCTCTCTGTCTCAAAAATAAATAAACGTTAAAAAAAAAATTAAAAAAAAATAGAATCACAGAGATATAAGTACAGACATTGTATCAGAGAATAAAAAGAGAAGAGGCAAGGAGGATACGTTGGAGGCAGTAGTAGAAAGGGGGCAAGTGACTTTTACCAGGTTTCTGATGGGAGTTTGGGATGCTATGGTTCGTCTTGATGGAATTATCCAGGGGATCTGTGGCTCTTGGGATCTGTCTGGGCTAGACTTAAAGATTTAGGGGCGATGTATTCTCCCAATTAGAGCACTCAAGTAAAAGTTCTACCATAATAGAGTTTGACAGAGTTAAGAAGTATAATCCCACCATATGTTACCAAGAAATCTTACTGGACCTCACTGTTCTATCTTTATTCTTCTTTTCCTTCTTCCTTTTATTTTTTCTTTTAACAAATCACTTTGAGGGGCACCCGAGTGACTCAGTCAGTTAAGCGTTTAACTTCCGCTCAGGTCACGATCTCACGGGTTGTGGGTTCAAGCCCCGCGTCGGGCTCTGTGCTGACAGCTTCGGAGCCTGGAGCCTGCTTCGGATTCTCTGTGTGTCTCTCTCTCCCTCCCCTGCTTGTGCTCTCTATCTCAAAAATAAATAAATATTAAAAAAAAATTTTTTTTTAATTTTTTAAGAAGGAAAAGTTAAACAACCAAAACAAAAAAAAATTTTGGCAAAAGACTTAAGAGGAATGGCCAAAATGTATGCAAAGATTCTCCTTAATATAGGGAAATGAAAATAAAAATCGAAACAACATTGAGACACTAGAGCATATTCCCACGGTGGCAAAAATTGAAGTCTGATGATATCAGGCGTTGGTGCAGATTTGGAGCCACTGGAATTTATACACTGCTGGTAGGAGTATAAACCGTTTTAACCACTTTAAAAAAATCTGGCATTGTTTAAGGAAAGCTGAAGACGTGTATACCTTATAACCTAGCAATTCCACTCCCAGGAATATTCCACGGAGATACTCTTGCTCGTACGTACCCAGAAACATACACAGAACTGTTCATCATAGCAGCACCAGATGGAACAGCAAAAAAATTCAAACAACCCAAATGTCCATATGGAGTCAATAAATAAGTCATGGCAATATTCATGCAGCGGGACACTTGCTGCCAACATCTAGGATCTGTATAATCTCGGGGAAATTGCTTAATCTCTCTGTGGTTCAGTTTTCTTATCGGTAAAACAGGGATAATACCAGTTATCTACTTCACAGGGTTGATGCAAGGTTCTTAGAACAGGGCCTGGAACACAGCACGCTGTCTCTGTCGATGCTGATGTTAAGATTCCCTACGGGCGCCTGGGTGGCTCAGTCGGTTAAGCGTCCGGCTTCAGCTCAGGTCACGATCTCGCGCTCCGTGAGTTCGAGCCCCGCGTCGGGCTCTGGGCTGATGGCTCAGAGCCTGGAGCCTGCTTCCGATTCTGTGTCTCCCTCTCTCTCTGCCCCTCCCCCGTTCATGCTCTGTCTCTCTCTGTCTCAAAAATAAATAAATGTTAAAATAAATAAAATAAATAAATAAATAAAGATTCCTTGGCTCATGCCCTCAGAGATCCCTTCCGGGTACTCGACCACACTTAAGCTCTCCACTTCCACTCAAGCAATGTTGTCCTTGCTGATCTCCCCACCTCACTCCTCCCCTCGAGACCCGACCCCATCTACTGCTCTACTCCCGTAACACTCCAAGCTGCCTCCTGCCTCTGTACTTTTGCCCATGCTCTGCCCTCTTCCTGATATGTCCTTCTTACCCTTCTCTGCCTGCTGAACACTTACTTCCTTTGCCCAGACCCAACTCAGGCAGCCCCCTCCTCCACCCTACCCTACCTCAAACCCTCCCACCCACCATTCCCCAAGGTAGACTCAATTGCCCTCTGGGTATCTAAGGTCTGCCGGGCCTCAGTCCCTACCTCTGGTTACTTGTTCACCACCCCCCATTGGACCATGAGATCCCTGGAGGAGCCCCTCTGCTTGTTAAACAAATTATAATAAAGTCCCATAAAAATCCAAACCCCATAGCCTGGCTCAGAGCACAGGCTCTGGAATCCCACGGGCCTGGATTCAAATACTGGCTTCACCACTTACTTGCTGTGTGACCTTGACTGAGTCACTTAACTTCTCTGAATCCCGAACAGGAGTATTAACACTCATATTTATTTATTTATTTATTTATTTATTTATTTATTTATTTATATTTACTTATTTTTGTTTTTATTTTTTTAAAGGAAACTGGTTTTGGTTTTTTGTTTGTTTGTTTTGTTTTAAGGTTGACTTATTTTTGTGTGAGAGAGAGAGAGAGACAGAGCATGAGTAAGGGAGGGGCAGAGACAGAGAGAGACACAGAATCTGAAGCAGGCTCCAGGCTCTGAGCTATCCGCATAGAGCCTGACGCAGGTCTCGAACCCACAAACTGCAAGATGGTGCCCTGAGCCAAAGTCAGACACTCAGCCGACTGAGCCACCGAGGCGCCCCTTAACACTAACTTTTAATGCTGCTGGGAGGATTAAATATGAGATGGTAACGTCACGTGAAGTTCCTGGTATGCAGTAAGCACTCAGTAAAAAAAAGAGCTGTTCTTAGGCTACCACCTGCTAGAAAGACACGCTCCTCTCGCACACATCCCTGCACTTGGAAGCTGCAGACAGCGCACCTGAGCCTGGACACCTGGGTGGGGCCAGAGGTACCTCCCCGGTTCTGGCGAGCAGAGCAGGGGGGCCCTGGCAGAGCTGCCCTCCCCACATCACCTGTTATTCCATCTGCAAAGGCTCCAGACCTCACTGGCCAGGAGCTCAGGACAGAGCCCCCGCATTTCACACCAGAAGAACACAACACAGCCAGCCTCTCATACCTGATTCCCGTTTCATAGAGGAAGCCACTATGACTCAGAGAACAGACATCTCCCATCGCAAGTGACCCTGTAGTGCGAAGCAGAGACTAATCTCGAACCCACCTGTCAGCCCCCAGCGCGAGCCCGGCTGCCTCCAGCAGAAGGTGCTAGGTCACTGCAAGGGTCCCAGACCGGCTGGACTCTCTGCCCACCCTTGCCCGCACCCCACTCAGCCCTGACCTCGGCCACCCATCCGTCCCTGTCACAGCCCCCTCTCAATTCTTGGCCTGAAGCTGGGAACCAGTTGCCATAGCAACGGGTTGTTTGGGAAGCTGTCCGGCTGAGTCAAGGATGGGGCCCGGAGGGGGAGGCAGCTGTGGGCTGCTTCCAGTCAAGGCAGGTGGGCACCTGGCGCCACCACAGAGCTCAAGCAAGCCCCTCAAAATGCCTCAGGCCCTGGAATCCTAATTCTGGGCATCTGGCCCAAATAAATCACCTGAAATGGGGAGAAACCAGATGCACAGGGACGTTCACCCCAGCGTGGCTTAGAACAGCACAGCACTGTATATGTCAATGATAGGTACCACTTTGGAGTGTTTACCTTGTACCAGGCACTGTGCTAAATGCCAAACACGTGTCACCTCATTTGCTCCTCACCGCCACCCTATCAGGTAAGTACTTTTAACACCCCCCCTTTTGCGGATGAGGAAATAATGCTCAGAGAGGTGAAGCCACTTGCCTAGGTCGTTCGGACAGTGGCAAAGCCAGGACCGGACGCCAGCCTGTCAGCATCCAGGCTTCGTACTCTTAACTACACGACGGCAGTCGGAAATGAGAAAAGGAAGTCCCAGCCCATCCTCTGGTCACACCAGCGCCTGTGGCTGTGACAAATATGTCTGCAGCCTGCTAGGATACAGGGCTCAGGGAAAGCACAGATTCAACAGAACAATACGTACCGACTTGGAAAGATCTCCAAACGCTATAATGCTTGAAAAATAAACAAAGCACAAATCCCACAACAATGAAGCATAGTATGAGCTTATTTATATGTGTGTAATAGATAGATGTAGATGTTCATAAAAGGACACTGGGGGGGGGGGGGGGGACTCTAACCGTTAACAGCGATTATCTCCAGACGAAGGGCAATGAGGCCTGAAAGCATTCAAAGGGACTTCCTCTTTCTGTGTTAACAAATTAATTGCGGAAAAAAATTTTTTTTTTCTTTAAGTAAGCTCTACACCCAACGTGGGGCTTGGACTCACGACCCCAAGATCAAGAGTCGCCTGCTCTACCAACCGAGCCAACGAGGCAGCCCCACTGTGAACATTTTTTTTAAATACCAAAAAAGCCGAGTTATACATCGGACATGTGATCCCGTTTCTAGATAAAGAAAAGATATGTATGCACAGGAAAAAGACGAGAGGAAGGACATCGCAAAAAGTTGGCATCGTGTGTTTTTTTTTTCTTATCTTCTGTGATAAACACATGCGTTTTTTTATTAAAAATTGTTTTTGAGCGATGTTTACAAAAACAAGGTAATAGCATTCTAGTGCAATTGTAATACCAAATAGTGGTATATCACACAGCAGCTCATGTGCTCCTAACCCAGTTTTCCTAATTTGCTGTTTGGCCCTGAGCTAGTCATTTCACCTCTCTGAGCCTCAGTGTCCACATCAATAAAATGGGTATACATCAACAGCCCCTACCTCATAGCGTTGTTAAGAAGATAAAGTGCTTAAAAAAAAAAAAAAAAAAAAAAACAAAACAGACGACGACGATAAAGTGCTTACCAGCACATGGTAAGCAGGCCAGATACCATGATCAACAGGGAAGCCAACAGGGAAGCTGCACAAACAGGCAGTATGGTGAGCTCTCAGGGTTTATACACTGGCTACGTCAATTACCAGAGGTGTGATCTTGGGCCAGTTACCTTACCTCTCTAGGCATCATGGGAATATTAAATCAAAAGTACCTACAACACATAATACATATTCAATGAATGTGATAAAACTTCCACTATGTAAGAAATATACACCAAAAGCAGGAGCGTCACCTTCTGCCTTTGGTGTGGAAACATGTTAGCTATGATTATTAATAAAATAACGATTATTCTAATTAAAGAGCAATGGAGAGAGAAGTAGTGAATACGGGGGAAAATGGCTGGGCATCGACTCTCTCACTGTGTGAGATTGGAGGAGTTTGTTAACTGCCCCGAGCCTCAGTTTCCCCATCTGGAAACATGTAGCTAATGCCCATCTTTTAGGGTTATTAACACTAAAGCAAACACAAATGTAACCTACATTAAGTAATTTACTTTGTGCCTTACGCTGTGCTAGGGGCATTATTTTACACCATCATCTCACGTAATTCTTAGAACAACCCCTATTAAATTGGAACTACTGGGGCGCCTGGGTGGCTCAATCAGTTGAGCATCCGACTTCAACCCAAGTCATGATCTCCTGGTCTGTGAGTTCGAGCCCCGTGTCGGGCTCTGTGCTGACAGCTCAGAGCCTGGAACCTGCTTCCGATTCTGTGTCTCCCCCTCTCTCTGCCCCTCCACCACTCATGCTCTGTCTGTCTCTCTCAAAAACTAAACATAAAAAAAAATACATTTAATTAGAACTACTATCCCCTTTTTACAGATGAGGAATCTTCAGCTAAAAAATATTCCAAGGCTACTCAGCTAGGAAGTGGACAGAGGCAAGATTTAAACCCAGGACTCACCAACTGCAAAAGATATCAGCAAATGTAGTTCATCTTCTCTTTCCTGACACGGTGGGTCTCAGTTTACTCATATATAAAATGGGCATGAAGGATAATGTCCATTAAGAACCTCTGTAGCTTACCTCTATTAAACTCCACCGCCAAGCATTGTGTGTTAAGACTGGCCAAGCCCTTCCTATCCCAACCTCTCAGACTCAACTTACCAGTTTGGGGAAGCTTCCTGGGCTGGATTCCTCTGGCTGGTCCCAGCTGGAGTTGTCTGTGCCCTGGTGCTGGGCATGGGGCGTTGGGCCCCTCCTCAACCTCCTAGCACACTTGGATCTTCTCTGCCCCACCGATGGGCCTGAGCGAGCTTTGCTGGCTGCAGGCTCCAGGGAGCTGGCGGGGGCGTCGGCGGGAGCAGGGAGTCCTCGCCCCAGCCTCCCTCTGGACTCTGGCTGAGCCTTGACATCTAGCTCCTCCTGGTTGTGCGAGACAGCAGGCCCGTCATCACAGCCGGCCCCGACTATGCGCTCAGCTTCTTGCCACTCTGTGAGAGCCTTTCCAGGCACTTCCAGGCATAGCACAGAGCTCTGTGGAGGATCCCGGGCAGCTGGCCCGAGGGACAATCCTCCGTCCAGCAGTGGGACCCCGACAGGGTCGTAGGGGCTCACTGGCTGGGCCCCATTCCCCGCAGTGGGCAAATGTTCAAACTTCTCAGTCCCCGAGACACATCCCACACAACTGCCACCTGGATCTCCAGGCCCAGACCCAGTGTCCTTGGGAGAGAGAGGACTGCAAAGGTCTCCCAGGGACTCCCAGTCAGCACCTGGTGGGGGGCCTCCCACACACTGGGGGTTGTCCCCACCAGGGGACCACAAGAAGCCCCCCTCCGCACCCTCTGAGTGGGCCTCACACTTCCTGTTTTCCTTTCTTGCCCCCACAGGGGCTGGGCCTGGTGAGGATGGCAGGCTCCTTTTGGGGGGCTCCTCTTTGCTGAGGGTGGGGCTTCTCTCATCACGCCCTGGAGAACTCCCACCTCCTCTGGCCTCTCCTGGCTGGGGGCAGCTTGTCTCCTCCAGCCCCGCCAGCCTCTCCCTGCCAACCAAAGCTCTCTCTGGGAGACCCACAGACGTGCCATGAGGATTCCCGGGCCGACTTTCAGCTAAGATGTCGTGCAGAGAAACCTGGAGCCTCTTGGAGGCCCGAGTCCTCCCCTGAGCAGGCACTATGGGCAGCTGGAAGTGGAGCCCAGGGACAGGCACCAAACCCTGGCTTTGTCTCATGGCTCGCAGCTCCAGGACCATCAAGTGGGCCTCCGCCTCCAGGCTGGCCCCAGGAGCACCCCCAGCCTGGGAGCCGGCACCTCGATGGGTCCTTCCCCTCAGGACCCTTTTCCTGCTGCCAGCCCAGACATGGGCCCCAGAGTTCACCCCTGGCACGCGTGGCCTGGGGCCTGACATGGAGCTGGCTTCTTCCACATCCTCCTGGAAAAGCCCACGGCTGTTGAGACTGAGGGCAGGGTCCTCTGTGCTGGAGCCCTCTGCAGCCCCCTCCTGAGACATGTCTGTCCACCTACAGGGGCCCAAAGCAGAACGCAGGCCCTGTGAAGAGACAGAGGAGACCCCATCATGCAGTGTCTGGCCGCCAGCCCATTCAGGACACCAGGCCAGGGGGAACCTGGGGGACAGCCTCCCCTCCAGGTGGAGGCCCCGGGGGGCCCTGCCGACTCTGAGGCCTGGCGGGAGACAGCACCCAGCGATATAAGCACCCCAGCAGGGCCTGGAGCCCCAGGTGAGGGAGGGGAGGCCCGCCATCAAACCGGGTCGAGCGACAGCGACGCTTCAGGGCTTCCCATCTCCGAGAGTTCACGCTTTTGCTTAACGGGGCTGGAGTAATAAAAGTGTCATTTCTTAATCACCTACTACGTGCCTAATTTCATTTCATGCCGGCGGCCACAGGTGAGGAAACTGAGACACGGGGACGTTTAGCGACTCACCAAAGGTCAGGACACGCAGATAGGGGAGGAAGAGCGGGGCTTCTCCCCCCCCCCCCCCCCCCCCACCAAAAGCCCAGCTCTAAACCACTGGGCAATGAGCAGTGAGTGGGAATAACTCCCTTCCCACCGATCCCGTTCCAGTAGATACGACTTCCAGATTCCCAGGCCTGACCTGGACGGTCCCCCACGGCTCAACGCGTCCAGAAGCTTTCACCTGGGCTCCGCGAGCTCCCCCTCCCCGGCTTCCACCCCCGGACTGGGCAGGAGCTGGGGTCACGTGAGGCGGGGAGCCCCGGGTGAGGGAGGGAGGCGGGGCCTCTGAAGACGCGCCGTGGACGCCACCCCAGGCGTGCTGGCGTCCTGGCACCGGCAGGGGGCGCGCTCTCCCTCTCGAGGGCTTCCCGGCGGAGGCGCCAATCCCTTGGGCTCCTGGGCAGGGACGCGTGGGCGCCTGAACCAGAGATCAGAATCGAAGGACCTTGAATCTGACAGTTTAAATTTGGTCCTAGGGCCATGGGGAGTTACCGAAAGTTCCTGAAGCCTGAGGGAAGTCAGAGTCACATTTCTGCCTAATTCTTTGTTATTTTAATCATCTCAAATGTAAAAGTATAATTCATATAGGTGAAAATGCACTTCCAAGCCCAACTGAAAGGTTAGAAATAAAAAGCTTAAACGTCCTCTCACATCCCGACTCTTGGGAGCCACCTTCCTTTCTTGTACCGTATTTGTTGTCGTTTTAGTTTTTTATTTATGCGACTTTCGTAGCCGTGAATAATATTCTCCTACTCTGTTGCTAGGCTTATTCATGTTAATAGTACCTATTGGACTGGGGCACCTGGGTGGCTCAGTTGGCAGAGCGTCCACCCTCAGCCCAGGTCATGATTTCCTGGGTCACAAGTTCGAGCCCAGCGTTGGGCTCTGTGCTGATAGCTCAGAGACCGAAGCCTGCTTCTGATTCTGTCTCCCTCTGTCCCTCCCCTGCTCACGCTCTCTTTCTCTCTTAAAAATAAGTTTTAAAAAACATTGAAAAAAAAAAAAAAGTATCCATTCACTCCCTGCTGTGTTGATTGTATTACCTGTGTTCCTTTCTCCCCCCGCCCCGCCAGTTTTTCTTTTTTGTATTTATTTTGTTATTGTTTCTATCGAACGCTATCACGGCTTTGAATAATAGTCTTAAATGTCCGTCTCTCCCTTAGTTTGCATCGCTTGACTCTCTGTGCGAAATGAATAGCGCCCCCTCCCGGCTGCTGCCCTTCCCCCAGCGTCTCACCTTTTACTTTTGCTTTAAGGTTTGTAGCACGTCTGCCCCAGCCTGTAAAGATAATTCAGTTTGCCATACTTTGCCTGTAGATTGATTCTTAACATTAAAACCATATGACATTTATGACATTACAGCTATGTAAATATTTTCACTGAGGAACTAGGGATTTGATAGACATCACCGAGAGGGAAATGGAATCGGCCAGCCCTAAACCTGCACCACGTGAGGCCAGGAGAAGCTTTCGGGTCAGTGGAATACTCCAGTGCAGTTAGAGTGAGCGCGTTAGGTCTCTATATCAACATGGCTGTATCTCAGACACATAATGTTGAATTTAAAAATCAAGGTAATGTTGGGGTGCCTGGGTGGCTCAGTTGGTTGAGCATCTGACTTGGGCTCAGGTCATGATCTCACACTCTGTGAGTTCAAGCCCCATGTTGGGCTCTGTGCTGACACCTCAGAGCCCAGAGCCAGCTTCAGATTCTGTGCCTCCCTCTCTCTCTGCCCCTCTCCTGCTCATGCTCTGTCTCTTTCAAAAATAAATAAACATTTAAAAAAAAATTTTTAAAAAAAATCAAGATAATGTTAATAGGAAGGAAACTGAGTGCCAGGCGTATGAGAACTCTCTGTATTAATCTTCAATTTTTTTTTTCTATACATCTAAAACTCATAAAAAATAAGGTCTACTATTTTTGGACCTTAAATAAGGGGCACCTGGGTGGCTCAGGCTCGATTGGACGTGGGACTTCGGCTCAGGTCATGATCTCACTGTTCATGGGTTCGAGCCCGCGACGGGCTCTGTGCTGACAGCTCAGAGCCTGGAGGCTGCTTCAGATTCTGTGTCTTCCTCTCTCTCTGCCCCTCCCCTGTTCGTGCTCTGTCTCTCAAAAATGAATGAACATTAAAATTGAAAAAAAATTAAAATGTCAAAAATAAGGTCTACTACAAAAAAGAAAAGAAAAGAAAAGAAAAGAAAAGAAAAGAAAAGAAAAGAAAAAAGAAAAGAAAAAAAAGAATGTGTCGTGTGATCCATATCGAAAACTGTCATGATCTGGCTGTTAGAGTCACAGACCATGTAGGAGTTGAGACTGGATGTCACTAATTACATCCGACTACCACTCAAAAAGAAATGATTTTTAAGTGAAAAGACCTCCCACTATGGAATGCTCCAGTCCTGATGGTGGAGACTTGACCTTGAAACAATGTAAAGTGTCGATTTAATGGCGTGAGCTTTCCTTGCCTCTTTCTTTACTATGTCAGCTTTTACCTCATGTTTTTCAAATCCACAGTGATCTATAATAACTTGAAACTATAGAGATCAGTATTCAGGGCAGAAAACAGAAACCACTCTTGGGATCTGAAGCATAAGGAGGCGTTGGGTGTTTACCAGGTGGCTGGAGGGGTGGCAGGAGTGCACTCTGGACTGGGCTCAGGGACACCACCACTAGAGCTGGCTAAAAATACAGCATGGTGGTAGCGAGCCAAGACTGGGACAGAGCACGGCAGCTGCTGCCACGGCCCCCCAACATTCGCAACACTAGAGGCCAGACATGGACACAGAAAAACCCAGCGGCTCTCCCGCTGAGCTTGTGAGCAGTAATGACCCAAGGAAGACGACAGTGGCCTCTGCCTGTCATCTGCCTTCCGGATCTTGCACAGTGGCAACCAGTGCTGGAAACTAATCCACACTTGGAGCACTGAGCTGTAAGGGATTCTGGGAAATAATTGTCAGCTTTCCTTCCTCTGCAGGATAAGAAGGCACACCGGCAGGTGGGAACAGATGCCGAGTGAATCAGTCCACTTTGTCCTCTACTGTATTTTTAATTATTTTTCACCTACTTGATCTGCTTCTAAGCGGTGTGTTTCTAAATCTCACGCTGTTATCGTGGACTTGTAGATTTCTCCTCTACTTCAGTGAGTTCCTGCTTTATATATCGCAAACGCTTAATTAGGTATGTACACGTTCATTTATTTTTACATCTTTTTGGTAGATTAGGATTTTCATCAGTGCCAAATGTTCTTTCTTGTGATCGGTGTTCTGTTGCTTTAATTCGTTTATTAGTTCGTTCATCTATTAGAAGTAATAAATTCTTTATTATCATAATTATTCATTTACTATTTGCTTATATTTATTAGTACCTTGCTTCTTTGTGGTCACTATTTGCTTGGTATAATTTTTCTATCCTTTTCTTTTTCTTTTTTTAATTTTTTAAAATTTACATCCAAGTTAGTTAGCATATAGTGCAATAATGATTTCAGGAGTAGTATAACACCCAGTGCTCATCCCAACAAGTGTCCTCCCTAATGCCCGTTGCCCATTTAGCCCATCCCCCCCACCCAACACCCCTCTGGCAACCCTCAGTTTGTTCTCTGCATTTAAGAGTCTCTTATGTTTTGTCTCCTTCCTGTTTTTATATTATTTTTGCTTCCCTTCATTCCCTTATGTTCATCTGTCTTGTATCTTAAATTCTCTATCCTTTTATTTTCTTTTATTTTTTTTTTTAATTTTTTTTTCAACGTTTTTTATTTATTTTTGGGACAGAGAGAGACAGAGCACGAACGGGGGAGGGGCAGAGAGAGAGGGAGACACAGAATCGGAAACAGGCTCCAGGCTCCGAGCCATCAGCCCAGAGCCTGACGCGGGGCTCGAACTCACAGACCGCGAGATCGTGACCTGGCTGAAGTCGGACGCTTAACCGACTGCGCCACCCAGGCGCCCCTATCCTTTTATTTTCAACCTGTATGCGGTTTAGCTTTTCACCACACCTCTTGTGCATGACATAGCTAGTCTTTAGAATTCCAATCAGAGCGTCTCTGTCTTTCATCGATGTGTTTAATCTAATCATATTATTGGGATTACTAATATAGTTGGTCTTATTTCGGCCGCTGCTTTCTATACTTTCTTATCACAAATTCTCTGCTTCCTTTGTATTCCTCTTCGTCTTATTTAGGATTTTATTTTATTTATTTTTAACGTTTATTTATTTTTGAGAAAGAGAGAGACAGAGTGTGAGCGGGGGAGGGGCAGAGAGAGAGGAAGACAGAATCTGAAGCAGGCTCCAGGCTCTGAGCTGTCAGCACAGAGCCTGACGCGGGGCTCGAACCCACAGACCACGAGATCATGACCTGAGCCAAAGTCGGACACTTAACTGACTGAGCCACCCCAGGCGCCCTAGGATTTATCAAATCACATTTACCCCCTTTATTTTCCTCAAAAGAAAAAAAACGTCCTCTTTCTAATCTTCAACAGTGACCCTTAAACTTATAACGTGTATACTTTAGTTTCTTCCAGTCCAGTTTGCTAGGCCTCTGCCAGAGCCCTGCCGGGACACCCCTAGATGTGGCTGCACCTCTAAGACCTGGTTGTTGCTGAAGTTACTAGATTTCCCGTGCCCCTGGGCTCCCAGCAGCTCAGGCCACGTCCAGGCCATGTCCTCATTCCCATCCTGTGGACAGACAGCCAGGAATGGACCCGAGCTGTGGCTACTGCAGGCAAGTACGCTTGTGTTTATGAAAAGCAGAACTTTTTCAAGGCTGCCAGGGGCCCCTGGCACCCTGACCAAGGCTGCTGATGGACACACATCAGATCGATGTGACTTATCGCTGTTGATGTTGACTCTGATCATCTGGCTGGGTCATGTTTGCCAGGTTTCTCCTCTGAAAAGGCCACTCTGCCCCCCAACTGTACTCTTAGGAAGGAAGTCACTGTGTGCAGCCCATGCTCAAGCAGTGGGGAGCTGGGCACCATTTCCCTGAGGGTAGAATTTCTACATAAATTATTTGGGATTCTGCATGGGAGATTTGTCTCTTCGCAATCATTTATTTATATCATTTATCCAAACATTTATTTATATCAGTATGGACTCATGGATATTTATTTTATACTTGGGTTACAACCCAATGCTGCCTTTTTTTTTTTTTTTTTTTTTAATTTTAAGGAGAGAGAGAGCACGAGTGGGGAGAGAAGCAGAGGGAGAGAGAGAATCCCAAGCAGGCTCCACCCTCAACACACAGTCTGACACAGGGCTTGATCCTATGACCCTGGGATCATGACCTGAGCCAAAAAGCAAAAGTTGGACACTCAACCGCCTGAGCAACCCAGGTGCCCCCAGTGCTGCTTTATTTATTTTGTTGGTCAAACTGTTCCAGCTGTGGCCACTGGGAGTTCTTCTAGTTGGGTCCTGCGTCTCATAACATTTTGACATATCTCTATTATTGTGTGTGGCGGGCGGGGGGTGGAGGGAGGTATATTTCCCACCTCTTTGGAGACTTTGCAACCCTACTGATGTCAGATGTCAGATGCAGCTGGGACCCAGACTGACCCCTTCCTTCACTCACCCCCGCCGCTTGCTATCGGGCCTTCGAACCCTGAGCCCTGGCTGCACCTCTGATTGTGCCACTGGACACACTGAACTTGAGACCCTGCCTTTTCTTCCTTCTCCTAGCCACTGCCCTGAGAAACAATGCCCTCTCCCTTGGCTGAGTCTTTCTGCCAGTTCCGGCCCCAGAAAAGCTTTGTAACCTTAGTAACATAAATGCTATCCTCAATGTGTGAGAATAAACTTATTTAAAGGACAAAATAAAACAAAAAAATCTTCGTCTCTGTTATCTTTGAAACCTACCTTATCGTCTCTGTTCCTGAGACTTCAGACAAATGTCCTTTTGCCTGAGACTGTTACTGTTACACACCCTCCTCTCTGGCCAGTGTAGCACCAAGGTCTCTGGAGATTCCAATCCTAGTGGCCCTGAGCAGTCACTTGACCTCACAAAACCTCTGTTTCCTCTTCTGTAAAAGAGGGATAATGAAAGCCTTCCAATGGCCACCACTATGTTTATTAGGTGATAACTTAGGAAAAGCACCTACTATGGGGCCTAACACACATAGCAGGTGTTCAGCAAATGGCAGCTATCGTCACTACCAGCAGTGAGAATAGCCATTTGTCTCCCTCTCCCACGTCTCTTTCTCAAGTCCACCCCCTGCTCTGAAGCTCAGACATGACAAAGCCACTCTTCCACTCACGATCCCTCCAGAATCCAGAATATCAAAACTTCCTGGGATTGAAGATCTTACGGAATCTTGCCCTGCTCCAAGACTGGCCTCGTCTTCCTTCTCTGCCCAAATCCCACCAGACTGTTCACTATGCCCTGAACAGGCCTCACTTTATACCTCCTTGCCTTTGCCTATGCTATTCCTTCTGCCCACAAGGCTCTTCCAGCCTTTCTCCCTCTGGAGACGCTCAGGTCGGGTTTCTGTTCTCAGTGACAGAAACCAACCAACCATTGGAGCTTGTGGCTCCTTCCTGCCTCACAACACCTCCTGGTACCTTGATTGCTGCTGCCGCCTCTGCCCCCCACCCCCAGGGTGGGCAAACAGGGGCCTGTTTTATTGGACCGAGTGGTAAGGAGGAAAGCACGTGGGCTCAGAATCCCACAAACCTGGGTCTGACCTGCATTTGGATCCTGGCTCTGCAGTTTATCAGCTGCGTGGCCTCAAGCAAGTCCCCTAACCTCTTTGCGCCTTACTTTCCTTATTTATAAAATGATCATAATAGTAGTTATTCCATAGGAATGTTGTAAGATTTAAGTAGATAATCCATGTTAAGCAGTTTGCATAATGCCCAGCACACAGAAAGCGCTTAATAAATGGTCCCGTTCTCTCATCTTATTAATATCAGGCAGCCAGGAGTCGCCTGCTCTGCCAGGCTCCATTTATTGATGGATTCAAGGCTAAAAATAGAGCTGCAGCTTTGGGGAGTAGGTCCTTCCAGAGCCAGGAATTGATGCCCTTGCTACTGCAGATGGGGAAGGAGCCTGCTTCTCCCCCCAGGGGCTCTCAGAGGAATATACATCTTGATGCCTTTCTCCCATTGATTCCAGGGCAGGCATGCAGAGGTCAGCCCAGTCCAGGCTGATGAGCTCTCCTAGCAGGGGGCTCTGTGATCCAACAGGCCGGCTTCTAACTCCAGCCCTGCCATTCACTGGCTCTGTGACCTTGGGCAAGCAATGTTCCCTCTCTGAGGGTCATGATTCCTCTGTAGCCCGGAAAATAGACAATGGTAATAACAGAACTTGGAAGAACCAACAGCTTACATGCACAGAGGCCCTGGGACTCTGCCTCATGATGTCCCCTCCCTGGGCCTTGGTTTTCCTATCTCTGAAATAGACACAGTAGCCCTCACCTTAGAAGGCTGTTGTGAGTACCTAGAGAGGTCACGGACAGCAGTCACTGACAGGAGTAACACCTGATGGGAACCAGAGTTATCTAATGGCCCAACATCTCCCTATCACAGGGTACGGAGAGCAAAGACAGAAATTTATTTCAGCTGTGTGTAGCTATTGATCCACCAGCCTTGGAAAATGCAAAGAAATGCATCCAACAGAAAAACACCTCTCACCTTGCGCTGCTAACAGACTGGCCCTGCCAGTGCACAAAGCACTTCGGTGCCACTCACTTCCCCTGCCATCAGTTCAGTGCTCTTGGCGAGTCGTTTTGTCTCCCAGGACAAGACACTGATTTAATTAAAGCAGAGCCTGAATTGTGGGCAGGACCCCCATTTTCCCTTCTGCAGCTAATCTTAATGGTGACGTCAGAGGGCGTAAATCTGGCTTCTGGGGACACTGAGCCAGCCTCCTTCACATAGATATGCAGGGCCTGGAGGGCCCACAACCCCAAGGCCACACACCCTGGATTGTTTCTTTCCTTCTTCCCTTCCTGAGACAGGTCCAGTCAGGCTTTAGCCCCTTGCTTATTTCTGACCACGAGATGGGTACATAATTGTATGACAATACCATTAATCTGGGGCGCCTGGCTGGCTCAGTGGGAAGAGCAGGCGACTCTTGACCTCAGGGTTGTGAGTTCGAGCCCCACACTGGGTGTAGAGATTACATAGAAATAAAATCCTTTAAAAAATAAAAAGCAGATTAAAAATAAAAATACACAATCCCATCCCAGTACGTATCATCTCACAGTCCTCACAGAGGAGGACAGTATAGTACTCCCTACAAGAGATCAAGAGCCTTTGGCCAGGGCACCAGGTACAAAGGCTCTCATCCCAGTCTCCTATAATCTGTGCGCCTGACAAAGAGGGAGGAGGTCTTAGTTTCCTCAGTGTGTATATTTACTTCTTTGCACATTCACAGTATTCTTGCTTGCACACAGCAGAGTCCATTCTGGCCAGTTTAAGTAGAAAGGGAATTTACTCAGGGATGTTAGCTTATCGGATGGTGAAGAAACAGACTCTAGATGCAGTTTTCAGGAGCATGTCCAAGAAGCACACAACAGAATTGGACCGATGTGGGAGCTGCTGCTGTCGTCACTGACTCCAGAGCCATACCGCCTTGGCCACCACCCAGGCTAGCATGCAGCTGGACCCACACAGAGCTCACTGCCCCCCCTCCCCCCCGCGCCCCGCCATTGGTATCTCAGATCGATCGGTGAGTGCGATTGGAGGGAAGTAGGTCACATGCCTGCACCTTTGCTTCAAGAGAGGCAGGCTTCTGCTTTGGGAAGGAGGAACTCAAGATATCCGGAATAATCAAAATGTAGAAAGAAATTTTAAAGGTCATTGGGCGAAGAGCAAATATTCAGTATAGCTTCTTTTTTGTCTATTTCCCCCACCTGGAACATACACTCCATGGGGCAGATGTCTTGAATGTCTCGTTCCCGTTCACCTCTCTGTCCCCAGCACCTTACTTGGAGCCTGTGGGGAATGAACAGACAAATAAAACGTGGGTCAGGAAAGAACCACCTGTACCTTGAGGCTATCGGCCAACTTGCAGTCTCTCAGGGGGCTGTAGCTCCATGCCTGGGGGAAATCTGCTCCTTCTTAAACCATACGATTCATGGATTCAGCAGGCTGCAATGGGATGCCCATTCCTTCCCAGCCTCTTGCCTGATGGTGAAATTGTCTTCACCTTTCATTTCTCAGTTTTGACTCACCTCTTCCTGGAGGCTTTCCTCGATGTGCAACTCCATCACTTATCACTGCCATGGTCAACCACCATCACCACTTTGCCCCAGGGAAGGGGTTTGGTATGGAGGTTACAGTCTAAAAGGCTGACTTCAAATGCTGGCTTAGGCTCTTACTAGGTGTCAGAGCCTGAATAAGTCATGTTAGCCTTCTGAGAATTGTTCTCCTCATCTGTGAAGATCCTGAGGATCACTCTCCTTGTCTAAGTCACAGAGTTGTTGTGAGGTTTAAGCGAGATGTTGTATGCAAGCTCTTCCACGAGGGGGGTGGGGGGCTGGGTGCGAGAGAGCTAGCTCGGTTTGCCATTTCGGCTGCTGCCTTTGCAATCCTTATTATTCTAGCACTTACTGAGGCAACGCTATGGTTGTTTTCATGTCTGCACCCCCAACTTACCTGGAAATCAGGAACTGGGGTGTCCATTACTCCCCCGCTCCCCATCTCCCCATGTACCTGTCCTATGGACGGGGTGCTCACATAGTGCTTGTTGTATAAACAATTAGCTAAGTCAAAGAAATCACAAATGCAGAGACTTATAGACAAAACACCGAAATTCCATATATTAGAAAAATAACTATAATTTAAATGTCACCCAGGAGTGGGGAAAATGGCAAGTGGTTAATGTCTACCTTATGTAAGGGTTTCATACACACCGATGAAAAATGCCTGAGTTGCTAAGAGATACATCTGGACAAAGGTCACAAGCAAGTAATTCGAGCAAGGAAATAGAAGCAGTAAGTAAATGGAAGAATATGGAAGAATATGCAACCTTCAACAGGAAATAGGAAATAAAAGTGAGATGCAAATGAAAACAACAATAATATGGAATATATATTTCAATAGGAAATTGTGACACCGCAAAATGTCCAGTGGCAGAAGTGTCACATAAATAATGATACATTGATTCAATGGCATGATGTTCCGCCATTAAATAATTACAAGACCATGGACACAAGTGCTTATAATATAGTAAGTCTACAAGCAGACTGCAAAATTAGATTTAAAGCATGATCACAAGGGTGCAAGATATTCATCTTGACTTGATGAAAACCTGGCAGAAAATACTAGAAAATGAAAACAGTCACCTTGATAAAAAAAAAAAAAAAGAGAGAGAGAGAATGCCCGCCATACACCAGACACTATGCCAAGGGCTTATTTCTACTAAATAAGAGTACAGAAAAGAGATCGAAGACCTCACAGAAACAAAAGCAAAACAACCGAAGGAAATACAAGCTGTCAGGATTCAGGAAAATGGTATCGCAGAAATAAAAGTCAATGCGAAAGTAGCACCGAAGAAAACAGACTCTTCTGAAATACCACTAGGGACAGAGTGGTTAGAAATGAGGAATGTGAGGGGTGCCTTGGTAGCTCAGTCGGTTGAGCGTCCGACTGCAGCTCAGGGCATGATCTCGTGGTTCGCGAGTTCGAGCCCTGCATCGGGCTCTGTGCTGACAGCTCAGAGCCTGGAGCCTGCTGCAGATTCTGTGTCTCCTTTCTCCCTCTCTCACTCCCCCTCCCCTGCTCACACACACACTCTCACTCTCAAAAATAATAAACATTAAGAAAAAACTTAAAAAAAAAAAAGAAATGAGGAGTGTGAGAAAGACAAAATGAAAAGATTTTTCTTAAGCTTAAATGATGAGAGAACATGACAGAGACCATATACACATAACAGAAAAAATTAAAAAAAAAAAAAACAGCATCAAACAAATATCCTAAGATATAAGAAAATGTTTTTTTAAAAAAAGGAGACAGTGAAAAGTTAATGAGACCCAGGAAAATGGATTCATAATGATCAATACCAAGTATGTCCTAATAAGGGTATTAGATCTCAAAGTTATAAATATCATCATCATCATCATCATCATCATCATCATCCTTTGGGCAACTTGACAAAAGGCAACTAGTCACTTACAAGTGGGGGCATATCAGGCTGGCCTCTGACTTCTTCATGGCAGCATCCAGCATTAGAACTCAATAGAGCACCACCTACAAAGTCAGCAAGGAAAGAAAGTGTGACTCAAGAATTTTATTTTGAGCCAAACTGCTGATCAAGTATAAAGCAGAAGACAACATTTTTGAACATGTGTGGGAGTTTGGAGGCTGAAGCAAAAGCACAGTCTGGATTTATTGGAAGAACAGGACTTTTTTTTTTTTTTCCTTTTGGTGACCTAAAGGCTTAGTCATAGTTTCATTTATTTGTTTATTCAACAGATACTTACAGACCCTCGTATGTGTTGGGACCTGTGTCCCAGACTATAAACGAATCTTGTATCAAGGGCGAGAGAGGGTGGAAGGAAAATTTCCTTGAAGAGGTGAGTTGGCCTTTGAAAGATAAGTGGGAGTACATAAAGGAAAGGGTATTCCAGGCAAGGAGACGAGCCGGCAGGATTGAGGAATGGAACAGATATTCTAAGACAGACTTTAAGATCTCATCAAAACTGTGTTCTGGAATGTCCAGACATCTGGAATGGGATCAGTGGGTAAATCCTAAAGACTCGGGATTGGGAAAGAGTAAGAGGCCTTGAATGCTAGGCTTTTCAAAGGCTTAAACTTCATCCCATAGGGACTGTGGAATCTTGGAATGGTTGAAGCATGAAAACCACTGTTTAGTCGCAGAAGAAGAAGATCAGAGGTTCCACGAGGATTCAGATTTCACTATTCCCACAGCTGCTTAAGCTAGCATGCATACTTGATGATACACATTCGAGCCATTCCCTTGAAAGTCAGGAACAAAGCAAGGTTGCCCACTAACACCACTTTTGCTCACTGTCGCATTGGAAGTTCTGGCCGGCACAGAAAGACACAAAAAAGAAATTAAAAGGGTAAGGATTACTGTACTGTATCTAAATACCGTTCATCGCTGAGTCAAGGAGTGTGCTTGTATATTTCCTTCCTTCTGCATCTTTATGTTTTTCCTGGAGTTTTAAGTGGTCTTTCCTTCGCTCTCACACTATTTGCCTTTATTACTGAGGGCAGAATCTTTCCAACAACTTGGTAAGGTCGGTTTTCTTATCCCCATTTTATAGATGGAGAAGGAGGCTGTGAGGAGTTGACAAATACCACACAGCACATAGCACACAGCACACAGTGGAGATGGGACTCTTATCTGTCTGGGCTGGATGACCCTGTCAGCCCTAGGCTGGCCCTATATGAAGAGACACAGTACGTGCCTGGGAGATGGTGGTGTAGTGAGGGTATGTCTCCATTATTTGAACTTCACAAAGTTCTGAAAGGGGAGGACAGTGTAGAAAATCCCAAGAGGCATCTAATTAATGAAAAGTCTATGAAATGATGCTCAGAGGGCTAGTCAGTTTTGTCAATATTCAACTCCCCAAAGAGGCTAAGCAACCTGTCCCCTGAGGCAGGACTTTTGCACGTTCCATCCAACATCCAAGCATATTCCAGATACACCTCTTGTGTCTGGCTCTTCCTCACCCTTCAGGTCACCCCGTTCTTTCCCCTCCTCAGAAAGCACCCACGCACACACCAGATACTCTTCATCTCTGCTTCCCTGGATTGCTCAAGGTTTTTGTTACCAAGTCAGGCTCCTTCCTCCCTGAGTGAGGATGCTTCTGGAAGGCTCCCTCAGCCCTGGGGTGCCCATCCCACCAGATCATCAGATTACCCCATTCCTACCGAGGTCACCATCCCTAATACCTGTAGAATGAAGGAAAATAAAGCACTTGAGGGGAGGCACGTGGGTGGCTTAGTCGGTTGAGGGTCCAACTCTTAATTTTGGCTCGGGTCGTGGTCCTAGGTTCATGGGATTGAGCCCCCCATCCAGCTCTGCAGTGAGCACGGAGTCTGCTTAAGATTCTCTGTCTCTCCTTCTGCCTCTCTCCCCTTCTCTCACTCTCTCTAAAATAAAATAAAAAAGAAAAATAAAATAAAATAAAATAAAATGCACCTGGAATATTCCATATTATTTTGCACCTGGAAGCAGAGGACTTCCTTTTGAGCACAAGTGAGAACCCCTCAGCGGCTCCCTCATCTTCTAAGCCCCCACACCTAATCATCTACTTATTCAGTACATTTCTTGAGAACTTCTCATGTGCCAGGCCTGGGCCAAGCACCGGGGATACAGCCCAGACAGGTCACTCACTACGCGAAGGCCCCCCAGCTGACAGACAAGTGGGGCCAAGATCCAGCCCATGGACCAACCACCAGACTGTGGGCTCACAAAGCTGTGTCTGCTCAACAGGGTGCCTTTTCCTACTTCCTTCAAAAGCAATGGATGTACCTGAAGCAGCCCCGCACATCACCGAGTTAGATCGATACGATGCCCGCCCACGTGCAGTTACGGTTCAGGGGTGGGGGACAGACAAATAATTAAACAACTAAATATGTAATTAGAATTCACTCCTATTTTGCTGGTGAGGACACCGGGTTCCTGAGAAGCAAAGTCAGTGGCCCAAGGCCACTCCACTAGTGAATGACAGAGAAGGGTTCAAACGCCTGGCTCCTGGCTCCAGGGCCACAACCTGCCCAGCAGGATGAAAGAGGCATTTGGGATACATCGGCATTCATGGGGAGCATCAGCCCTAACCTTTATCATCTCAGCTTCTCCCTCTTCCTGACCACACAGGTGATAAAACTGGCTTTCTCTGATCCTGAAGGGCCCTCCTCTTGACCTTGCCAGCCTTTTCGGCTCGGCTCACTTGGATACACCTGCTCCCTATTGCAGAGGGTTGTAATGAAAAGACATTTTTTACTTCCTGACTCATGTGTCTTTTGGACCTAGTCATTCGTCCCAGGGGCTGGGCTGGGGACAGACCTGAGTGACAGCCCCTGTGCTCTACTCATGATTCCATTCACAGCGGCAACTAAAGCCATAATATAGCTAGGAATAAGCTGATATGAATAAAATTATAAAACTTTACTGAAGGACATAAAAAAAAAAAAAAAAAAAGATCTGAATAAATGGAGAGCCACACCATGTTCCCGGATGGAAAAGCTCGGGGTTATAAAGATGTCGGTTCTCCCCAAAGTAATCTATAAATTGAACGCAATTTCAATCAAAATATCAAAGGTACCTTGTATGGAATTTGACAATCTGATTCTTGAGTCTAACAGGAAGAAAAAATACACAAGAATAGAATATCCAAAAAAAATTTTTTTAGAATTTTTTATTGTAGTAAAATATACATAACATGAAATTTACCATTTTAACCGTTTGTAAGTATACAGCTCAGTGGCACTGAGTACACTCAGAGCTGCGCCCCCAACACCACCATCCATCTCCACGACTCTTTCATCTTCCCAAACTGAAACTCTGTCCCCATTAACACTAACTCCCTGGGGCACCTGCGTGGCTCAGTCGGTTGAGCGTCCAACTTCCGCTCAGGTCACGGTCTCATGGTTCGTGAGTTCGAACCCCGGGTCGGGCTCTGTGCTGACGCCTGGAACCTGCTTCAGATTCTGTGTGTCTCTCTCTCTGCCCCTCCCCCTCATGCGCGCGCGTTCTCTCTCTCTCTCTCTCAAAAATAAATAAACATTTAAAAAACAAACCAAAACCCCACTAACTCCGCATTCCCTCTTTCTCCACAGGAAAAACTAATTTTAATGAATAAAAATGAGGGGGGACTATCAAGCCTGAAATAAAAATACTTACAAAAGAAGAGTTTTATTTCTTTATTTCCTTCCTTCTCTCCTTCTTTATCTGTGTATCCATCTATCTATATTATGTGTAGCATTTCAAATCCGCGAAGAAAATATAGGCGATTTAATTAATGGCACTAGGACAAATGACTCTCCGATTTGAAAGATGGAAAATTTGAACTCTGCCTTACACCAGACACACATACAAAGTACCTTTGATTTCAAGAGCTGAATGTAAAAAAACAAAACCCCATAAAAGCTTTAGAAGACATGTAGGAAAGGTGGAAAGATGTGACTACATTTCGCTTCAGAATGACAGAGACTGCATGAGCCAAGTTAAAAGACAAGTAACAGACCGGGGAAACAAATCCGCCATAGACAGGCAGGAATGCAGCTAGCACATGTCTCAAAATAACAATTTTGCTTTTATTTTTTCGACTTCCTTATGTCAATCAAAGGTTCCACTCTACCCCCAGGAGAATTAGTGCTTTCATAGCAGGAACATAAAGAAAGAGAAACAGCCTGCGTTCAGATGTCATTGTTTTTGAACTTCCCAGATCATCAGAAACCACACTTTGGAAGGCAGAGGCTTTCGTTTGCAAGAGGCTGCTTTTGCCAAAGAAAAGTGCTTTCGAAAATCAAAAAAGGTAGATCCTGAAGGAAGCCGAAGATAGAATTTATACCTTAGCTATAGATTGAAAGAGGACAGAAAAGACCCAGACCATGTGCCGCCTGGGGAAGTCAGTGGGGTCACTGGGATGGGAGAAAGGAAGGGAGTGGGATCAGACAGGGCCTCGGAAGAGGTCAAGGGGGACTGAGATGAAGGAACCAGACCTGTGGGGCCACAAGGAGGGGAAAACAGTCAGTGCCCAGAGACCGCTAAGCCCTCCGTCATTACTACCAGGGAGCTTCGCGGGGGGGCTGGGCCTTCACCGGCAGATCCTCTGTGGTCACTTAGGTGGGTGCCCCAGGCCACTTTGGCCACTGGGCTCTTCACTGTCCAGCCACGGCCTTCACTGACAGTTGTCTGGAGTGCTCAAAAGGAGCGATGCCCAGCCCTGTCCTGAGACTTTGCTGAGGAGCTCCATCCACACTCATCCATATCAATGTCACCCCTTTCTAAATGGCCTAGGACTCTTATCAGCCTCCTAAACCAGAGGGTGGGATCTTTGACACCCATAGAAGAGTGCAGACCCCTTGCAACCTGTACTTGCTAGAACTAGATAACGGTAAAATCTGCTTTGGCTAAAGAGATCCACAATACATAAAGAACTCTTATAAATCAATAAAAAATAGACCGATAATGCAATACAAAAAATGGGCAAAGAATGTGAAAAATAAAATGCACAGAAGACATACAAACCTCTAACAAAGTGTATGAAAAGAAAAATACGGGTTTTTGTTTTTTTTAGTTTATTTATTTATTTTGAGAGAGAGAGCATGGGGGAGAGAAGAGAATCCCACACAGCCTCCGGGCTGGCAGCTGGGAGCCCAGCTCGGGGCTTGAACTCAGCAACTGTGAGATCACAGCCGAAATCAAGAGTGGGACGCTTCACTCACTGAGCCAACCAGGCGCCCCTCCGTAGAAATGTTAAATATGCACACCTTTAAGCCCAGCAATTCTCCTTCAACCAAAATGTCCCTCCAGGCAATGAGAGAATCTTGGGTAAAGGGTGTCTGCCCAACAGGAGTGCAGTAGGGTTGTTTCCCAACATTGCGGTTAGAGTGAAAAATTGGGTAATAGACTGGGAGTGCAGCTGGGGGGTGCTGCCTTTTAGGGAAGGCGGACATGATAGGCTTGACTGACACAGCCTTAAAGAAGGGGAGAAGCGATCCATGCGGACTTGGGAGAAGACATTCTAGGCACCAGGAATAGCTGATGTGAAGGCCCCCGAGCTGCATCTGCGGGAAAGGGAAGCTGCCATTGTGGCTGGAGCAGAGAGATGGGCAGACGGGAGAGGTCTCTTGAAGGAGGGCACACCGGGCACCCGTGGGAGGTGGCACGGGTAGGCAGGTCATGTAGGGCCTTGTAGGCCGCTGTAAAGGTGCTCTGATACTTGCTCTGAGATTGGAAACCACTGGAGGGATTTGTCGTTAAGATAAAAAAAAAAAGAGCGGAATATAAGCTCAAAGTATAGCATGAGAGGTTTAAAAACTCATTTTAAAATTACTAAAAGGAGGGGCGCCTGGGTGGCTCAGTCGGTTGAGCATCGGACTCTTGATTTGCGGCTCAGGTCGGGATCTCACGGTTGGTGGGGTTGAGCCCGGATGGGGCTTTGCGCTGACAGCACAGAGCCTGCTTGGGATTTTGTCTCCTTCTCTCTGCCCCCTCCACAGCCTCCCTTCCCCACCTCCACACCCACTCTCTATCTCTGTCTCAAAAATAAATAAACATTAAAAACAAAACTGAAAGGAAATAACCAAAATTGACCACAGCTGCTGCTGAGTTAGAGTGACAGGGTTATTCTTTTTTTTTTTCCCCCTCTCCAACTTTTAATGTCTCCTTATAGCATGTTTGTAAGAAAAAACCTTTTTCTAAGAGCTGTTTTTGTAAACCGGCTCTCGATGGGGAAACTACGAAGGAGGAGGAAGGACACAGAGAGCTGTGAAAGGTTGGCGGTGTTTCCAGGCCAAGATAGAGGCGGACCTGGAGGGAACGGGGGGGGGGGGGGGGGGGGGGGGGTGCTGAGGCTGAAGCGGGAGGGAGACAGGCCCGGGAAGGAGAGAGGGGACACTGAGGCAGATGGAGAGATGAGAGGTGGCCGCCAGGATGGCCCCGCCAGCCTCCTCCCCGCCAGGCCCCCCACCCCGCGCCTGACCCAGGCAGCTGAGCCTGAGCCGCATTCCAGCATCTCAGGAAGCCCCACGGCTGCCTGGACCGGATGGTCCTCAGCAGGGAAACAACATGATGGAACTTGAGCGCCCGCGGGGGCCCACGTCTGGGAGGGGGACCGGCCCAGCACAAACCCGCAGAGAAGCACGGCTGGGGCTGCCCGGCGCTTTCACGCCACACTCACGCATCGCACAGCATGTCTGTTACAGCCTGCACGCACAAATTCCGGCGCCTGCCTGCCGAGGGCTGGGGGGGGGGGGTGCCGGGGGCACCCAGGAGGGCAGCAGCCGCACCCGGCAGCAGGCATTCTTTGGGAGCCCCTGTAGGAATCCCCCAAAACGCCTTCGGGGACTGGGGATGCCCCTCCCACTTCCCCTCGCCCCCTCCCCCAACTCGAAGCAGCTGGGGAGACAGTTCGGTGCCCTTCCCCCTCCCCGCAGCAAAGGTTGCCTGTGTTTCGCTGGGTAAAGCCGCTCAGCCCTCCAGCTGGGAACAATTTAGAAATGCAGGAAGCTGATGCCCGTGGGGCAACCCTTAACGGGGGAGGAGAGGAGAGGGGGGCTGGAATCTCGGAAAAACACCTCGGCTGTCAGGCCCCAAGTGGAACAATTCCGAGGCCACGGCTCGTGGGTCCTCAGAGCGGCCCAGACGGAGCCCGGTTGCCACAGTGGTAACCAACTCCGAGAACATCCTTGTGAAAGAAATCGTTTGTCCTGGAGAAGGTTCCCCCCCCCCCTCCATTCTGGGTTTCTCTAGGTACTCCATTATTCACCTTGTTCCTCGTTACCCCCTGTATTTTCTAGAAATAGAAGTCAGCCCTAAGTTCAACTCTTCTGGCATGGCACCACCGCGGGGGGTCTTGGTGCTTCACCAAATCCTCTTGGCTAATCCTGATAGCCACCTCCAGACACCCCAGACCAATGCCCTTTTGAGGCTTGCACCCTGAGGGCGTCCTCTGGTCTGGAGAGTGGCTGGGGAGCTCATGCCCCTGGAGCAGTCTTTGACCAGTGCCTGGTTGGAGCTGGTGGCTCCAGCCTCCTTGCCTCTGAGAGGGGGGTTCCTGACACCTGTTTTGCAGTCTTTCAGAGGATCCCCAAAGGACCTGGGCCCCCTGGTGTGTGAGTGGTGGCCCCCTGCTCATCGATTCACTGTTCAGCGGTTTTCTTCTTTCCCTGCCTCGTTTCTCCACTCTCTTAAAGGTACTTTCTGGGATCATCTCTCAAGTGAACCACTGGCACCCAAATCTTTTTCCTAGGGTGCGCTTTTGAGGGAATCCAAACTATGGCAGCCACTTCACGGGTGAGGTTGTGCACGTCATATGACATCACATCAGGAGACACACAGCAATCGCAAAGATGGACCTGTGGGCTCAGGCAGGGACAACCTGATTCCCTCCGTTATAAAATTCCCCATCAACTTTTCATATAATAATTTCATCCATCGGTGATTATTGCCTAAATCCATTATTTTATTAGTGATTGTAAAAAAAAAAAAAAAAGGTAATTCTCTAATCCTATCAATCCCTCTATATTTATTAGTTGGAATTTTTTTTTTTATAAGAAACTACCATTCATAAATGACAGCTTTTAGGTTGAGATGAAATAGAAGAATGACAGGAGAAGGACCTGATTCTCTCCTTGTCACTGCTAATTCTCAGGATGAGAACTGGCCTGGTTACCGCCAATGGTGTTTAATAATATTTGGGTGATTTGAGGCTTTCTCTCTCTTTCTCGGAATGTCAATATGGACAGATGATTGCTTATATATTCAGTGTGATCCCATTACTCTGTGACAGTGTCCTTGCTTGCTGGCCCATCAAGATGCCCCAGACTTGTATTGTCTATTTCCTGCCCCAGCTCTGGAATCAGCTGCTTTTCCAAGGAGCCCTGATTCTTGGTGGTTGGAAAACACAATCCGGGCACTAGGCATGCTCACTGATGGTGGATTATCACTGCTTCCAAATTTTTCAGCGGACAGAGCTGGAAAATACATACTTTTGAGCAGAAAAATAGAAGGATTATGGGAGTGCCTGGGTGGCTCTCTCGGTTAAGCATCCAGCTTCTGCTCAGGTCATGATCTCACAGGTCATGGGTTTGAATCTCCCAATCGGGCTCTGTGCTGACAGCTCAGAGCCTGGAGCCTGCTTCAGATTCTGTGTCTCCCCCTCTCTCTGCCCCTCCCTGCTCATGCTCTCTCTCCCTCTCAAAAATAAATAAACATTAAAAAAAAAACAACAACAACAGGATTATGAGTTCCTGCTAATATTTCCAATTCAAATGTACCATTTCAGGGTTTTTACTTAACTTCTTTGGTTTTATCCTTATATCTCGTACTCTGAAGATCTCAGATTCTAGTATTAACATAATTACTTATTTGCATTATGCAATGATTTATACAAAATAGTTACAAAAACAACGCGAATATTTGTACTAACAGTAAGACTTCCAAATGAAGTTTTAAAATTTCTTGGGGCGCCTGGGTGGCTCAGTCGGTTAAGCGGCCGACTTCAGCTCAGGTCATGATCTCGCGGTCCGTGAGGGCTGTGAGTTCGAGCCCCGCGTCGGGCTCTGTGCTGACAGCTCAGAGCCTGGAGCCTGTTTCAGATTCTGTGTCTCCCTCTCTCTGACCCTCCCCTGTTCATGCTCTGTCTCTCTGTGTCTCAAAAATAAATAAATGTTAAAAAAAAATTTTTTTTTAAATAAATAAAAAATAAAATTTCTTTGCAGCTCTTTTTATCCTTAGGAAATATTTTTTTAAGCATGTACCATTGATATATTGTGTTGTAAAGCCACTTCAGGTAATTATTTTCATTGAGTGGTTATATCACCAACTTAATATACACTTAAGGTCCTTCATTTCAGATTGTTTTTCAAATTTTAGACATTACCTTTATTTCTCTTTTCCTTTTGATTTAATATTATTTTTGAATGTGTGAAATATTAATCTGATTCCAAAGCCAAAACCATATAACAGTACGTATTTAGAAAATTTCGCTTCCATCACTGTCCTCCCACCATGTTCTTTCCTCCCTCAGCAATCGTTTTTATTATTGTTGGGTGGTGGGTTGTTTGTTTTTGTTGTGTTTTTTGGTTTATTCTTCCAGTGTCTCTTTTTGCAAATATAGACAATTTGTATACATATTTATACCCCTTCCCATCCCATTGTTACACAAAAGATAGCATGCTAGATACTCAGCTCCACACCTTGCATTTTTCACTTAGCAGCGCATCCTGGAGATCATTCCACTGTAGTGCATCTTCCACATTTCTTTCTACGGCTGGATGGCACCCTTTGGTTCCTTGGTGTGAATGTACCACAGCTTATTCAGCCAGTCTCCCTAATGATAGACATCTGGATTGTTTCCAATCTTTTGTTATCTCAAATAATGCCACAACGAATAACCTTGTGCATTAATCATTTTAACCTTTTTTCCAGGGTATCATTAGGCTAGAGTCCTGGGAGTGGAAACGCTGGGCCAAAGGGGAAATGCATAAGTCATCAGGGATTTTTTTTTTTTTTCTTTAGGTATTGCCAAGGTCGCCGCCCAAAGAGTTGTACTATTTTGCATTCTCCCTGATTAACTATTTTTCAGTCATTCATTCAATAAGAAGATATTGAGACAGTGATAAAGATCAATACAGTCCCTGAGCTCAGGAGCTTCTGGTCTGGTAAGGAATGAGAAGGAACAGACCATCACACAAAGAATCGTTCTAATGTGTATCAGAAGTATCAACTCTGTAAGAGTTTACAGCTAAAAGCCCTAACCTGATTGGGAGGGTCAGGAAGCCTTCCCTGAGGAATAACATCTAAGCTGAAAATGGATGAACAAGTAGGAATTTGCCAGGAAGAGGGGGTGGAGGAAAATACCTGAGAAAAGAGGAAATAAAAATAGAAATCACAATGATCAAACTAGGGAAAATTTGTATCACAATCTATGGAGTCCAGTAATCTTCATTCACAAGATAATTTATCATTTAAAATTACGTAGTTAAAAAAAATGCTGGGGTGCCTGAGTGGCTCAGTTGATTAAACGTCCTGCTCTTGATTTTGGCTCAGGTCATGATCTCACAGTTCTTGGGACCAAGCCCTGAGCCGCACTGACAGCATGGAACCTGCTTAGGATTTTCCCTCTTTGCCCCTCCCCTACTCCCCTCTTCCCCCCCCCTTCAAAATAAATAAACATTTTTAAATTTTTTTATTAAAAATTTTTTTTAAATGTTTATTTATTTTCGAAAGAGAGAGAGACAGAGTGCAAGCAGGGGAGGGACAGAGAGAGAGGGAGACACAGAATCCACAGCAGGCTCCAGGCTCTGAGCTGTCAGCACGGAGCCCGACTCGGGGCTCGAACTCACACACTGCGAGATCATGACCTGAGCCGAAGCTGGACGCTTAACCAACTGAGCCACCCAGGTGCCCCAATAAATATTTTCTTTAAATGCTGAAAAAGGGGTGGCTGGGTGGCTCAGTCTGACTCTAATTTCAGCTTAGATTGTGGTCTCCTCGTTCTTGGATTCGAGCCCCACGTCGGGCTCTGCGCTCACAGCACAGTGCCTGCTTGGGATTCTCTCTCTCCTTCTCTCTCTCTGCCCCTCCTCCACTCATGCACGTGCACTCTCTCTCTTTTAAAATAAATATTTTTTTAAAATTAAAATAAGGGGCACCTGGGTGGCTCAGTCGGTTAAGCGTCCGACTTCGGCTCAGGTCATGATCTCACGGTCCGTGAGTTCGAGCCCCGCGTCGGGCTCTGTGCTGACGGCTCAGAGCCTGGAGCCTGTTTCAGATTCTGTGTCTCCCCCTCTCTCTGACCCTCCCCCGTTCATGCTCTGTCTCTCTCTGTCTCAAAAATAAATAAAAACGTTAAAAAATTTTTTTAAATTAAAATAAAAAAGGCTGGAAAGGAATGAACTCAATGTGTATGCAGCTTAAGACCTAGAAAAAGGACAAAATAAAGAAAAGTAAAAGAAAATTAATAAAAAGGAGGCAAATTCATGAAATAGAAAAGAAATAAAACGCAGCGAAGGGAGCGAATTAAAACTGGCTCTTTGCAAATATTTTGTAAAGTCCAAAATCACTAGCGAGCCTAATTAAGAGAAACAGGCGTGGCACTTTTAGATACAAATACAGATCGTGAGAAAGGAGATTTAACTGTAGGTGCAGATGGGGCTAAAGGAATTTAATGAGATTATGACAGCAAATCCACGGGAGGATGACACTCTATCAAAAATAGAAATTACCAAAATTGACTCAAGAAGTAAAGAAGCTGCGCAGACTAATAAACAAAGAAAAGATTTCAAAGGCTATTAAAGAGCGACCGGTGGGGCGCCTGGGGGGCTCAGTCGGTTGAGCGTCCGACTTCAGCTCAGCTCATGATCTCGCGGTCCGTGAGGGCTATGAGTTCGAGCCCCGCGTCGGGCTCTGTGCTGACAGCTCAGAGCCTGGAGCCTGTTTCAGATTCTGTGTCTCCCCCTCTCTCTGACCCTCCCCCGTTCATGCCCTGTCTCTCTCTGTCTCAAAAATAAATAAATGTTAAAAATAAATAAATAAATAAATAAATAAAAAAGAGCGACCAGTGAAACAAGGCATAGGTCCCTCTCCCTCCCTCTCAACTTTCTACCTTTATTTGTATGTTGGCCCCACACCCTCGTGTCACACGGTCTCTTTGTGACCGATGAGAGACCCACTGGCAATTTCACTGACAGCCTATACCTCATCCCCTTGTGACACCAGAAAGAGTACCAGCCATGCTGTTAAGTATAATAGTGACAATAGTAACGGTAATAAAACCTCCTGTCTGATCGCCCAGCTTGAGCTACAGCATCGATCAATCACAGGACTGGCCTGTGAATCACGACCCCCCTGCCCCCACCGCCATGGCTGTGGTGTTGGGGCACCATGACAGCTCCACCCAGCTCACACGGGCCTGGGGGGGGGGGGAGTTCCCAAGAAGCCATAAGCCAGTGGAGGACCACAGTCCACTGTAGCAGTCTAGCACTTTCAGACAATGAAGCAGGAAGCAACCAAGTAGAGCGTGCAATAGATCGGAGACTGGCTAACGAATGGTGACCTCGAGTCAGACAAAGCCACGTGATGTGGCTAAAATTTAACTAGGTGCTACCCCAGATAGTATTCACTCCACAGTTAACATCTGTGGGGCACCAGCCTTGCTCCAGACACGGCTCTACGAATCAGTAAAGAACAAAAGAGACAGAGTATCTGAGAACACCTGTCCTCGTGGAGCTTGGGTTCTGTCCTTCGAGCTGGGTGACCCTAAAAGCACGACGGAATTTTTTTTTTTTTAATGTTTATTTATTTTTGAGACAGAGAGAGACAGAGCATGAACAGGGGAGGGGCAGAGAGAGGGGGAGACACAGAATCTGAAACAGGCTCCAGGCTCCGAGCTGTCAGCACAGAGCCCGACGCGGGGCTCGGACTCACGGACCGTGAGATCATGACCTGAGCCGAAGTCAGACGCTTAACCGACCAAGCCACTCAGGCGCCCCAAGCACGACGGAATTTAAGAGCCTATCCAGCTCAAAAGTCTTTACTGTAAAATGGAGAAACATGTTTACATATCTTAAGAGATAAAGAAATGCAAAATCCATCCCCCTCCTTGGGTGGGAGTGAAGCCTTCTTTGAGGAAAGAGAATTCGATGATATGAGTAACTGGAATCCAGAGCATAGCCTACAGGTTCTAGGTTACAGAGAGGCAGTCTAGAAGAGTGATTAAGCACATGCATTCTCAGCCCAAATCCCAGTTCCACCACTCACTGGCGAGGTGACCCGAGACAAGTTCCTTATCTTCCCTGTGCCTCAGTCTCCTCATCTGTTGGTTGGAAATGAAAATTGTGTTGGGGCACCTGGGTGGCTCAGTAGGTTAAGCATCTGACTCTTGGTTTTGGCTCAGGTCACGATCTCACGGCCGGTGAGTTCGAGCCCCGAGATGGGCTCTGTGCCGACAGGGCAGAGCCTGCTTGGGATTCTCTCTCTCTCTCTCTCTCTCTCTCTCTCCCTTTCTCTGCCCCTCCCTGCTTGCTCTCTCTCTCTCTCTCTCAAAATAAACAGACTTTAGGGGTGCCTGGGTGGCTCAGTCGGTTAAGCATCCGACTTCAACTCAGGTCACGATCCTGCAGTTTTTGAGTTCGAGCCTTGCACTGGTGGTGCAGAGACTGCTTGGGATTCTCTCTCTCTCCCTCTCTCTCTCTGTCACTTCCTCACTTGTGCTTTCTCTCACTCTCAGAATAAATAAATAAACTTAAAATTTTTTAAATAAATAAACAAACTTTTAAAAAAATTGTACTTTTCTAATGTGACTGCTCATATAAAACATATTTAATGGGGGGCCTACCAAATGCCAGGCATTATTGTAGGCATTTAGGAGAGAGACATCAGGGAATAAAACCAAAGTCCTGGCCTCTAGCAGGAGAGATAAACAATAAACACAATAGGTAAGTAAATGATACGTCTTTTCTCCAGAGATGGTTAAGTGCTGTGGGAATAAAAAGCAGAGTAGGGGGAAGGGAACAGAGGAGGTGGGACGGGGGGGGGGGGGGGGGGGTGCTGGCTGCCATATTGGTAGGGTGGTTGGAGTTGGCCTCCTAGAAATGGTGAGATTCAAGTGAGGACCTAAAGGAGGCGAAAGAGTGAGGGGAAGCAGGTATCCGGGGAAAGAGCTTTCCAGGCCCAGGGGGTAACTGCTATAAGGAACTTGCATGGGATGTTGGGGGAACAGGAGGCCAGCGTGACTGGAGCTGACGAGGAGGGAAAGGAGTAGGACAAGGAATCCGATCGCAAGGCCCTGGAGGCCACGGCAAGGATTTTGGCTTTTATTCTCAATGAAATGGGAGTCGTTGAAGGTTTTGAACAGCACAAAGACAAGATCTGATCCACATTTTAAAAAGATCCCTCTTGGGGCACCTGGGTGGCTCAGTCGGTTAAGTGTCTGACTCTTGATTTCGGCTCAGGTCATGGTCTCACAGTTCGTGAGCTGGACCGGGCTCTATGCTGACAGCATTGAGCCTGCTTGGGATTCTCTCTCCCTCTGTCTCTGCCCCTCCCCGCCTATCTCTCTCTCTCTCTCTCTCTCTCTCTCTCTCTCTCTCTCTCTCTCAAAACAAATAAATAAGCTTAAAAAATAAAAATAAAAGGATCCCTTTGGATACTATGCTGAGAGTAGATGTAAATGGACAAGGCAGAAGGGACATCAGTTAGGAAGCTACTGTAATAATCCAAGTAAGACTCAGACAAGGGTGATAGCCGCTGAGGTGGTAACAAAGGCCAAATTCTGGATGCAGCTTTACGGCAGAGCCAACGGAATTTTGCACTTGGAATATGAGATGTAAGACAGAGAAAAACCCACAGATTTTGGTCTGAGCACCTGGAAGGATGCTCGTCAACTGAGGTGCAGACTTGGTGAGCAGGTGATTCAACCCCCTGGTGAGCAGACTTGGGGGTGGGTGGAAGATCAGCGATTCCGCTGTGAATACGTTTGACTTGAGATGTCTACGCGACATGCCAATGGAGATGTCGAGCAGGTGGTTGGATACGTGATCATGGAATTGAAAAGAGAGTTTTGGACTGATGATGTAAACTTGGGAAGGAAGGGCACACAGATAAGTGTATAAAGACCACGGGATGGGACGAGAGCGGAGCGCCAAGCGGGTGAGGGGGCATAGGGAGGAGACAAGCAGCATGTCCAACATGAAGAGAGAAGACAGAAGAGCAGAGAGAGGAACCACAGAGCGGCCAGAGGTGGTATGACAGGGAGTTAGGAGGAAACCCCAGAAGGAATTACATCCTGGCCCCGGACATGGCTTCTCCAGGAAGAGAGAGTCATTAGCGGTCAGGCACTGCTGATGGTCAGGTAAGATGAACCAAGGTGACTTAGTGGGCGTGCTGGGGGTGGAGGGGGGCAGGGGAGAGGGACAACAATGCCTTTGAGGAGTTTTGCAGCAAAGGTGAGCTTTTTAAAAAAAATACACTTATTTATTTACTTACTTTTGAGAGAGAGGGAGATCGCGAGTGAGGGAGGGACAGAAACGGGGGGGGGGGTGGAAGAGAGAGAACCCCAAGCCTCCAGGGCCTTGCGATCTGATTCCTTGTCCTGTCAGTGCGGAGCCTGACTCGGGGCTTGAACTCACGAACCATGAGATCATGCGTGACCCGAGCCAAAATCAAGAGCTGGACGTTTAACTGACTGAGTCACCCAAGTGCCCCAAGGTGAGCCTTTTTTTTTAATGGGCTGATAGCTAGCAAGGAAAATCTAGCAAAAAAAAAAAAAAAAGTGGGAGAGACCACGTGTTTGCTGTGTAACAGGTCACTGGCTGAGATAGGGAGGTGTCGGGAGGTTGAGAAGTGGGCAGCATGTAGAAAATAGTCACTTAAAAACATGTGAGCTTGAAGGGGTCTCATGGCATACAGTGTGGCTGCCAGGCAGCCCTCAGGGCTCACTTGAAGTTTGTGGTCAAGAGTTGGGACAATTAAATAAGCTAATACATAATATCTGAAAAGCACTTAGAATAGAGTCTGGCATATAGAAAATGCTCTCTTAGTGTTAGCTATTATTATTTTAAATTAAGTATAGAAAGACCCAAGAGAATCAAAACTTCAGCATTAGAAATGTTGTGATAAGAAGTCTGGGGTGCCTGGGTGGCTCAGGCATTTTAGCGTCTGACTCTTGATTTGGGCTCAGGTCATGATCTCATGGTTTGTAAGATTGAGGCCTGTGTCCGGGCTCTGCACTGACGGCATGGAGCCTGCTTGGAATTCCTGCTCTCCCTCCCTTTCTCTGTCCTTCCCCTTCTCGTACTCTGTCTCTCTCCCCTTCCTTCTCAAAATAAATAAATAAGCTTAAAAAAAAAGAAGTCTCCTAATATTTGGTATTTTATGTAGTTGTAATATTTAAGAGCATTTGGTCGATTAGAATGACTACTGTGTGACTCCAATTTCAATGTGTAATTGAAAAAAAATTAAATGAAGTAACTAAAAAAATATTATTTTAATGTAAAAGAGGGGACACCTGGGTGGCTCAGTCAGTTAAGCATCCAACACTGGCAAAGGTCATGATCTCACAGCTCGAGGGTCCAAGCCCCCCATCAGGCTCTGCACTGACAGTGCGAACCTGCTTCGGAGTCTCTGTCTCCCTCTCTCTCTGCCCCTCCCCCACTCACACTCATTCTCTCTCTCTCCCAAAAATAAATAAATAAACATTAAAAAAAAAAAGATTCTCTCTCTCTCCCTCTGACCCCTCCCCCTCTCTCAAAAAAATAAATTAAAAAAATGTGTAATTGAGACTTCTGATTGCAAGTTGAAATCTTACTAAAGTAATGCATAATATTGGAACATCTAAGTGAGTTTTGGGCTCACTGTATTTATTAATTTCCTATATTGATAGGAATTATGTTGTACTTAGCAAGATTCTGTTTAAGTGAGAAAATCTAAATACTTAAAAAGAAATCAAATATATTTAAATGTATTCATGCAGGTTTACAATGTGAAGGTGTTTAACTGAGTTTGGAAATAGGACCAAACATTTAAAGTCTCCTTAAAAATTACTCCGAAGATGCATTAGGCTTATAAATAGAACAACAAGATTTGTAAGTTGAACATAAAAGCCTAAGAAGAACTAAGGTTTTGGGATTTGTAATTTTAATAAATTGACTCCATTTTTAAAACCAAAAATAAACCTTAATAGTCTTCTCTGCAGACAGAAAGAATCCTCAAGGGCACCAAAGGACAGAACCAAAGAACTCCAGGGACAGCTGCTTCTTGTGGGAGAAGCAATCAGAACCCAGAACAAGCTATGTTGCTGGGAGGGGCATGTTGGGGGCTGGGCGCCGGGAGTGGGCACAGTGTGAGGCTGGGGGAGTAGTGTTGGGAATGGTGACTGGATAGAGGGAGGAGGTGGTCAGCCAGCTGGGGTGGGACTTGAGAGTGAAAGGCTGTGTCTTCAAAGCAGCTGGAAGGTGTGGGTAAGACACGACAGAGGAAAAGGAGGCAGCTTCAGTCGGGAGTGCCCTTCACTGAACTGCCTTTCACGCTGTTCAGGACCCACCAGGGAAAATGTGAATTGCTTTTCACTTTGGTCACTGAACAGTCTTTCTTCCAACACAATCCCAAGCCGGAGGGACCATGTGAGGCCTTGGTTTAGGAGAATGTGGGGTGTCCAGGAGGCAAGCTGACAGTTGAGAAGGTCCCTGCAGCTCTGTCCTGGCAAAGGGCAGGAAATCTGGAAGGCATATGGAGTGTGGGTGGTAGGAAGGGGGTGCTGCTCTGGGCAGAGATCATTTCTGAGGCTTTTCCTCAGCGTGAAAGGAGCCACCTTCAGGACTGCTCTTCTCTTTCGGCCTGATTCCTGTCCACCAAGTAGCCTGTGGTTTGTTTTGTTACATTCTGTTTTTCAACTCCTGTCTATTTAGTGTTTACTCTGTGCCAGGCATTGTTCTCCGTTCTATACACAATCATCCTGTTAAATTCTCCCAAGAATTCAGGGTGGGGGTGGGTGTCCAGGGTCAGTTCACTGGTTACTCCAGTCCTAGAGTCCAACTCAACCACGATTCTACACTGCCTTTCATTGGCAAAGTTTGCTTCCCAGACACCTTGCTATCAGGCTTAACGATGGCAGTCCTAGCAGATTTCAGTCTCCTCAGGTATAACATGAGAATAATGCAGCCTACATATTGGGCAGTTACATCAAGTGACAGGAACAACTTGATAAAGAAGGAAATCGTTTCTTTAGGAAGACCCTGTTCCCTGAACCCAAGGGTAGTGCAGGAAAGGAAAAGAGTAGACCAACCTTGCTCATTCTATTGATGCAAAACTCCTGAATAAAATCATGGCAGAATATGAAACGTGATATTTCTTGTGCAACTGGGTTTATTAATAGACTGAGTTCGTGCTCTTTAAAAAATATTGGCAAAACAGGTCATGATCCCAGGGTCATGGAATCGAACTCTGGGTCAGGCTCCATGCTGAGCATGAAGCCTGCTTAAGATTCTCTCTCTCTCCCTCTGCCCTTCTCCCCTACTCTCTCTCTCTCAAATAAAAAAAACATTTTTTAAAGATAAGCAAAGTGAGCCTAATAGTGTATTAGGAAAGAAATATGCCTTGATCAAGTGGTATTTATTATAAGAATGTTAAAACAGTTCAATATTAATAAATCTATTAATATAATTTATTATAGGAAATAGACTACAATAATCATTTAAAAGAAAAATATACCATGACCAAGTGTATTCTTTACAGAAATAAAAACATAGATCAATATGAGAAAATCTATTACTATAATTTATCTTATAATAAGGAGAAAAAGAAAGCCATACAATATTATTAAAAGATAGTGAAATTGCATTTCATAAATTTAATATCTATAACTAAATTTTACAAATCTTAGTAAAGTAAAAGTGATACTTTCATATGATTATTGCTTTCAAATGTCTTAAACCAACTTTAAGCTCATGCTTCACAATAAAACTCTAGAAATAGTTTCATTAGTAAAGAACAATCTTGGGGCGCCTGGGTGGTTCAGTTAGTTAAGTACCCAACTCTCGGTTTCTGCCCAGCCACAGTTCGTGAGATCAAGCCCTGTATCAGGCTCTACACTGAGCGTGGACCCTGCTTGAGATTCTCTCTCACCGTCTCTCCCTCTTTCTTCCTCTGCCCCTCTTTCCTGCTCCTGTGCTCTAAGGTAAAATTTTTTTTAATTTTTACTTATTTTTGAGAGAGAGATACAGAGTGGGGGGGAGGGGGGCGGGTAGAAAGAGAGAGGGGGACATAGGATTTGAAACAGGCTCCAGGCTCTGAGCTGTCAGCACAGAGCCTGATGCAGGGCTTGGACTTGGGAACGGCAAGATCATGACCTGAGCCAAAGTCGGAGGCTTAACCAACTGAGCCACCCAGGTGCCCCATCTAAGATAAATGCTTTTAATTTAAAAAAAAAAAAAAAGAAAAAGAACAATCAAGGATCCCTACTACAGTGCTTAATTAACAGTTCTGAACATTCTAGTTGATGTAATTAGAGAAACACATTAAAGGGGTATAAATATTACAAAGAATGAGGCAAAATAATCATTATTTAAAGCTAATATGATTGTATATCTGGAAATGCTCCCCCAAATCCATTAACAATATAAAGTGGGTCCAAGAACGTGGCCAATTACAAAATCAATAGACAAAAATCAATAGCATTCCCATCAAACAATAAAAAGCAGAGGGGTCTAGTTTGGATATTGTGCTTGCGTAGAAAATATGTGTATTTGCTCAACCGGCTTGATGAGCTGATGAACATTCCAGAGAAGCGTTTCAGTTAGGAACCAATTCAAACAGCAGTTAGGACAGCTAACAGGGCCCTAACTGAGTAAGGGGATTTTATTTTGGCTCCAGGGTCCTTATGGTGGCTTCTTGTGTCTCCCACTCTGCCATTCTGCTCCTCTGACGTCACAGTCACAATAAGGAAGATGGGGGAATGCATATAGAAAATGCCACTGGGGACACCTGGGTGGCTCAGTCGGTTAAGCGCCCGACTTCGGCTCAGGTCATGATTTTGTGGGTTCGTGAGTTCAAGCCCCACGTCTGGCTCTGTGCTGACGGCTCGGAGCCTGGAGCCCGCTTCGGATTCTGGGTCTCCCTCTCTCTCTCTGCCCCTCCCCCGCTCATGCTCTCTCTTTGTCTATCTCAAAAATAAATGAACACTAAAAAAAAAAAATTTTTTTTAAGAAAATGCAATTGGCAGAGTCTTCCACACAGGGGATAAAGTCGCCAAGCCACACTTCGGCACCACCACTATGGAGCCTTGATTTAAAAGAAAGAAAAAGGCTTAAGAGCTTTGAAAGCCAGCTGATTAGAGGAGAAGCAGAGGGAAGTTTGGAGAAACCCTGTATCTTCAAGGTTCCACTCCATGTCTGGATCTATGGGTGGGCAGCCCTCAACTTCACCCTTGGCTCCCAGAGACTATAGGAACATTGGCCTTCGCCGGATGAGCAGGGCCAGTGGGCAGGATTTTCCAAGAGCCTTCACAGTGGAGCCTCATTCGGAGGGGAGACAATGCCCCCTAGAAACAGGAGTTTACTTGTTAGTTTGGGGACCCCTGTACTGGTAAACTGGTTCTAAATTTTTTTTAATTAAAAAAAAAAAAAAAGTTCTGATAGGTAGCATTCACTGATTTCCATTGTATAAATACTCCCAGTGTGGCCAATTTCAAGCCACCACGACCAGCTCACAGAATTCCGGAATATTTAACAATCAGCTCTTAGCAGCCGGCACGTGCTAACTCTAGCATGCCATTCCTGGGAACCCTTCTCTGGAGACTCCCAGAAATAACTGGGGTCCCCTTGAGGAGAGGCTGAGGATTTGCCATCATGTGGATGGGGTGTTAAATCATCATAAGTTGAGTATGAAAAGGTCATCAGGCAATTAAACCCAACCTTGTAGTAATAAGCTGATGAAGTTAGATACTTGGGCTACATTTGCATTAAAAGCTTTCGAGGCGCCTGGGTGGCTCCATCGGTTAAGTGTCCTGACTCTTGATTTTTGGCTCAGGTCACGATCTCACGTTTGTGGGTTCCAGCTCCTCGTTGGGCTCTATGCTGACACCACGGAGCCTGCTTGTGATTCTCTCTCTCCCTCTCTCTCTGCCCCTGCCCTGGTCGTGCGCGCATGCACACTCTCTCCCTCTCTCTCAAAATAAACACATAAATAAGCAAACCTTAAGAGAAAAATCTTTTAATGCGCATCTCATTGCACAATAGATAACCTTGCGGATCCATCCATTCGACGGGTATTTGTGGAAAACCTCCTCTTTGCTTGGGACGGTTTGAGACACTTAGGGATGAATAAAGTAAATAAAATAAAGTCCTTGTCCGGGGCGCCTGGGTGGCTCAGTCGGTTAAGCGGCCGACTTCAGCTCAGGTCATGATCTCGCGGTCCGTGAGGGCTGTGAGTTCGAGCCCCGCGTCGGGCTCTGTGCTGACAGCTCAGAGCCTGGAGCCTGTTTCAGATTCTGTGTCTCCCTCTCTCTGACCCTCCCCTGTTCATGCTCTGTCTCTCTGTGTCTCAAAAATAAATAAATGTTAAAAAACAAAAAAATTAAAAAAAAATAAATAAATAAAGTCCTTGTCCTCCTGGAGCTTACACTCTAGTACGTAGGACATGATGTCAGGTGGTTAACAGTTGTTACAAAGAACATTAGAGAAGGGAGTAGAGTGAGACGATCTTATTTTAGAAAAGGCTTTTGGGGAAGCCCTTGATGATTAATTAATATTCGAGCAGAGGTAGGAGTGAAGTGAGGGAGGGACTGAAGGGAGGGAGCCAGGCTCGGTCTAGGGGGAGCACTCCGGCAGAAGGAGCAGGGAGGCCCTGGGATGGAGGAGCAGGATCCCAGGGCAGCAGGTGGACAGGGTGGGGTGAAGTTAGACACACACAGAGAAGCCCCGTCGTATACACTGTGTGTGAAGTTTGCCCTACGAGGAAGACATTGGAGGGCTCTTAGCAGGGAAATAACCATATCTCCTTCGCGTTATAAAAGGATATTGTGTCACCATCATGTGGGTGGTAAGAGAGGAAGCAGAGGGCCCAATTAGGAAGTTATTGCTACAGTTTGGCGGGGAGATGATGGTGGTTTGAGCTAAATTAGTAGAAGTGGCGGAAGTAAGAAGCGGTTAGATCGAAACAGAGTTTACGAGGCTGCACACAGAACAGGATTTGAGATGATGGAAAAAAGAGATAAATCTCAGATAGCGCCAATATTTTGGTACTCCCTGTCCAAATTTGGGGTTTGCTAGGGAGCAGCAGGTTTGGGGTAGGAAGAACTAAGAGTTCAGTGGATGATGCTATGTCTTTATTGAGTCTTTGTTTTCGAAGGATATTTTTGATGGATGAGTTCTGAATTGACGGGGGTTTTTTTCATCATTTTAGACATGTGGGAGAAAAACAACCATAAAGGTGACATTTTCAGACAGAGAAAAGCTGAAACCGTTGCCACTAGCAGATCTAAAGACTCTAAAGACATTCTAAATATTTTATTTCAGACAGGAAACGATCCCAAGTAGAAAGTCTACGTGGATATTGAATGCAAATAATAACAGGAATAGTAGTCATAATAATAATAGCACATTGAAGTTTAACAACTGAATATTTCAGTCAAAAGGCAAATATTGCCAATTGGATAATAAAAATGAGATTATATATTTATTGTCTACAGAAAATACCTTTCAAGTATAAACATACAAAAAAAAGATTGAAAGCGAGAAGGTAGAAAGATCATGTCATGCAAATACTAAACAAAAGAAAGCAGATATAGCTAGATTAGTTGCAGAATTAAATAGACTGTAAAGTCAAAACCATTTCACAATGGGAAGGTAGAGGTCATCTCATAATGATAAAAATTCCCTTTGAGAAGATATAACAATTCTATGGGGCGCCTGAGTGGCTCAGTCAGTTGAGTGTCTGACTCTCGATCGTGGCTCAGGTCATGATCTCATGGTTCATGAGATCGAGCCCCGAGTCAGGCTCTGTGCTGACAGCCCAGAGCCCGCTTGAGATTCTCTCTCTCCCTTTCCCTCTGCCCCTCTCCCGCCCCCCCTCAAAATAAATAAACTTAAAAAAAAAGAAAACATAACAATTCTGAATTTGTATGTACCTAATAAGATGCCTTTAAAAGGTATAAAGCCAAAAAATGGTAGCAATGACAAGGAAAAACAGACAGATCAACCATCATAGCAGGAGATCTCAACATATCTCTTTCAGTGATTGCTAGGACAAGCAGACAGAAAACAGTAAGAACATAGGAGATTTAATGATTAACAAGTCTGACCTCGCAGGCACCTGTAGAACAGGGTATCCAGCAACTGTTGATTTCGTGTTCTTTCTCAGGACATGTGGAACATTCAGGACACGTCAGAAGTAAACCATATCCTAGGCTATTAAGTAAGTCTGAACAAGTGTCAAAGTATTGAAATCATACAGATTATGTTTTCAGGCCACAGTGCATTTGTTACAAACTAATGAGGGAAAGGTAACCAGAAAATCCCTATATACTTGAAAATTAAGAATTATGCTTCTGGGGGCACCTTGGCTGGCTCAGGCAGAGGAAGCATGCAACTCTTGATCTCGAGGTTGTGAGGTCAAGCCCCACATTGGGTGTAGAGATTAGTTAAAAATAAATTCTAAAAAAAAAAAAAAAAAAAAAAAAAATGATGCTTCTAAATAACTCATGTTATCCATTGATGGCATACAATCATAATAAAAATGTCTTCTGGGGGTGACGAAGAAAAATAAGACTATAGAGGCTAGTTATTGGAGTGAGGGTGTTTTAAGGTTGTTGTGCCGGGTCCAGGGGGAAAAAAGACATCGATTAATTTTAGACGTTGATGAGACGTTGACGGCAAGGTGAAAGTTACTAGGGTAACTACTGTTAAGAATAGGATCAGAACGTATTTCTTCTGGACTGATGGAAGGGGGGAGAAAAAGAAGAAGATGAAATAACAGACCTCTCGTAATCAATAGAAGAAGCAAACAAAAGTATAAGTAACAACACGTCAGATTTGAATCCGTCTGGAATCCCACGTGGGTGGCAAAATGTTTCCAGCTGTTTCCGGGGACTGGGTGAGAAGGTGGCGCGGTGTGGGAAGATTTCGTTGCCAACAGAGCCCTGGCCCTGGGAGTACTGGCACCAGGATGTAGCAGACATCGCTGATTCCCCCTCCCACACCGCTCGGAGGGATTTCTTCAGACGGCACCAGCCAGCTTCCGGTTTCCGCGTCACGTTATCTGAAGGCTTTTTCCAAAGCTGCAGAAGACCCCTGTGCCCTGAGAGTGACGACAGGGTAGGTATATAAATCCCCCAGCTCCCTCGCCCCTCCGATGAGCTCACTTAGCTCTGGTTGCCCAGTGTGGTAGCTGGTGATAACATACCCTTCCCTGGCGGCCTTCCCAGCCCTGTGGTGGGATTTCCCCCACTCTTCTGTTGGTGTTTCTTGCACTTTCTGAAAAACTGTGTGCACTTAAATCCATGTTTCAGGGTCTGCTTCTGGGGGAAGCAGGTACTGTGTTAGAGAGAGGCTACTGGACCCAAGTGGCTTTTGGACGCAAGAGCCGCCTCTTAGTGGCTGCTGTTCCCAAGGAAACCATGGACCGGGACCCGTGGGAGGACCTTGTCTTTTTGACTGGGAAGGGCAAGACTCAGGGTTGGGCTGGTCAGCTGGTCAGCGTCTAGGCCTCAGCCGGCAAGAAAACCTGGAGGGTTCAGGGCGCTTCTCCTGGGGGCAGAGAGGACAACAGGTGAATCTGCTTCTGAAGAGCGCATGGCCTCAGGCAGCCTGGGCCTGCTCGATGACAGGGATGGTCCAGATCAAAGACTTTCTGGACACAGTCCCCAGGGAAGACTGAGTGTCTTTGTTGGCAAGTACATAAACTTTCTTAAGGGGAAATGGATCCAGGGCTGTGGGGCCTCCATTTATGTTTCAAAAGAGCTAGATGGGGGACCTTCCAGGTTCCTTTCCTCCTAGGGCTGCCAGAAAAGGATTTTTTTTTTTAATTTTTACTTATTTTTGAGAGAGAGACAGAGTGCGAGTGGGGGAGGGACAGAGAGAGAGGGAGACACAGAATGCAAAGCAGGCTCCAAGCTGTCAGCACAGAGCCCAGTGCAGGGCTTGAACCCACGAACCGTGAGATCATGGCCTGAGCTGAAGTCCAGCACTTAACCGACTGAGCCATCCAGGCACCCCTGGAAGAAAGGGACTATAAGGAGTCTTATTTTAGTAGTTGGGACACAACACAACTGAGAGGAAAGAGAGTGGGCTATAGAATGAGCAGAGCTCCACTCAAATCCCTGTGTTGTCACTTGCTGGGTGATGTAGACAGGTGACTTAACCTCTCTGAACTGCAGTTCGCTCACCTGTGATACCGGGATTACAACTGTATTACCTTATAGGATTCTTGCAAAGATTAAATTAAATATTGCTTATAAAGTGCTTGGTGTAGGGACCCCTGGGTGGCTCAGTCGGTTAAGCATCTGACTTGGGCTCTGGTCATGATTTCAGTTTGTGAGTTCGAGCCCCACGTCAAGCTCTGTGCTGACAGCTCAGAGACTGGATCCCACTTCCTATGCTGTCTTTCCCTCTCTCCCTGTCCCTTCCTCCACTTGCACTCTCTGTCTCTCTCTCTCTCAAAAATAAATAAACATTTAAAAAAATTTTAAGTGCTTGGCATAGTACCTGGTACATAAGTAGTAATCAATAGATCGTACCATAATTATTATATTTGCCACAAGCTTGCTTATAATAACGAAGAAGAATGGAAACAGCCTAAATGTCTACCAGGAGGGGATTGGTTAAATAAAGATATTACATCCATATATACAGCGGGTTGCTGTGCAGCCATTAAAAATTATGACGCAGATCTATACTTGTTAATGTGGAAAACTGTTCCTGTACAGATGGTCCCCAACTTGCAACGGCTCGACTTTACGATGCTGGGAAAGTGATATGCATTCAGTAGACAGCGTATTTCAGATTTGAAATTTTGATCTCTTCCTAGGCTAGGGACACGCCGTACCATACTTTCTTGTGACGCTGGGCGGTGGCAGCCACAGCTTCCAGCCACGCGATCAGGAAAGGGAATAACCAGCCCATTTACAACCATGCTGCGTCCGTACGTCCATTCTGGTTTTCACCTTCAGCACACCGTTCAATAAATTACATGAGATAGTCCACACTTCGTTATAAAATAGGCCTTGTGTCAGAGGAGGCCGCCCGACCGTAGGCTAAGTATGTGTTCTGAGCACGTGTCAGGCGGACCAAGCTAGGCTATGATGTTTGTAGGTCAGGTACATTCAGTGCGTTTTCAACTGTACAATATTTTCAACTAACAGTGGGTTTTTTGGGATGTAGCGTCATCTTTTTTAAAAAAAAATATTTTATTGGGGGGGGCGTGCCTAGGTGGTTCAGTTGGTTGAGCATCTGACTTCTGCTCTGGTCGTGATCTCACAGATCATGAGTTCAAGCCCTGCTTCGGGCTCTGTGCTGACAGCGCAGAGCCTGGAGCCTGCTTTGGATTCTGTGTCTCCCTCTCTCTCTCTGCCCCTCCCCCACACACGCTCTCTTTCTCTCTCTCTGTCTCTGTCTCTGTCTCTCTCTTTCTCAAAAATAAATAAACATCGGGGTGCTTGGGTGGCTCAGTAGGTTACATGTGCGACTTCAGCTCAGGTCATGATCTCATGGTTCATGGGTTCGAGCCCCGCGTTGGGCTCTGTGCTGACAGCTCAGAGCCTGGAGCCTGCTTCGGATTCTGTGTCTTCCTCACTCTCTGTCCCTCCCCTGCTTGCTCTCTCTCTCTTTCTCAAAGATAAATAAACATTAAAAAATAGTTTAAAAATAAATAAACATTTAAAAAAAATTTTAGGATATTATTTTTAAGTAATCTCTACAACCCAACGTGGGACTCAAACCCACAACCCCAAGATCAAGAGTCACAATGCTCCACTGACCAAGTCAGCCAGGCGCCCTGAAGATGTAACCCCGTCTTAAGTCAAGGAAGATCTGTATTTATTACAGAGGAAAAAAAGCAGGTTATGTCTCAGCATATATCCTTTGACCTGATTTTATGTTTATACCCAGCTTTGTATAACTGTGTATGGATGAATATGGAATGCTAGGTAGACGCACTTGGAAGGATGTTAGGAAAGAGATACACCAAATGGTTAACACTGGTTATCACTGCAGGCTGAGTACCTGAGTAGATTTAATTTTTCCTTCTGCTTATCTGTACTTCCATCTTTTAAATAACTACCGTGTGTGATGTATGCAATAAAAATAATAAGAAAGGAAAAGATAAAAAATTTCTGGTCCAGAATAAGGGCTCCAAATGAGGTCTGCCCGACACAAAGCAGAGCCAAAATGGAATGAGGTTTTTGGGTTTTTTCCAAATGAAAGGGAAGCTTTATCCAGCTTTTTTATTTATTTATTTATTTATTTATTTATTTATTTATTTATTTATCTTTGAGAGAGAGTGACAGAGACAGAGTAGAGCTGGGGAGGGACAGAGAGAGAAGGAGACAGACTCCGAAGCAGGCTCCAGGCTCCGAGCTGTCAGCACAGAGCCCGACGCAGGGCTCGAACCCACGGACCGCGAGATCATGCCCTGAGCTGAAGTTAGACACTTAACCAACTGAGCCACCCAGACGCCCCAACCCAGCTTGATTTTAATTGTGACAACGCATAACATACAGTTTACCATGTTAACCATTTAAAATGTACGGCTCAGTGACATTACCCATTTTCACACTGTTGTGTAACTACCACCACCATCCATTTCCAGAGCCTTTTCATCGTCTCGAGTCGAAACTGAGCCCCCACTAAATTCATTCCCTCCTCCCTTCAGCCCCTGCGACCCCCATTCTAATTTCTGTCTCCAAAAATCTGACTGCTGTAGATACCTCATAGAAGTAGAATCATACATTATTCGTCCTTTTGTGGCTAGCGTATTTCACTTAGCATTCCTTATTTTTGGAGGCTAAATAATATTCCATTGTGTGTCTGTACAGTTCGTTTATCCACCCACCTGTGGATGGACATTTGGGTTGTTTCCACCTTTTGACTGCTGTGAATGGCACTGCTACGGACAGCAGTGTTTTACCAGCTTTTAAATAAAAGGTCACCGTCCATCAGTCTCTGGCTGGCCTCTCTCCAGTTGCTGATGAGGTTGAGACTCAGCTAACATTCAACAAGTAGCTCTGAGCTCCAGGAACGAGGCTAAGTGCTTTCAATCCATTGCTTTATGTAAATCCGCAAAACAGCCCTGTGAGGGAAGTAAGCCACAATTATTCCCATTTTATAGAAAAGGATACTCAGGCTCAGAGAGGTCCAAGTGTCATGTCCAAGGCCACCGTATCAGGATGGGCTAGGTTATGCTGTAAATACCAGATGCCTCTCCCCCCCCAGTTCTCAGAGACAATTTTTCTTCTTTGACAAATATTTATTTCTCACTCGCGTTACATGTCCTCATAGGTCAGCTTGTCTGTCCTCCATGTGACCTTCAGTCCAGGCCCTCTCAGGGCCATTGCTGGATTTACGGCAGAAAGAAAAGAAAAAGATGGCAATCCACAAGCTAGCTCTTAGCGTGGCTTAGCTGAGAAGCATCGTGGCCATTTACACCTGCAGTTCATTCACCAAATCAGCTAATAATGTGTAACAAATATATATAATATATATGTAAATGTATATATACAATTGTATATATATTTATAGATGTATATAGTGTGTGTGCATGTAATGATGTTGCCTGCCTACATTTTACATATATATACGTTATATGCTATATATGTTATATATTCTACATAACATATACTATGTGCATATTATGTATATATAATATACGGGTGTGTATATAAAATGTAGGCAGACAAGACCAGTGGAAGAAGGTCAAGAAGGTTGTTTGCTGGTGATGTAATTATGGATATTTTGATTTTATGGATATATAGATATTTAGAAAAAAAATATTTCTGATGTGCCTTGACATGGGCATGAACTCCTAGGGCTCCTGCAGTGAAAAAGGAAGGCAATGAACAAGTGATTTCCATAAAGTGTTACGGAGTCCCAAGAACCTGAGAGTAGTTAAGAGTTTTCCCAAAATTGCCCAGTGACTCAGTGGTTAAGGACACTTAAACAGAGTGTTTAAGGCCAATAGCCTTAGGTCTGAATTCAAAATCTTGGTTCCATCACCTTAGCCATGTGAGCCACCCCTCCACTCCAGGCAAATTACTAAACCTCCCTCTCAGCCTGGGTTTTGCGCTCCGTAAAATGGGTGTTTGTAAGATTCGCTGAGATAACGCTTATAAAATCCTGAGCTCTGTGCCTGGCGCACAGTGAGTCGCTGATATTTAAGAAGACGTTCGACCCAGGACTTCCAAATCCAAGTTTGTTGCCCTTCCCAGACCAGGGCCCTGCCTCTGGGGACTGGGCCTACTTCCCCAGTCACCACAGAGCTCCCTGCCTTGTGGTAGGGGCTTCATGTCTCTTCAAAGGTAATGACTGACAAGAAGCTGTTGTCTCTAGAGAGAGAGAGGGAGCTGGGAGGCAGGAGACAGGATGCTACGTATCCTTCTGAACTGTTCCAAAAGACCATTTACTTGTTCCCGAATTCCTTTCAGATTTAAAAATATGAGAATGAAGTTATTTTAATGATTTGAATTCATGAACTATTCAGTGATTCCTTCAGCGGAAAGTGCTTTTCCCTCTGCAGAGCACGGTTTTCCTCAAAGTTTATAGTCTGAGGACCCGCTTGTGTTAGAATTCTGTGCTCCCCCCACCGCAGGCTCCAGTGAAACAGAGTTTCTGGGGCGGTGAAGGAGAAGGAAGCCTCCTTAGCCTCACTTTTAATTAGCTCCCCTGGTAATTCTTAAAGACACCAAAGTTGAAGAACCACTGCTTTACGAATCCTCTGGCATATCAAGGGCTTAGAAATGTTACCTCCCCTTTAGTCTGCCCTCACTGAGATTATGTTACAGTTTGGTGGGCCGAGAGAATCCACCTGTAACTTTGTCGTTACCTGCTGTGCAAGCTAAAATTATTCACTGCCTCATCCCATGGTCCTACCAATACCAGTGGTCCAATGCTGCCGGACTGGTTAAATAATGGAATATTATGTAAACATAAAAAAAAAAAAAAAAAAGAATAGGCAGGCCCTTTCCACTGTAGTGTGGATGAAGCCCTAAGATATGTACAGGGGAAAAAATCAAAGTGTACCACAGGGTGCTTAGCCTGCTAGCACTCGTGTAAAAAGTGCTATACGTGCACACACACACATACAAGATGTACACACGCCTGTGCTCATACACGCAAATCTTTGCACCTGCAGATCTCTGGAAGAACATACAAGGGACTGGGCAGGGGGAGGCTGTGGTTGTCTCTGGGGACGGGAACTCAGTGGCTAGGGATGTGGGTAAGAGAAAGGCTTTTCTTTTTGTTTACATTTGTTTATTTTATTTTATTTTTTTTTGAGAAAGAGTGCGGGCAGAGGAGGGGCAGAGACGGAGAGAGAATCCCGAGCAGGCTCTGCGCGGCCAGCACAGAGCCCCCACGGGGGGGGGGGCTCGAACCCACGAACCATGAGATCACGACCTGAGCCGAAATCAAGAGTCGGACGCTTAACCGACGGAGCCACCCAGGCGCCCCGAGAAAGGCTTTTCACAGCACTGTGTACCCACCCTCGCTCTTGGATTTTGAACCATCTGAGCGCATTCCTTTTTCAGAAATAAATTAAACGCCAGTGTAAAAACGTGCTGCCCAGGCAGTGCCGTCTTTAAGCTCTGAATGTTCGAGACTCGTTCTCAGCTCATCCTATGGCTCCCTGTCCCTCAGACCCTTTTCATCCCAGGCTGTCCTTGCCTGGAGTCCATCACTGTTGTCGTCTGTCCACAGACAGATGCTGATCGCACTGTTATGCCAGACGACTCTGCCGGCACTTAACATTCCAGTCCGGTGGCAGCGAGAGCGCGCTTGAAAAAGATTCCCTGATGTTAGATTTTGGCAAAGAGCAAGAGGTCAGTGTGCTTATGTAAGCCAACATTGCTCTCAGATGTGACGTGCCCAGGAAGCCAAGGTGTTTGCTCAGCCCGGTGCGACAGCAGGGCTTGCACAGGACCAGAGGCAGCGCAGGGGGAGGCAGGAGGGAGGGGACTGAGTCCCAGTCCTGCTGAGGGACCTTGACCAGTCCTAACCAACTGGCTTCAGCAAAAAGAGAAATATATTATTAAGAATAACCTAAGGATGGGGCTTGCATCCTTACCTAAGGATGAGCCTGGGTGGCTCAGTCAGTTAAGCATCTGAGCATCTAACTCTTTCATTTCGGCTCAGGTCATGATCTCGCGGTTCTTGGTGGGGCCAAGCCCCGCATCCAGCTCTGCGCTGTCAGCTTGGGACTCTCTTTCTTGGGATTCTCCTTCTCTCCCTCTCTCTCTGCTCCCCATCCCAGAAAGAGAGAGAGAAAGAAAGAAAGAAAGAAAGAAAGAAAGAAAGAAAGAAAGAAAGAAAGAAAGAAAAAGAAAGGAATGAAGGAAGGAAAGAAAGAAAGAAAGAAAGAAAGAAAGAAAGAAAGAAAGAAAAAGAAAGAAAGAATAAGGAAATAAGGAATAAAGAAATAAGGAATAACATAAAGATACCATATGATCCAGCAATTCCACTCCTAGGTATTTACCCAGAAGAAGAAGAAATGTTATGTCCATACAAAGACTTGTACAGGAATGTTCATAGCAGCTTTTTATCTGTAATAATCCCAAATGAGAAACAACCCAAACTCCCATCAATAGATAGATGGATAAACAAATCATGGCATATCCACTCAACAGAGTACTACCCCGCAGTAAAAAAAGATACTTGCCAGAACACGGGTGAATCTAAAAGCAATTACACTGAGAGGGAAAAAAAAAAAAAAAAGCCAGACAAAAAAGAAGGCACACTGCATAATTCCATTTATATAAATCTCTAGAAAACGCAGGCTCATCTACAGTGACAGAAAGCAGATTAGTGGTTGCTCAGGGGTGGGAGCGCAGGGGGTCGGGAGGGAGGGATTACAGAGAGGCAGGAGGAAACTCTGGGGAGTAGTGGAGATAGTGGTGATGGCTTCATGGGGGGGGGGGGGTCACGTGTGCCAAAACTTACGAAATGACTTTACATAGGTGCCGCTTACTGTATATCAAATACACCTCAACAAAGCTGTTTTTAAAAAAAGAATCTTGGGGTTACCATGTGAACTCCAGAAACAGGTTATGCATTTTGGGTTGAAGGAAATGTTCTATATCTTCACGTAGGACTTTACATTTGTGGGGTTTTGTTTTGTTCCGTTTTGAATTTTATTTTTAGGCCACCTCTATACCTACCATGGGGTTTGAATTTACCACCCCGAGATCAAGAGTCGCACGGTACTGACTGAGCCAGCCAGGCGCCCCTGTGTACTTGCGAAAGCCCTTTGAATTGGGTACTTAAAAAATCAGGGTTTCGTCACATACACATTTTACCTCCACGAAACTGATTTTTAACCAACAGGACATACACATGAGCATGTGCACACACCCACCCAGAGAACAGGTTAGCAGCTGGACCCCGGGAACACCTGATACCCACCTCCCACTCCAGCAAACGTGTTCTCCCTCCGTCTTTCTCTCCTGTGTCTGGTTCTCCATATGCCCACAGCATTCTTCTCTCTCTCTCTAATCGTCTCACCCATCGATTCTTTTCCCGTTGTCTGGCCTAAAAGGTAGAACCTTTAGCTGCCAATACTCTCTGAGCTTTCTATGCTAAGGCCCAGGCATTTAAAAAAAAAAAAAAAAAAAAGCTACAAAATTCTTGGGGAACGATTTGAGGTTGTATGTTGGGCTTTAATTCACTTATTCAAAAAAATATGGAGCAGGGACGCCTCGGTGGCTCAGTTGGTTAAGTTTCTGACCCTTGATCTCAGCTCCGGTCATGATCTCACAGTTCCTGAGTTCGAGCCCCATGTTGGGCTCTGTGCAGACAGTGTGGAACCTGCTTAGGATTCTCTGTCTCCCTCTCTCTCTCTGCCCTTCCTCTGCTTCCACATGTTCTCTCTCTCACTCCCTCCCAAAATAAATAAATAAACTAAAAAAAAAAAAAACCAGAGTGGGGCGCCTGGGTGGCTCAGTGGGTTGAGCGTCTTACTTCGGCTCAGGTCATGATCTCAGGGTTTGTGAGTTCGAGCCCCGCATTGGGCTCTGTGCTGTCGGCTCAGAGCCCACTTCGGATCCTCTGTCCCCCACTCCTCTCTCTGCCCCTCTCCTGCTCATGCTTTCTCTCTCTTTCTCTCTCTCTCAAAAACAAATAAACATTTACAAAAATATGGAGGGGCGCTTGGGTGGCTCGTTCAGTTGGGCGTCCGACTTCAGCTCAGGTCATGATCTTGCGGTCCATGGGTTTGAGCCCCACGTCGGGCTCTGTGCTGACAGCTCGGAGCCTGGAGCCTGCTTCGGATTCTGTGTCTCCCCCTCTCTCTGCCCCTCCCCCATTCACACTCTGTCTCTGTCTCTCAAAAAATGAATAAATGTTAAAAAAAATTTTTTTTAAAATACAGAGCATCTCTTGCTGGCATTGTGCTGAGTCCTGGGGTCCCCTGGCGAACGACACCAATGAAGTCTCTGCCCCCGTGTGCCTTCCAGTCTAGTGAGGAGACAAAGCAAACTTCAAACCAGGATCAGCACTTTAAAGAACAAAAATGAGGGTAAGGGCATAGGGAGTGATGGGGCATGGGGTAATTCTAGATAAGGTCGCCAAGGATGGTCTCTAAGGAGGTGACATCTGAATAGACATGGAGGATGAGAACTCAGTTCTCCGAAGATCTGGCTGAAGAGAAGTTAGGTCCGGGCAGAAGGAACAGCAGGTGTGAAGCTCCCGAGACGGGTGTGTTAGTCACTGCGGCTGGAGCTTCATCAGGAGAACGGAAGGGGATGAGGGCAGATCTCTGAGGGCCTTGAGGGCAGCGAGAGGAATTCGCATTTCATTCTCCGTGGGTCAGAAAGCCTCTGGAGCCGCTAAAGCAGAGGGCTGGCTTGATGTGATTTTTTTTATTTTTTTTGTCATGGGTCAAGAGAGGAAGCAGGGAAACCGTAGTGGCAGGTGCTGGAGGGTTTGGCGAAGGGACTTGTGGATGGGTTGGGTGTCGGGGATGGGATGGGATGGGTTGGGATACGTTGGGAGGGAGAGGGGAGAAAGGTGGTGTGTAGGCAAAGGCAGGAATAAAGTGACTTAATGTGGCCAGGGCGGAGTCCCGCGTGCCAACAAGGCCCTTCCCACGGTGATCATGTGGCTGAAGACGGAGAGATGGGGCGAGCAAGCAATCAAAGGAATATGTGCCTGTTTTAAATTCTCTCTCTGAGTCCCAGTAACTAGGTCTGGAAAAGGAGATGGTTGGAATAGCTTCAGCGGTTCTCAGCGGGGGTGGAAACACTGGCATTTAGAGGAGGGGGCTGGGGATTCTACACATCCAGAAATATGTAGGACATCCCACACGACAACGAATGGTCCCATGTCCCACTTTCGAATATATGTCCCACGGAAAATTTATGAAGATGAGAAGCCTGTAAAGCTATCTGAGCCTAGAATCGAACTCCATTTTACATACTAGGATGGTATAAAATTTTTTTAATGTTTTTATTTATTTTTGAGACCGAGAGAGACAGAGGATGAGCAGGGGAGGGGCAGAGAGAGAGGGAGACGCAGAATCCGAAGCAGGCTCCAGGCTCTGAGCTGTCGGCACAGAGCCCGACGCGGGGCTCGAACTCACGGACTGCGAGATCATGACCTGAGCCGAAGTCGGACGCTTAACTGACTGAGCCACTGAGGCGCCCCAATACTAGGATGGTTTAAAAAAATATTTCCCAAGGGGGCACCTGGGTGGCTCAGCCGGTTAAAAGTCCGACTCTTGATTTTGGCCCAGGTCAGAATTTGACAGTCATGAGACCGAGCCCCTCGTGGGATTCAATGTGGAGCCTGCTTGGGATTCTCTCTCTCTCCCTCTGTCTCTGCCCCTCCCCTGCTTGTGATCTCTCTCTCTCTCCCAAAATAAATAAACTTTAAAAAATAAAACAAAATACATTTTATAAATTACTTGCCTTTTATTTCTCTTTTTTTTTTTTTACTGTTGAGATTGCACTCCTGAACACGTTATATATGTCAACTCACTTACTCTTCAACACACTAGGATGAAGTAGACATTGTCATTGCCCCATTTTATGGATGAAGAAACTGAGGCACAGAGTAAGACCCCCCCAGCTCACACAGCTAATAAGCAGCTGAGCAGGGATTCAAACCTAAGAAGTTTACTCCAAATTTTATATGCTCTAAAGCACAAGCACTATATCATATAGACTTTAGGTAGGTTTTCTGTGGATTTTAGTTCAGGATAGTAAGGTCGTTACTAAATATTGATAAGGATGAAACCCAGAGGGCATCTGGGCCCCTCCCAGCTCTAAAATCTGTTCACTCTGGCTGTGCTGCTACAGAAGTTCTTGTTCAACTTAACCTTATGCTTGGAAGCTTGAGGAACTTCCTGAAGAGGAACAGTGTTATGTCAAATTAGTGAAGCTGGCTGGTGACCCGGCAGTGAGTGACCCCTTCTCAACAGAAGTTCGGTGCTATACTACGTCCTGTGACTCAGGAAAATCTTTCCTTGGGAAATATTTTTTATTGTGGTAAGACACACATTACATAAAATTTGGCATCTTAACCATTTTATTTTATTTTTTAATGTTTATTTGTCTATTTTGAGAGAGTGAGAGCACGCAGGGTAGGGGGAGGAGCGGGATGGGAAGGAGAGAGAGAGAGAGAGAGAGAGAGAGAGAGAGAGAATCCCAAGTAGGCCCCACACTGTCAATGCAGAGTCCCACACGGGACTCGATCCCACGATCCTGGGATCACGACCAGAGCCGAAACCAAGAGGCAGACACCCAACCAACTGAGCCACCCAGGCACCCTGCTCCTCCCTCACTCATGCACGCTCTCGCTCTCTCTCTCTCTCAAAAATAAAAAATAATAATAATAAAAATAAAGGGTACACTGCAGTAACGTTTAGTACCTTTACAATGTTGTGCAACCAGCACCACTGCCTTGTTCCAGAACATTTCATCACCCCACAGGGAAACCTTACATCCCTTACACAGAGCCACTCCCCCATCCCCCTCTGCCCCAGTCTCTGGCCACCACGAATCTGTTCTCTGTCTCTGAGAACTTATCTATTCTGGATATCTCCTAAAAGTGGAATCACGCAACACGTGACCGTCTGCGTCTGGAGTTTTCACTCGGAATAATGTTTTCAGGGTCCGTCACGTGTTGCAGCACGTGTCGATATTTCATGCCTTTCACAAATCTTTCCGTTGAGGTAAAGTTCACATAGCAGAAAATGGCACATTTTAAAGTGTACATTTCCGTGTCGCGTGTTGCTAGGTAGAGGAACTACCACTCTACCTAGTTCCAAAGCGTTTCATCGCCCCCAGATGAAACTTGTGCCCATTAAGCGGTTGACTCCCATTCTCTCCTCCTCCACTAGCCTCGGGCAACCATCCGTCTGCGTTCTGCATCTATGGATTTATCTCTTCCGGATATTTCTTATGAACGCGATCACATAGTATGGGACCTTTTGTGTCCGGCTTCTTTCACTAAACATGATGTTTTCAAGGTTCATCCACACTGCAGCATACATCGGTACTTCATGCCTCTTTGTGGTTGAGCAACATTTCCTGGTATGCACAGACCACATTTTGTGTATCGTCTTCGTCCATTGATGGACACCTGGGTCATTTCCACCTTTCGGGCATTGTCAATAGTGCTGCTACAGAAAGATATTCGTGTACACGTTCTTGTTTGAACACCTGCTTTCCGCTCTTTGGGGCCGATACCAAAGAGTGGGATTTCTGTGTCATCCAGGAATTCTATGTGAGTTGCTAAGGAGCCTCCATCCGGTCCACCATATCGCACATTCCCAACAGCAATGTTCCGCCTTCTCCATCTCCACACAACCCCCCCACCCGCCCCCGCCTAACAATTTTTCAAAAAAGTTACTATGGCTATCCTGGTGGGCAGGAGGTGGTGTCTCATTATGGTTTGGATCTACATTTTCCTAATGACTGGTGACATTGAGCATCTTTTCATGTGCTTATTAGCCATTCGTACATTTTCTTCGGGGAAATGTCTATTCAAGTCTTTGGTCCGTTTTTAAAAACTGGGCTGTGTGTCTTTTTGTTGCTGAGCTGTGCCTAAGGAAATCATTTTAAATTTGCAAAAGCATCTAAACATAAAGATACTCACCACAGTATTATTTGCGTTAGGGAAAAGATTGAAAGTGACACTAATGTCTGACAAAAGGGGATACAAAGACAATCCCTGTCCTCCAGGGGCACACTGTCCTGTCAGCAGACACACAAAAAAACCCAATAAATTCAGCAAGTCCCATATTCAGGGTGTGCACCGGGTACCAAAGGAACTTGGGAGAGGGGTGGAGGGTGTCAGACAGGGGAAGGAATGTGAGGGTAGGTGAGTACAAGGCAGAAAAATGGTACTCATCCAGAGCTGTGAAAGAGAAGGATACAACTAGAGAAACACAAACAATTTGGGGGTTTGTGGTGTAAGTTTCAGGCAGAGAGGCAGGAAGGAGCAAGAAGGTCTTTTGTGCTAAACATTTACCTGAAAACTCAGGGAGCTTCCAAAGGGGGTGAATTCCAAACATCAGCTTCATGTTTTGGAAAGATCATTCTGACAGCCACATGGAGGATGTGCGATGGTGGGGCCAGCCGAGGGTCTCGTCAGGAGGGGTGTCACAAGACAGAATGAACCAAGCAGTGGCTATCGGGAGAGAGGAGTTGAGAAGGCTGGGGATCAGATATGATTCCTAGATCATCGTTCCTGCCTGATATGGGTTTGATCAGGGCTTCCCCAACCCCTGCCCCCCCCCCAAAAAAAACCCAGATATGTTGAAATCCTAGCTCCCAGGACCCTAGGATGTGACCTTATTAGGAAGTTAGGGCCATTGCAGATGGAATCGTTAAGATGAGGTCATCCTGTACTAGGGTGGACCCTCATCCAATATGACTAGTGTCCTGATAAGAAGACAGCATGTGAAGACAGAGACACACAGCAAGAAAGCGATGTGGTGACGAAGGCACAGACCAGGATGTGCAGCTGTTAAGCCAGGGAACACCAAAGATTGCCAGCAAACCACTGGAAGCTAGGAAGAGGTGAAGAGAGAGTCTCCCATAGGTTTCCGAGGGAACATGGCCCTGCTGACACCTTGATCTCGAACTTCCAGCATCCAGAACTGCATGACAATAAATTTCTGTTGTTTAAGCCACCCAGCCCATGGGACTTTGTCACAACAACCCTAGCAAACAAATACATTCCCACCTGTTCAGGATACCATCCTGGCATAGTTACTTAGCTCAATAAATACCAACAGCTAGCATTTCTTGAGTGCTTACTCCGTCAGGCTACGTTTTAAGTGGTCTGCTCAGAGCAACCCATCCCATCGCCTTGGTTCCGTGAGGAAGAGTCCATTACTATTTTCACTTTCTATTTAAGGAAACGGAAACCCAGAACGGTCGGACAAGTTTCCCAAGGTTACAAAGCTAGGTAAGTGGCAGAGCCAGGATTTGATGCTTGGTAGGCTGACACCAAGCTCTAGCGTTCTTGCACAGTATGCTACACAGCCGTTCTAATAAATATTTGCTGAAAGGTTCAATGGATGGATGAATGAATGAATGAGTAAATCTGGATATAGTACCAGCGTGAAAGACGGGGATGATGAAGAAACGAGAGGGATCGAAGACCACTCCCTGGTGTCTGGCTCAGATGACTTAGTAAATAAGGCATCTCCGTTGTAGAGGAAGGAAAAAAAAGGGGGGCAATGTCAGATTTGAAGCGTGGAGGTTGAAAGCTGAAGAAGCAATGAATAAATACAGTCTTGAAATGCTGAGTTTGAATTGCTGTGAGACCAGCGAGTCCAATAGGCTGCTGGACAAAAGGCTCCGGCGCTCCAGAGAGAGATGTGGTTAGGAATTACAGATTCAGGAGCCCTCGGGGCTCTTCGTGTCAGGGAGTTGGATGAGATCACCGAAGCAAGCTGTGTGGGAAGAGACAAGCAGACCACCCACCACGGAGCCCTGGGGAAAACTGGAATTCAGGAGGCCAGCGCAGGAAAAGGAGGCTTCACCTACTAGCACAGGGTCCGTCACAGAAGGGACAGAAGTCAGCTCGTGGTGGATTGAGGGTTGAATAGAAAATAAACCAGAGGGTAAACAGATGAGCTGCAAGTGAGAGAACGCCATGGCTTTGTGGTCTGGAGTTCACGAGTAGATGCAGAAATGACTTTCCACAGTGCCGTGCTGGAGTAGCTCCTACCCCGTGACTGGTAAATTTCAGGAATTGGGCCATTATTTAAAATTAAGTTGCAGGGGCGCCTGGGTGGCTCAGTCGGATGAGCGTCTGACCCCGGATTTCAGCTCAGGTCATGATCCCAGGGTTTGAGCCTCACATTGGGCTCCATGCTGAGTGTGGAGCCTCCTTAAGATTCTCTCACTCTCCCTTGGCCCCTCTCCCCTGCACACGCACATGCACTCTCTCTCCCGCTCTAAAATAAAAAAATTTTTTTAATAGTTTAAAAAATGTTTAAGAATAAGTTGCAAAAACTTACAATTAAATAAATCATATTGAAAGACAAAGGTCATAAACTCTTAACTCATCTCTTCCTAATTAGTGCATTTTACTTCTATCTGTGCTATTTTCTTGTCTCTGTATGGTGGAAATACTGTAACAGTGTGCCCCTGCACCTCTCTTTCCAGCTCTATGTTCAGTGACACCTATCGATAGCTTGAAAGTGGCCGTGGTGGGTGTATTTATACTGTGGAAACCAGCAAGTGCTACTGATCAGAGCTTGATTAATTTTTTGTCAATTGTCTACACTTAAGAAAGGAATAGAGGGATGTTTGGTGGCTCAGTCAGTTAAGTGTCAGACTCTTGATCTCGGCTCAAGTCATGGTCTCATGGTTTATGAGATCGAGCCCTGCATCAGGCTCTGCAAAGAACCTGCTTGGGATTCTCTCTCTCTCTCTCTCTCTCTCTTTCTCTCTCTCTCTCTCAGTCTCTCTCTCTCTCTTTGCCCCTCCCCAACTTGTGCTGTCACTCTCAAAGTAAATAAATAAACTTTAAAAAAAGAGAGAGTTTGGAGCACCTGGGTGGCTCAGTCGGTTAAGCATCCGACTTTGGCTCAGGTCATGGTCTCGTGATTCATGAGTTCGAGCCCTGTGTTGGGCTCTGTGCTGACAGCTCGGAACCTAGAGCCTGCTTCGAATTCTGTGTCTCCTTCTCTCTCTGCACTGCCCCTGCTCATGCTCTGTCTCTCTCAAAAATAAATAAACATTAAGAAATTAAATAAAAAGAGTTTGGCAAAAGTCAACAAATCATTCTGTGAGAACCAGTTGGCTCCATGGAATTTACAATAAAGAGCAAAGCACATTTTATCATTTTTAAGTTATATGTTACATCCTTTATATCAGTAAAATTTACAGTAAATTATTGTACGTGGGGGTATACACACACACACACACACACACACACACGTTGTTCAACCTCCTGACTCCACAAGGGGCAGAGAAGTCTCACCCCTCTAGGAACGGATCATTGGAATTAAGGTAGCGAAAGCCTTCAATGCTGAGGGGCTAGAAGATGCACTGAATTTTCCCAGGAGGATCATGACTAGGGGTGGCCTTTAAGGCCCAAAGAACTCCATGCACTGAGTGATGGGGAGGGTGACAGAAGTCAGTAGCAATGAGGGGTAGTGGTTGTAAGAGTCTGATGGTAAACGGTCTCAAGCTGGTATTACCCAAGGGCAGAAGAGCAATGGTCTGAACATGGCCATGGATTGCCAAGCCCTCATCTCCCACTGGCCTTTGTAATACAAGGGTCATGGGAGAATGAGTAGCCTCCATTTTTGAGGTCCCAGGGAAAGCAGTATCCTCAGGGGATAACTTGGTTTCAGTTAATAACAGCTTTCTCTTACTGAGTGCAAGGGCAGTATAGTGTGGTGATATGATCAGGGTTTCTGAGTTAGACATTTCAGGCTAGAGTTCTGGGTCTGCCACTTCCTAGACACGTGATACGGGGCCAGCTACATACCCTCTGAGCCTTCATGTCCTAATCCATAAAATGGAGATAATACAACCTCCCACTCAAAAGATAATATCCCTAAAACACTATAAGCACAGCGCCTGGCACATGATAAAGTTTCAATAAATTGCAAATATTTTTGTGGCTATGCACGTGAAAAAGCAAAATAGTCATAAAATTACAATTACACATGGCAGGAGGCGGGAGAGTGACAGGAATACATCGTGATATTAACAACAGTTGTCCCTGAATGGCAGGACCATGGGGTTTATTTCTTCACCTCCTCTGTATTTCCCAAAACTTCTACAACAACCCTACTTTGGCTTTCATTCGGAAAAAAATATTTTTAAGTTTATTTATTTATTTTGAGAGACAGAGAGCAAGAGAGCGCACCCAAGCAGGAGAGGAGCAGGGTGGGAGGTGGGGGGGAGAGAATCCCAAGCAGGTTCCATGCCCCCATCAGCACAGAGCCCAGTGTGGGGTTCCATCTCACAAATCCATGAGATCCTGACCTGAGCCAAAACGAAGAATCTGTCACTTAACCGACCAAGCCATCCAGGAGCCCCAGAAAAAAATACTTTTTTAAGCAAGCAAGGACAGTGTATAGCAAGGAAAATCCTCATTTAAAAAAAAAAAAAAAAGACCAGTGTTGTCTCAGGGCATGAGAAAAATTTTTTAAAGTCTTCTGTGGTATACACAGGCCTATCACCCTAGCAAATTATTGCAAAGGGCAGAAAAAATATTTGCAGAGTTTAGCATTCCCAAATCATCTTTTTTCACCAGTAAAGAAATGAGTAAGTTCAAAGACTGTCTCCTCTTCTCTATTTTCTGTCTCATCCTATGATTTTTACATTTCAGGAGGACTTTTCATGAATAAAAGTGCTATAAATTAATCTAAACATGATTCAAATCTTTAATTTATGTATTCATTAAAATTTTACCTGTTATCAATCTTAGGGTTCCAGGTGTTAATGGCAATTCTAAATGAAAGTCAAATGTAATCATTTGCATAAAAGCATTAGAAGATGATTAATTGGTATTTTCATACAGCTGTGATCCATTCGGCACTTCAAGAGCTGAAAAAAAATTTCCCCTAAAAACATTTACCTACAGTAATCCTCATGAAATTGCAGAACACCTTTCAGTTTTTCATGCACTCAGCTACATTTATAGCATGTTCATTACTGGAGTCACATTTCATATTTCCTGATTTTAAAAGACGTTACAATTGTGCACCCTTGAAAATTAGGCTGATTTCCACACCATTCCTTGAATATTTATGTGTTCCATTCCTACAGGAAGATAAAGATTAAACCTACTTGTATGAACACATTCCCATTTGTGTGTTTTAGCATGATCTGGGGAATATATTCCAATTTCAAGGGGCCTAAACTTGAGGGACCCTAAAAAAAATAAGTCACAGGGCTTAGGTAGAAAAGTGTTTTCAGAAAAGTGATTCATCTCTGCTGAATAAAAGCTGTGACCCTGGCAGCTCAGATCCGGTTACGATCGCTAAGGCATGTCCAGGCTGGTTATCTAATGCCTCTGCAGGAATTTAGGCCACGCATTAATGCACTGAAGATAAAATCAATTTGAAAATTTCTTAAATCAAATACCAATCCTGGAGTACGACTCTATGTGCAGGGGAAGCAGCCAACAGTAATAGGAAGCCAGTTATAAACTATAAACCACTCTGCTCAAACATCCTGGTTTGTCACTGGTAGGGCCCATTACACAGTTTGTACAAGTTAAATCCACTGACTAGACAGAATGGCTTGCTAGACACACACATACGTGTGCTGCACACACACACACACACACACACACACACGCACACAAAAGTGCAGCTCAATTAACAGGGACTCATTGAGTGCAAAAACCCACAGCAACATCCTGAACATAAATATCGTCCCATTCTGCTATGGCAGTATAGGCAAGCATTTTAGAAATCAGGCCCTAATTCAAATACTGGCCTAGCCAATTACTTAGTATTTCCCTCCTCAGTTTCCTCATCTACAAAATGGGGTTAGCAATGAGTAGAAGCCCATGGAGATTACATAAGAAAATGCACGTGAGATTCTGACCACAGCCGTACTCGGCCGATGTTGGCTAGGATTCACCCCGTGTTCCTTCATCATCCTGACTGCCCTGACCCCAGAACAGCAAAGGCATGGCACTGTGGTCACACGGGCCAGTGAATCTTCCAGGGTGGTTGACCAGGCAGGCAGTGAGGTGTTCTAATTGCTTTCGTTGCATGTGTGATCTGCAGAGAAAACAAGAGGTGGGGGCCATCTTACAAATCTTTCCCCAAGGCCAGATATCACAGCTGATGAAATTACTCCCTTGAAATGTGAATGCAGATACACCAGTCATCGTTTCGTGTAATCCAGGCTGGTGGCTGACAGAAAAGATAGTTTTCTACCCTATTCCTCTGCGGCTCCCTTAGATGAGGCCCCAACACCTCTGTCCTGGCCTCCTGCAAGCCATCGTCAACTCACCGTCCATAAACGGTCAACTTCTACTCTCTGCAATTCATTTTCCTTCCTTCAGCTGGTATTGGTTGCATGAATAATACGAATCAGGCACTGGGTTTACAGGTACGGTCTCTGAAGAGTTTCTTGGGGGCATGGGGTGGCTCAGGATGTTAAGCTTCTATTAATTTCGGCTGAGGTCATGGTCTCATGGTTCATGGGATCAAGCCCCACATTGGGCTCCATGTTTGCGATTCTCTCTCTCCTTCTCTCTCTGTTCCTCCCCTACTGGCACACTCTCTCTCAAAGTAAATAAATAAACATTTATTTATTTATTTTAATGAATGTTTATTTACTTATTTTAATAAATGTTTAAACATTTTTTTAATGTTTATTTTATTTTTGAGAGAGAGAGAGAGAGACAGAGCACAAGCAGGGGAGGGGCAGAGAGAGAGGGAGACACAGAATCTGAAGCAGGCTCCAGGCTCTGAGCTGTCAGCACAGAGCCTGATGTGGGGCTTGAACTCCCAAACCGCAAGATCATGACCCTTTCAAGTTTACACATGCTATTATGGCCACTACTTGAAAAGTGCCTCCAGCACCTTCACAGAGCATTGCACATAGTAGGCTCCTTTACCTTTCTCAGAGACCTTCCCTGACCATCCCATCTAACTCCATACATAACCCCAGTCACTAACGCCTTACCTGCCTTACTTTCTTCCAACTTTCAGAGCATTAATCATTATCTAAACATATATTACTTGGTGGCGTACCTGTTTATCCTTTCATCTCAGCTAGAATTTAAGCCCTGTCAGGGCAGAGCATTTCCTGCCATATCCTCAGTGCCTAGAACAGTGTGTAGTAAGTGGTGGGTACTCAAATACTTAGTGACTAGATCATCTCTCCTCCTATGGGTGCTTCGGTCACAGCACTTAACACGCCGTTTGTATCATCAAAGTCTAGGCTCTGTTGGTTATGAAGCAACGGACACAAACTAGGGACAAGGGACACGAGGGACAAGGGAAGGGGCAGGAATCACCGAGAAGGCCTCATGGCAAAGTGGAACTTGGCTGGGGCCAAGGCATTTCTACCCAGCTCCCGGGCCATCGTCTTTATGTTTTGCTCCCTAAGCTGCAACTCCATCCTCCTCCTTGTCCTGTGTTTACTCAGCTCACCTATGACCCAACATATGCACCGGCCCTGCTGGCTTCTCAACATCCAAGAGTCTCCCTCAGTTAAAAGTAAGAATTTGCGGGCCGCTGGTTAGCTTTGGGCCAGCTGTCTATCTCTTGACCCAATTAGTTGTAGCCTTGGGGATGGAGAGGGAAGCACAAGAGAGGAGTGTCTAGCACGCTTCCTAGAATCTCAGGACAACCAAAGCTGCCTGGCATAAACCATGCCCTCCAGAGATATCAAATCATGCCACTTCTCCCGAACATACCTTCCTCTTTATCCACTCCCTTGTATTGTTTTTCCTGCCTGAAATGTATTTTCTTCAAAGCCCAGCCTCGGTACATTCACAGTGTTGTGCAGCCATCACTATTGATTCCAGAACATTTCATCACTACAGAAAGAAACCCCATACCCATCAGCAGCCACTCCACATCCTCACCCCCACCCCAGCCCCAAGCAACCACTCATGTTTTCCATTCTCTTGGGTATGTATCTAGAACTGATATTGGATACACTGCAATTGCCAGGTTATATGGCAATTCTATGTCTAACTTTTTGAGGACCTGCCAGACTGTTTTCAAAAGAGGCTGCACCACACTGTCCATCCCCATCAGCAAGGTATGAAGGCTCCAGTTTCTCCACACTCTTGCCAGGACTTGTCACTGTCCACCGTTTTTTTTTATTTTTTATTTTAGCCATCCTAGTGGACGTCAAGTGCTACCTCATGCAACAGCCTTTTCTACCTCACACGTCAAAGCCCAGTTCAAATGTGACCGCCATGGAACTTCCTAACCTGCTCCAGGCCAGATTGTCACTCATTCTCCATAATACCATCATTTATCTATTGATCTATTACCATTCCTGAGCACCCGGTACATGCCAAGCACTGTTCTAGGTGAAGATACAGTGAACGAAACCAAAAACCCCTGTGCCCTGTGGAGCTGGCAGAAAGAGACAAAGTTTGTGAAATGGTTGTTAAGGACTAAAGCATAGCCACACAGTAGAACATGCCAATGGGGGGGGGGGGGCAATTCTAAAGTGAAAGTCATGGAAGGTTTCACTGAAGTTAAGTTGAGCAGGAATTGAAATTGTCTGAACTATGGAACATCCATGAGAGATGTCAAGTAGGTTTTGAATAATGGGTCTGGAGTCCAGAGAATAGAGTCCAGGTAGATAAAGCAGAGGTGGAGATCATGAAGAACCAGAACCTCAGACTAAGGTGTGGCTGCTAAACTAGGTGAAACCTCAGAGTAGGAGATCTGTCCTAGAAAGCAAAACTCTGTGTTCATTTTCTATTGCAGTTGTTAACAAATTAACACAAACTTAGTGGCTTAAAACAACATAAATCTATCATCCTACATTCTGTAGGATGTCCCACATGGGCCTAAATCATGGGCAGGCTGAGTTCCTTTTTGAAGACTCTAAGAGAGAACGTTTCCTTGCTTTTTCCAGATTCTGGAGGCCCCCTTCCTCTATCTTCCAAGACAGTGACACTGCATCTCTCGGACCATTCTTCCTTAGTCCCATCTCCTTCTGATCTCAGCCAGGGAAGATTCTCTGCTTTTAAGGACTCACACAATTAGACTGGACTCATCTAGATAATCCAAGACAATCTCCCCATCTCAAGATCTTTAACCACAGCCAGAAGTCCCTTTTACCATGCAACATGTTTACAGGTTCCAGGGATTTAGAGTATGAACATGGGGTAGTGGGTTGGGAGGCATTACTCCTCCTACCACAATAAATGAAAGCATTTCAAAGAGTGATTAACTATGTCATATGCTAACATGTCAAAAAAAAGGTAAGGATTAAGAACTGACCATTGGACTGGGGCGCCTGGGTGACTCGGTCAGTTAAGCGTACGACGTCAGCTCAAGTCATGATCTCGCCGTTCTTGAGTTCGAGCCCTGCGTTGGGCTCTGTGTGGACAGCTCAGAGCCTGGAGCCTGCTTCGGATTCTGTGCCTCTCTCTCTCAAAAATAAACATTAAAAAAAAAAAATTGACCAATGGATTAAGTACCACAGAGGTTCTAGTGATCTTTACATGGGCAGTTTCAGTGGAATCAAAATCTTCATTGGAATGGGTTCAAAAGACAAAAGTAGAGGGTACAGTTACATAACCCTTTTGAGTTTTGCTGTAAAGAGCAAAGGGGATGAGTGTGGGTCAAACAGGATTTTAACATGGAAGAAATAATAGTACGTTCAAAGGCTGACAGGAGTGATCTAGCAGAGGTAAGTTAATGAACAGAAGGAAGAATGGCTGGATCTGGGCCCTTTGAACAGTGATGGAATCTAGTACACAAGTGTTAGAGCTTGCCTGAAGAAGGGCCAGGACAATCTGTCCATACAACCAAAGGAAAGACTGAGCATACAAACAGAGTTGCATGTAGGTAAGTAGAGATGCCATCAGGCAGGAGCCTGCGGAAATTTCCTTGTTTCTATTTTCTTAGTCTGGGCGGGGGAGGCCGCAAACTGAGACAAGGGGGAAAGAATTAACATTTAAGTGTTCTCGGGGAAAGTCAAGGAGTAAATAAATCAGAGAAATGAAGCAGGATTGTCAGACGGTACTAAGGTCTATCTAAGGTCACGACTTTAAACACAGACACGGAGTCAGCATGTCCAGTTGCACAAGTGCACACGTGCAAATAAGGGGGCGGACTGAACTTCACCAAAAATGGAGGTTAGCCAGGCAAGTAAAATGAAGCAAGAGATGCGGCAGGGCAATTTGCCATGTAGCCAAGTGAATGGAACAACAGCCCACTGAATGGAAGCTAGATAATGAAGACCAGAAGGTGGGAACTTTAAAACAGGGAGGAGGCTCAATGAACTGTAAGTCACACAGTACTGTATCTGCTTACTCTGTTCTTAACATCTACAGATCTAACTCCTCTCCTAAACTAAGGTCCTCACAGTGCGAACAGTGTCTTGTCTTCTCGTCCTTAGTACCCTAGCAGATAAGCTTGTTTTCTGAATGAATGGATGGATGCTGACCCATGGTTTGAAGGAAATTCCCCACCCCAGACCTAGGATATATAATGTTCCTCCTTCCTTACTGTTCTTTAAGAGTTCAAGTAAAAAATTGCAATGCTTCACCAAAACCTATGGTATAAACAAATCCTTTGGTCCTAAAAGCCAGCAAGTTATTGGGAACCCACCTCTTCCCGAGTAGCTTAAAAAAAAAAAAAAAAAAAAAAAAAAAAAAAAAATCCCGTGGAATAAGATGCTGAATTCCTACAATGTTGTGTCCAAGAACTGATCCCCGAAATGTACCAGATGTATCCCAGCTGCAGTTAAGTTCGCCGTATTGAACACCTGGGTGGCATGAAATCTTTCAACTTCCCAGCCTCTAATTATTTCACCTCCTTGCAGTAATTAGCAGGATCCAAAACAGACCTTGAGAATACTTAGTTTTCTAAGGAGACATAAATGAAATTCAACCTGGGGTGGAGAACAATACACAGACAAAGAGCATGTAAAATATGTTTTATTGTTCTTTAAAAGGGTTCAGGGTTTGGTTTTCAATCAGGCTGCACACCTTTCATCAGTCTGACATCTCTCTCACCATGTCAAACTGGCTTCAGCTAGCAATACTTCATTAAATCCAAAAGAAAAAAAAAAACTTTTAATTTTGAGGAAGAAAATCCAGTTCTGAGAACAATTAACATTAGTATGTAATTTAAAACAAAATGAGGGATAATGTTTCTTGTCGCTTTATACACCCTTCTCCTCATACAGAACCAGGAATGTAATTTTCCTAACTCAGGCAGGCACTGATACTGCTGGACACTGCACACACATATACACCCGACACATGCACGCACGCGCGCACACACACACACACACACACACACACTCCCCACAAACAACAAAAATCAGAGCATGTCAAAGGGAAAAAGTTTGTTATTGTATTGATCAAAACCCTTGGAGTCAACAGACAGTCTGAGTTTAGATGGTATGCTGTTCTGATCTTGAACCTACGTTAATGGAATCTATTGTAATGTTCTGAAATAAAGAATTTTGGAGAGTACCATCATTTTTCACTTTAAAATTCTAGAAACAATTTCAAAAAGCATTATTTTGTTTTGTTTTCAGGGATGGGGGAGGAGAGAACCTACATACTTTCATTTAGTTAAAAATCAGAACAACTCCGGCACAGGAAATAGGCAGTTCACATAGCCAGCCAACGTCTGAGGTATCATCAGTGTGAGACAAGGTCCCGGTCCATTCCTACTGGCCTAGCTGATCCTAAAAAAAATGGGAAGTTTATGGCTCTGCATAGCAAATTCCAGCAAGACAAGATGACCCTAAGCCTTTATTCAAATCCTTAGCAGCAGAGCACTATTAAGTAATGTTTAGATGAAGGGTGCAAGAGCCCTGGATGGTGTCCTTCAACTTGCTTTGTGAGTGCAGCCCGGTCACGACTGCTTTCTGCAGAAGAGCAGAAAAACAGCTTCTCTAGATCAGCACAATGAACCCAGCAAAGAATCTGTAAAACTGATACTACACCATTTCATCAACAACACAGTCCCTTTGCTATTCACTGGGTTGCTTTAGGTCTCTCTGCCACCCTGGATGGCCTGTGGACACATACTCACTAGGCATTGTTGGTTTTGAACCAGCGATTTTTTTTTTTAATCTCATAAGAACCTAGTAAGAAAATAACAAGGCAATCAGTGGTTAAACTTAACTGTACATAGAGGGGGCAGTTTGGAAAATATGCATCACAGGCATTTCTCGAGTCCAAAATACCCCATCTTTGCTGTTACTCCTTCCACCATTCTCAAAAATTCATAGTACGAGTAAATCCTGAATAAAAATTTCAAACTATCGGCATTCTCTGATATCATGAGACAGAAAATCAGAGTAATGCTACGACCCACAATTTTCGGTGATGTACAAAGTATGCTCACTCTCCGCCTGGACACACCTTTAGTGATGGCCTGGAGCGCTCCCCTTCAGAAAGCAAAAGTTTCTGGGATACCTACTTAGCTTCATTGGTTGGAAAAGAGAAGAATTCGACTCTCAGCTAAGTTCTCTGAGAAGAAAGACTCTTTTTAAAATGCCATTTCCCCACTAATTTACCAAAACAAAAGGCTCTTGGCTACATTGCCTAATGTTGAATAGGGTTTTCAAGAAAAGAAACTAACATGAACACCCCATCATCAGTAAAGACTAAAAACCACCTGGATCATATAATATATATGCCACTGCTTTTTTTTTTTTTTTTTTTTTTTGGTGTTTTTTGTTTCTTTTTTTTGTTGGTTTTTTTTGTTTGTTTGTTTGTTTTTTTCTAAAAGTGCCCAGGTGGGCTTAAGGCTGCCAGACTGCACACACGTCTACAGCAACAAGGGCTTCTCCTATTCCATCTACAACTTGTATCGGGGGTGGGGGGTGGGGGGTGGGGGTGGGGGGATGGGGAAAGAAGAGAAGAGAAAAATATACGCCCACCACCACCAAAAAGAAAAAGAAAGAAAGTCCCACAACAGGGAGACCTATGTGCCAAGCATAATGGAAAAGTGTGCTCCCCAAACAGATGGTTCTGCACAGGGTAATGTTCTGCTGGTTTTCCTTAGAGACCTAGTTTGAAAAGTTAAAAAAGACAGGGGATTTTGATATAATTCAATTCTGACAGAAATTCAAACTCCAACAATTAGGAGCAAACTCATCCTTCACTGAATTAATCCCTTTTTTCTTTCTCTTTTTCTTTTCTTAAACATTTTATTCATGTTCTAGAGGGGTTTCTTTTTTGCTTTTTTCCAATCATTAGGAGAGTGGTTGAGGAGTACTGAATCCATCGCTACTTTGGTGACACAGTTAAGATTCCAGATTCACATTTCCAGGTACCAAGAGTTCCCTCTAAATGCACAATCAAGTCAGCCTTCGTTTACACTTCTTTCTACTGAACACAGCAGTGCCCATTGGTGTCTCTGACACGCAATCGCATCTTAGGTCGGTATTTCTCCAGGTAAAGCAGCTGTTTGGAATTGAATGCTCCCCTTCTTTTTCTGAAAATACAAGAATGACAAACTTTATCATGGAAAAAAGCTATCTGATTCACTGAAATGCATTATTTATGGCCTAAGGCTTTTCTAACTTCACGCTGTGAAAACCAGCATATTCCTTGTACAGTATCACTTCTTAAGAGAAGGGGCTGATGAATGACCAAGTATTAAATGAAGCAGCAGGCACAGATGGCATTCCTTGAAATATGCCACCTTCCTAGAGCTGCTACCATACATTTCATGACCTCTTGTCACAGTCTTTTCTTTTCTTTTTTTTTTTTTTTAAAGAAAAGGCTGAAAGGGAAAGGACAAGGTATTAACTGCCAAAGAATTCTGGACAACAAAACAACATGGCCCATTATTCCAGATTGATGCCAAGATTCTGTCTGGGCACTACCATCCCGATTTTGTGCCTGAACAGGTCACTTAAGATTCTTAAGTGATTAACTGCTCCTCTATAGATTCTTCCTTGCCTCTTGGTCATAGTTGCACTTGAAAGGTGTTTTGGACATCCACTAAAAGAGTCACTCGATCTCTGAGACTCTACTACCTATTCATTTTAAAGATTCCTAGATATTCAAGCCATATTGGGCAAATTCTTTAGCGTCCAAATTTGCCACTTAACTTAAAAAATCTTTAAATCTGGGAGCCAACAGTACTGTTACAAGTTTAGCACTTTTGATTTCTTTGATCAAACAATATTTTAAACCAACAAGTTACTCCATACTACAAAAGGGTACTTTCCGTAATTCCTTCTTCTTGTATGGTCTTGCTTTATGTGTTTCTGAACATAAAACTTCCTACTCACTGTCTTATAAACTGAACTGCATCTTCATACTTCATTCCACATTCAATCAAAGCAAGTGCAACCAGCACGGGTGCCCTATAGAGAGAAACGCATCTGTAAATATCCACAAGTCTTTGGAATTAAAGGATTTTTTTTTTAACCCAGGATTACATATTACCAAAACAACACGAAGTTTGAGCTTCCCTTTTTTTCCGTGTACTAAAATAGCTGCTATTCTCCTTATACAAATGTCTGTATCATGATAGGGTCTATGGTGTTACCCACTTTTAGTAAAGCACTAAATTCTACACCTCGTTAAGAGATCTTTATTTAAAGCACCGTCACATTAGATCTCAAATTTTCACATTATATGTCATCAAAAATTCTTCATTGGCCTTTAACCAGTACTGTAGCAAAATAAGTGAACAAGTATGTCATCCATACTAAGCATCTCAGAATTTTCATTACAAATCCATTTTAATATCATTTCCTCAACAAATACTAAAAACGTGCTACATTTCTTCAACAAAATCCTTTCTGTGAGCTACGAGAGTGTCAGAAAATTGGTATTTACAAACAGTTTTCTATATAAGTATCTTTTTTTTTTTTTTTAAACATCTAACAAGGGACGTTGAGGCCTGAGCAGGTCCCAACCTGTCCTTGGTTTGGAGATGCTATCTGCCTCATAAAGCAAAGGAGAGGGTTTGTCTTCTGGGAAGACAAAGTTGTCTCCTCTGAAAAAGCCTCCTACATAGTTGGATTTGGCATCTTCCAGGAATGGGAAGGCAGGGATTGGGGCCTAGGGAGTCTGTGTTTTCAGCTGAGGGAGAGACAGAAGACTGGATCCTGATCAGAGAGTCCAGAGTGAGATATAGTTACCTCCAGGACTCGTTACTGTGAACCCAGCTTGGGCTTCATGACAGTCACAGAAGCAGACTCCTTAACAATAAAATAATACACAGAAAAAAAAAAATCTAACAAGGGAAATGATGTTTGAAAATGTCTACTACCTGGGACCGCAAGCTGGTACAGCCACTCGGGAAAACAGCATGGAGGTTCCTCAAAAAACTAAAAAATAGAACTACCCTACAACCCAGCAATTGCACTACTAGGCATTTATCCACGGGATACAAGCGTGCTGTTTCGAAGGGACACATGCACCCCCTATGTTTATAGGCGCACTATCGACAATAGCCAAAGTATGGAAAGAGCCCAAATGTCCATTGATGGATGAATGGAGAAAGAAGATGTGGTATATATAGACAATGGAGTATTACTCAGCAATCAAAAATAATGAAATCTTGCCATTTGCAACTACGTGGATGGAACTGGAGGATATTATGCTAAGTGAAATTAGTCAAGGAAAGACAAATACCATATGACTCCACTCATGAAGACTTTAAGAGACAAAAGAGATGAACATAAGGGAAGGGAAACAAAAATAATATAAAAACAGGGAGGGGGACAAAACAGAAGAGACTCATAAATATGGAGAACAAACAAAGGGTTACTGGAGGGGGTGTGGGGGGGGGAGGGGCTAAATGGGTAAGGGGCACTAAGGAAACCTACTCCTGAAATCACTGTTGCACTATATGCTAACTAATGTGGATGTAAATTTGAAAAAATAAAATTAAAAAAAAATTAAAAACTATATATATATACAAAATTGCAACAAGAAAAAAAAAATCTACTACCTGGCACCAACTTTGGACTACCTGCTACAATAGGTACTAGTTACAAAACTGCCAAGTCCAGTTAGAACACTACCTTCACCCTCAGAATAAAGACTGAAGCTTCTGACCCTGAAGAAGAAACTGTAAGACACTGATATGGAAAAAAAGGAAAACAGCAAACAAAAGGGCTAAGCAGAGGTAACAGCCTGAGTCACCACCACCTTGAGGCAAGAGCAGCCTGCACTAATGTTCTGAGTCAAAGTGCACGTCATAAACTGGCATTTAATCTGCTGCCGATGAGAGTGTTGCGGCACCATTCCACACAGCGCTCCAGGAAAAAGGCTTTGAAATCAACATCATTTTTCATTCTCTCTACATCTCCTTTCAGGAGTTTGAAGCTCAGCCATCTTCTCTCCACCTATTAACTTCCCATTCATCTCAATCCAAAATTAACCCCATATAGATTCTTCAAAATCTAAAATTATTTTCATTTTGTTGCCTATTTCAAAGACCTAAGCCTTTGAATATGTGAAATAAGGGGGCGCCTGGGTGGCTCAGTCAGTTAGGCGTCCGACTTCAGCTCAGGTCATCATCTCACGGTCCGTGAGTTCGAGCCCAGCATCAGGCTCTGTGCTGGCAGCTCATGGAGCCTGCTTCAGTTCTGTGTCTCCCTCTCTCTCTGCTACTCACCACTCACACTCTCTCAAAAACGAATATTTTTTTTAAAAATTGAATATGTGAAATAAAGAGAAGGAAAAAAAATACTGAATTAAGACCATATTTTTTTTAACTCAAGATAATTACAGGGGCGCCTGGGTGGCGCAGTCGGTTAAGCGTCCGACTTCAGCCAGGTCACGATCTCGCGGTCCGTGAGTTTGAGCCCCGCGTCGGGCTCTGGGCTGATGGCCCAGAGCCTGGAGCCTGTTTCCGATTCTGTGTCTCCCTCTCTCTGCCCCTCCCCCGTTCATGCTCTGTCTCTCTCTGTCCCAAAAATAAATAAAAAACGTTGAAAAAAAATTAAAAAATAAATAAATAAATAAAATAAGATAATTACATTGAATCAGTTTCAAAACAATTTCTGAGTGATCATCTACTAAACCTATTATGGCATTAGAATCAGACAACCAATGAAACACAAAAAGCTGTCTCAAGAAATCTACACCAGTTTTTGCTCTCATTTCCTTTTCTTTCAGGCAAATTAATATTTAGTGTCATAAATACAAATTTCTACCAAAGTGAAGTTTTTGATAATGAATTCACAGACAAAAAAGAAAGAGCTTACCTTCCCAATCCTGCAACACAATGCACTGCAACACAGCAACCTGGCTCTTCACGAAATTTGGTTTTTAACAGGTTCAGCCAATCGTCTACTATCTGATTAGGGGGTGGTGCTCCATCATCAAATGGCCAATCCTGGAAAGGAAAGATCTTTTACATTAAATTGTTATTTTCTCCAGGATAATATCTAATGCAGAATAGCTGCACAGTACACAGCGGGGATTTAAGGGAACTAACTGTACTTTATATACCTATTCTTAATACTGCAATTCTGATCACTATTGAAAAATGATCCAAGACCAAAATTCCTTCTCAAATACATGTAGTCAGCACTGTAAACATCTAGTTTTATCTGATGGAGATCTTTTATCAGAGTGATGAGAAACCAGCGTTCCTCAAATATTTTATCTGAATAAAGCAGTAATTAGACATAATAGAGAAAACTATAAAGCCGAGACAAAGAGAGGATAAACACCTGTCAGTATGATGTAAATGTCCACTCTGGCAAAGAATACCATCTGACCTGTACAAATATTTTGAGGATTATCCCCTCAAATAGCTCTAAGTTATGATGTCTTTCCTTTAGAGGAAGACTCTCAAGAAATCACCAGTAGTTGGCATATCGTAACAGAAATATACTACCATCTTTGTGCTTATATATTAAAAAAAAAAAAAAAAAGCCAAGTAGCAAATATTTTTAAAAGTTCTGCCTAAAGTATACATATCCCATTTAACAAGCACAGACCAGACGATAGGGTCCTGAGCAAATGGAGAACTTTTTCTTAAGTATCCCTTTCTCTTTATATTCACCAATTTGTGCATGTTTGGTTTTTTGTTTTTTAAGTAATCTCTACACCCAAAGTGAGCTGAAACTCACAATCTCAAGATCAAGAATTGCATGCTCTATTGACTGAGGCAGCCAGGTGCCCCTTAGGTTGCTTTTTAATTAAGACCAACCCCATGTGCATTTATCATATAGGCAGAGGTTTATCTTCCTTTCTACCTAGCAAAAGACCTAAGAAACCAACATAAATCAGCTTTAAAGAAAGAGGGGAGGGGCGCCAGGGTGGTTCAGCTGGTTAAGTGTCCAACTCTTGATTTCGGCTCAAGTCGTGATCTCGAGGTACATGAGACCGAGCCCAGCAATGGGCTCTGCTTGGACAGCGAGGAGCCTGCTTGGAATTCTCTCTCTCTCCCTCTCTCTCTCTGCCTCTGTCCAGTTCACGTGCAAGGTGCACACTCTCTCTCTGAAAATAAATAAACTTTATTAAAAAAGAAAAAAAAGGGGAAGGGAATTCACATTTTGCAGTCTCTCTCTTCCATCTAGCTTCAAGGACAGAAATGCAAAAACACTGGGAATTTTTTTTAAACATAAGATTATCCTAATGAGATTGGATAAGGACACTTTAAGACACTAGAGAAAGAAAAAGAAAAGTGACAGAACACTAAATTGATTCTACACTCATGGGCACCACTAGAACATTTCATGTAGCCCATTAGCAATGACAACACATTATGTTTGATTTGTCAACTACACCCCATTATTAAATGGCTGTCAGTGTTACCATTAAAAATGTCACCATAGAGTTTAACTGTAAATAGCAGTAAAACAAGTTAGTGCCTTAGTTGAGAGCTTATTTCCTCTAATACTTCCTAAAATGTACCTAGTTAAGTAACAGTAATATGAAATATGCTTCACTTATATAAGCAGTCTCTACCAAAAAAATCATTAAAATAATTTAGAATGGTCTGAACTTCAAACTGATGGACATAAATGAAACTACCATTATTAGTCTTCCAATATGCCTCTGATTTGTAAGAACATTAGTCAAAGGATTTGAAAAGTCTTATTTTGGGGATATGCCCTTATAAAGTGTTCCAAACCCTCCTCACCTACCAAAAGTAGATTAACGATCCACTTAAAATCTCTGTCTGGGAAAAGGAAAGAAATTCCAAGCTTAATTCTAAATGTTCTGGTTTTTTATAAGCTTAAATTAGACCTTTAATTTTATCTGATCACAGCTATTTGAAACAAAAACAAAACAATAGCCTAGATTTAAGGGCCTAACATAAATCCCAGCCCTACCATTATCTTCTACAAACTAGTTCAAGTTCTTTAGTTCATTTCTCTTTCATAAAGGTGTTTACCAACATTACTGATTCAAACAGACTATGGTCAACCCACAGTTCATTTTCTGACCCATGCCATCTGTCAAAAACGGATTTCTCATCTGGCCACTGGAGATCATACTCACAACATAGGAAAAAGAACTTGTATTTAGCCTAGTTTCAGAAAAAAAAACATTTTTTTTTTTAACACAGGGCTACATTTTATACAAGTTTCTACTTATTCCCCAGTGATTTACAGCCAGAGGACCTTAAAATCATTTAGAAATGGGAATGCAAGCAAATTATTACCATGCCATACTATTAAAATACATTTTTTTTTTTTACAACATAATGCTTGGGGGCACCTGGGTGGCTCAGTTGGTTAAGCGCCTGAATTTTGATTTCAGCTCAGGTCTTGATCTCATGGTTCATGGGACTGAGCCTCAGGTGGAGCTCTGTGCTCGCAGTGCGGAGCCTGCATGGGATATATTCTCTCTCTCTCTCTCTCTCTCTCTCTCTCTCTCTCTCTCTCTCTCTCTCTGCCCCTCCCCAGCTTGTGCGCAAGTGCACATATACTTCTCCCTCTCTCTCAAAATAAATAAATAAGCATTAAAAAAACAGGGCGCCTGCATGGCTCAGTTGGTTAAGCGTCCAACCTTGGCTCAGGTCATGATCTCACAGTTCAGGAGTTCGAGCCCCACGCTGGGCTCTGTGCTGACAGCTCAGAGCCTGAAGCCTGCTTCAGATTCTGTCTCCCTCTCTGTCTGCCCCTCCTCCACTTGCACTCTTTCTCTCAAAAATAAATAAACATTAAAAAAAAATTTATAAACAGAATAAAAAATAAATAAATGTTTAAAAAAAAAAAAAACCTAATGCTTGGTTGTTTTGTTTTTATGTTTTCACCAAAATGAAGGCGAGGAAACTTTACAGATCAGATATGAGACAGCTGCCTTACCAAGAAGGCATTTATTTCCTTTGCAACTGACTTTCCAACCACGGATGACCAATGCATTAAGACTACAAAAGTACCTCTCAATAAATAACCTTGTACCAATATCTTCTTTATTACTTTTTTCCTAAACAACTACTTACAACACCACAGTGTCTTCCCACAATCAAATCAAATAGCTCTAAGACACCTAAGACTACAAGGTCATTTCATTACATGCTCTTGCAATTTAGACAATTATTTAGGGAAAAATAGCCTAATGCTCCTGTTTCTGATACATGAAATAGTGTATTTAGGGGCTAAGGAGGAATTTAAAATAATTCCAAGCACTTTATGCTCAAACTGAGCATAAATAAATCTAATCACACATGAGCTTGTTAGAAGCCCACCAAAACGTGTCAGAACCTATGCTGATTACTCTAGAGCAAGATGCCTTCTCCCTCTCCCTTCTTAACCTCTTCTCCAACCTTTTTGTCCCCTATAAGTTATCCACAAAACATTAAATAACAAATAGCATTTGCAAAGTGAGACAGAATACAGCTGACCCTCACACAACATGCATTTGAACTGTACAGATCCACTTACATGCAGATTTGTTTTCAATAAACAGAGTACGGTACTTTAACGTATTTTCTCTTATTTTTTCTTAATGAAATTTTCTTTTCTCTAGCTAACTTTATTGTAAGAATATAGTACATAATACCTATAACATACAAAATACGTGTTAATGGACTGTTGATGTTATTAGTAAGGCTTCTGGTCAACAGTAGGCTTATTAGTAAAGTTTTGGGGAAGTCAAAAGTCATATGTGGATTGGTGTCTCTAACCCTGCATTCAAAGGTCAACTGTATTTCCACGTGACTTAATTCCTGATGGAAATTACTTTCAGCTAGATTCAAAACAGTAGCCTAGAAACAAAAACTAAATATTGCAATAATTTCCTAGAGAAAACAAAATCAAATTTCCATTTTCTTGAAATAAGTGTACATTAAATTTTGCTTTTCATTTGTTGAAAATACTTTGCATATATAGACTTTAAGGGCACAAATGAACAAAACTGCCAATATAAAAAGTTTAAAAGACTGCTATCAACGTTGTACCTCCTAGAAGCTTAAAAAGCATACTGAATGTCCAGTTTTCAAAACAGCTATGTTTAAAAGGTACTACTAGTAGTTCGTAATGAAAAATGAAAACACTACACACTCACTAGAACGTGGATTCCTTCTTTTTCAACTGGAGCTTTATCATATGTAGCATCACAAACTCGAACCAAAGTTGTCACTCCATACTTCTTAAGTTCCTTTGAAGAAAAACAAATACAAGGGAACTTACTTTTAGAATCTGCAACCAAAACTTTAAAAGCATACAATTACGAATTGAAGCAATGAGACATCACTCTCAAAAGATCAAAATCATTCTCATTGTGGCAACATATAGAATGGACACTCAAGTTCTTAATGGAAGCATCATTATGATTCACCTTTATAAAGGGCAGTTTGGTAACCTGTCACAAAACCTTTGAAAGCACACACACACTATGACCTAGAAATCCTACCTCTGAGAATTTATAGTAACAAAGTAATTAAATATACACCCAAAGACTTAGGTACCAACATGTGCAGCATGGGCTGTTTGGAATGGTAAAAAGGTAGAAACATTAATGGTCCAAAAACAGGGGAACAGTTAAAGAAAGTATGGCATGGGGCACCTGCGTGGCTCAATCGGTTGGTTAAGCGTCCGACTTTGGCTCAGGTCATGATCTCGCGGTCCATGAGTTCGAGCCCCGCGTCAGGCTCTGTGCTGACAGCTCAGAGCCCGGAGCCTGCTTCGGATTCTGTGCCTCCCTCTCTCTCTGACCCTCCCCTGTTCATGCTCTGTCTCCCTCTGTCTCAAAAATAAATAATAAAACATTAAAAAAAAAAAAATTACAAAAAAAAGAAAGTATGGTACATCCATACAGAATACTGTGACAGCTATAAAAATAATACTAAGAAGGTTGGGGGGATGATAAAATATAATGTGATCCTATGTATATGAACGTAAGCGAATATATACATATATGTGGAGAAAACCATCCAGAAGACAGGTATTAAGAAGAGTTAAGTATTTTTAAACTGTCTTTTTAAAAATTTTTTAATGTTGATTTTTGAGAGAGAGAGAGAAAGAACCTGAGCAAGGGAGGGGCAGAGAGAGGGGAGACAGAGGATCCGAAGCGGGGCTCCGTGCCAACAGCAGACAGCCCAATGTGGGGCTCAAACTCATGAACTAAGAGATCATGGCCTGAGCCAAAGCCAAAGGCTTAACCAATGGAGCCACCCGGGCAACCCTAAACTGTCTTTTGCTTATATGTATCTTCTGATTTTTACATACTAAGTACCACTGCTTTTTTAATTTAAAGAAACAAAAAGTGGGATGCCTGGCTGGCTCAGCTGGCAGAGCATACAACTCCATCTTGGGGCTGTACATTCAAGCACCATGTTGGGTACAGAAATTACTTAAAAATAAAATCTTTAAAGGGGCTTCTGGGTGGCTCAGTCAGTTGAGTATCCAACTCTTGGTTTCGGCTCAGGTCATGACCTCACAGTTTCAGGGTTCGAGCCCCACGTCTGGCTCTGCGCTGGCAGCACAGAGCCTGTTTGGGATTCTCTCTCTTCTTCTACCCCTCCCTTGCTTGCACTTTCTCTTTCGCTCAAAATAAATAAACCTAAAAACATTTTTTTTTATTTAAAAAAATTTTTTTTTTTTTTTTTTTTTTTACATTTATTCATTTTTGAGAGACAGAGAGAAACAGAGCACAAGCGGGGGAGGTGCAGAGAGAGAGAGAGGAAGACACAGAATCCAAAGCAGGCTCCAGGCCCCGAGCTGTCAGCACAGAGCCCGATGCGGGGCTTGAACTCACAAACTGCGAGACCAAGACCTGAGCCAACATCAGATGCTTAACCGACTGAGCCACCCAGCGCCCCAAAAACATTTTTTTAATGAATAATAAATAATAAAATATTTTAAAAAATAAAAGGAAACAAAAGTAATTTTGAAATTAAGATTAAAAAGCGGTATCATGTTATAAAGCCAACAAACATATAATTACAGCCAGAAGCCTTGCTCCTTTAAAAATTTTCCTCCAGGGCGCCTGGGTGGCTCAGGCAGTTGAGTGTCTGACTTCAGCTCAGGTCATGATCTCACAGCTCATGAGTTCGAGCTCCACGTCAGGCTTTGCCCTGATAGCGTGGAGCCTGCTTCAATCCTGTGTCTCCCTCTCTCCACCCCTCCCCTGCTCTCTCTCCCTCTCAAAAATAAATAAACATTTTAAAAAAATTTTTTAACAAAAAATGAAAATTTTCTCCAGTAATGCCTAATCCAGTGACTACCTATCTTCAATGGGTCACCAACATCTTTTTATAGTTGCAGGACAGTGGCTTCTGCCACTCTCGGAGTCTATGGCCAAGGAATCCACAGGCTGAAAATAGTATCACATAATTCAACCAGGCTTAAAGGTGACTGAACAAGCTAAGGGCACACAGGCCTGGAATCAACTTACACACTGTGTACACACAGTTAAGAAGCTCAGGGAATTATAAATATAAATAAGCAGGAACAGTGATATCCTACAAGTGTCCATCATTTGGTTAACTAAAGGGTAAAAGTTATTCTAATTGCTAAAGGACTTTATTTTTCAGAGAATGGCCTTCTTCTAAAACAGACTCAGAAAAGTTGTTGCTATTACATGGAGTCAGTAATTTTAAAACACTTCAAAATACAAATAAAATCCTATTAAAATGAACTCCATAGTAGCCATTCACTGAAAGGTTATGGTACAGTTTTTTATAGTAAATATTTGTGTCCTTATGAAAGTCAAAACCTCTTCTGAACTCCATTTTGCTATCTGTAAAATGAGAGGGGTAGATTTAGAATCCCTAGGAGTTCATCCAGCTAAGTTTACTCTATAAATATAGCAGAGAAAATGAAAGATCTGACATAAAAATGTTACCTATAATACCTTTCCTCCCCATAAGGTTTTGATCCTTGTAGATGATAGTTACGACTGGTAAGTAGTTCTGGAGTAGCTTTTTATCAAAAGTGGCTAGAATATTTGAGGCAGACCTGGGTTTCAGGGTCAGAGACAGTTCTACTATATGTTGTGTACCTATAGCCAAATTACTAAATTACCAAATTGCCTTGAACCTCAATTTCCTCATCTGTAAGAGGAAGAAAATAACAGTACCTATACCTCATAGGGCTATTCTGAGTAGTAAATAATATAACGCCTAAAACTGCGCTTTTTTTTTTTATAAGACTGATTATAACGTTGGGTACATACTAAGTATTCAATAAACATTATTTTTATTATTAAAAATCTGACAAAAGAACTGCTAATTACGTAAAAAGGATATTAAAAAAACCAGCACTAGACAATCTCCCCAAATTCTAGAAGTGTTCTTTTAAAAACTGTTGTAGGGGCACCTGGGTGATTCAGCTGGTTAAGTGCCCAACTCTGGATTTCGGCTCAGACCATGTTCTCATGGTTCGTGAGATCGAGCCCTGCCCTGGGCTCTGCGCTGACAGCACAGAGCCTGCTTGAGATATTCACACACTTTCTCTCTCTCTCTCTCTCTCTCTCTCTCTCTGTCAGCCCTTCCCCTGCTCACTCTCTCTCTAAATAAATAAACTCTAAAAAAAAAATTGTTATAATTAACTCAACCCAATTTAAACAGAGACTGGGAAGGATGACCACCCATATTCCAATCACAGAAATAAATGGCTTTGTGGTAAGAGATTTCTTTACTAATGGTGTTCACTTATAATGAAACTTTACCTATAAATCGACCGAAAAAGTAGACCATACTACAATCTTACCTCTGTGAACTTGTTGAGGGTAGCATTGGTAGGGTTGTGAGTTATCAGAAAACGCATGTTCTCATAGGAGATCTCCACAGGGGCTGGACGGTTCATTATGGCAAATAAAAAGTGTGAGCGTGCGTGTGTAGGTGTGATGGGGAAAATGAAAAAAAAAAAATCAATAAATCTTGAAATGTTTCACAGCAGAAAACATTAAAAAGACCACTAAAATGCCTAGTATCAATCAGTGTTTTCTCTATTCAACTTGTTTATTCTTTAAGAAGCTTCTCTCTTCAAGGTAAGCAGAAGTATTTAGAATCCACTTGAATCCAAATTCAACTTGGGCCTCAATGTCTGCAGATGGATACCTTCGGACTCCAAAAATTCCAACTACATACAAAACTGAAGTAGCCTTTACTACATTTAGGCACTAGTGAGACAAGTTAAAAGTGTAGGTTGCTTTCCACTTTTGTTTACTTGATGCTTAATTTTACTGGAGTCATTAAAAGAAATATGCTTGCAATAAAAAAAAAAAAAAAAAAAAAAAAAGCCAACTGTTTCTGAGGCCAGTCTCGGTGTCCAGAGTCTTCAAGGCAATGTTAATTATGGCACATAGAAGCCCCAAGCTCACTTGTCAGCGAAAACGCTGTGCTGAGCCTGGCAGAAGTCTGCCCTCACGCTCAGAATCGCCATAAATGTGCAACGTATATTCCAACGAAAAACCTAGAGGAGAAAAGCAGAAATAAAATGAAGTGGAGGTTGACAGCATAGTAAACATGATGCTCAAAGTCATGAATACATTCTCTGTGAGCCCAAAGAGCTCTGAAATGCTGAAATGCCACCAAGTTTTAATTACTGTCATCTATGAAGACTAGGATAAAAATGTATACCAAGAGTTTTAAAAGTCCAAAATTCAAAAGTGTGTTTTTTCTTTTCTAAAACGGGATTCAGCAAAATTTCTGTGTCAATAAGATTATTTGTAACTCAAGTCATTTTTTAAATGACTGAATTTTTAAATTCACTTAAAATAATTACTAAAAGATCCTTAAAGAACCTTCCATCCATAGGCTCTTCGTAAAGTTCACAGCAATCTTATTCTTCTGCTTTGATGGTTAAGTCTTTCATAGACACACTTTGCTTAAAATAAGATACATCTGTAAATGGATGAAGGATGTTTACCAAAATTCCACTCTGAGGACTGAATTCTTTCTATCCAAAGGATATGCAATGGCCCCCAATTATAACACTAGTCCATAAAGTACTTTTTGAAAAATTAGCTTATTTTCCTCACAACTGAGTACTTATTGCTACCTAGAAGGAATGAGGAAAGAGCATCAGAAAAGTGAAATGACTTGTCTAGGTAAATGTCTTCTGTTAATCCAATGTTTTTCCAATGTACCACACATAATGCCTGCTACCTCAACTAATGCATGAATCCCATCATCTCATTTCTAGCCCAGTTTACTTCTTTACTATTTCTCACATCACATCTCTTATCTCCAGAGTACAAAGCATCTAAAGGTCATTGATTCACACAGCATTCTTCTGCCCAAATATTAATCCATCCCCAAAACAAGGCAAAAAAGTGGCAGAATTTTTTAATATTATTTTGGGCCTGCTGCTTTGAAACACAGTAACCTTTATAGTTAGCTCAGTCAGAGTATCAAGATAATCATAAATTGCTCTGGGGATGCCTGGTTGGCACAGTCCGTAAGGGTTTGGAAGTGAGGATTTGGGAGTTGGAGCCCCACCTTGGGGGTAGAGATTACTCAAATAAATAAATCTAAATAAATGCATAGCTCTGGAAATAGGGACAGGGTCTAAGTTCTTTCACTTGCCTCTTCTCAGCCACCAGTAAACGCTTATTTAGTAGTCTCTGAAAAGATGATTTGACCAGATAGAAAAAGACATGGAAGATAATGGCTACAGAACCATTTTCAGGAAGAAACTAAAATACATCTAAGAAAGAACCTAAGCTTACAAACTTTCAACCTATTCTATTTACAAGTCATCTTTTTATGATATTCTTATGGCACTGTATTTTGTTGTCAGTGACATACTTGTGACTATGTTAACCATGGACACAAGCACAAAACACATAAGAAATCCAAAATGGCATTCTAAGAACTTCAATACCTCAGCAGAAGTTATACACTACAGTAAAAACATGAAACTTCTATACTCAAACTAAGAAAAACAAGAATATACACCACCACTTTCCCAACTCCTAATTCTAACTCTAACCACAAAACACAGCCACCTTAGATTACACATTTCATAGAGTACTACTCCCTGTGCAGTCAAGGAATTTTAAAGCTACAAGAAACTTAGCAACTACTCTGACCTTTGGTTGGGGGGGCGGGGAGGGGGATGATGTTTGGGAGGCAGATTAAAATGACTTAACTAAGACCACATCCCTAATAAGTAGCAGATCAAGGACAAGAACCCAGATCTCCTAACTCCACTCATGTTTCCAATTTTGACTAGGAGGAACCCACATATTTTTCAAGTCATAATTTTTTTTCATGCAACTGTAACTTTTCTTCAAATATTTGCTTGGATGTTGATCTGCAACTCTGTGACCTTAAATAAGGGGAGAAAAGATTATTAAAGTAACCACTCAACAATGGTTTGCATGCAGTGAAAAGCAAAACACAAGGAAATTCTAACCTGTTTGAATCCCTTTGGTTTAACGATGTTATCACAGCTAATATGTGTGTCAGCTGAGGAAAAGCACTGAAAGACCTGCTTTGTAGGGATGGCCAGGCTTAAAAGGTTACAGCTCTAGCATTAAGTTTTCTACCTAGTCTCCAGTGTTTGTCTGCTCAGCAAACAAAACAAATGTTATCCCATCTTACTCCTCCAACTTCATTTTAGAAGGACCACTTCCAAGGATAAGGATAATTCGTTATTAGATTTTCAATTCTTAACACCATACTGAGATCCCCAGCAAAGGAATTTCTGCCAAATGAAACAGTATGTTCTATCAATGTTAACAGATACATGATAAAAACAAGCTTCTGCTCCTTCTCCAGCCCCCCTCCCCAGTTCAACTACACATCAACAGTTAAATGCTCTTGCACCTGTCAATTCAGATAAACTAATGTTAATTCCTGTAACAGACATAAGAACACAAAACAAGCAGTCTGTAAAAAAATCATAAACAACTCACCACAGCTGGAAAATACTCAAAAGTTACAAAGGCCTGTTATTTCAGCATAAACTTAGCACCTGCACATCTTACAGGAAAACTTTCTTCTAAAACTGTCTCACTGGCATTAATTAAGTAATGTTATCTTTTAGAGAACTTAACTTTTAAAATGTTGAATTTGGGACATTTCCTATACAACATTTCCATTTTTAACAAAAGATGGTAACTTCACTGCAGGATTAGAAGGAATGGTCTGTGACAGAAAAATCCATTTGATTTTTTTTTTTTTTTTTTTAAGAGACAGAGACAGAGCAGGAGCAGGGCAGGGTCAGAGAGAGAAGGAGACACAGAATCCGAAGCAAGCTCCAGGCTCTGAGCTGTCAGCACAGAGCCTGACCAAGGGCTCAAACTCACGAACTGTGAGATCATGACCTGAGCTGAAGTTAGAAGTTTAACTGAGCCACCCAGGCGCCCTGCAACCGTTTTAATTTTTTTTTTTTTAATGTTTATTTATTTTTGAGACAGAGAGAGACACAGCATGAGCAGGGAAGGGGCAGAGAGAGAGGGAGACACAGAATGTGAAGCAGGCTCCAGGCTCTGAGCGGTCAGCACAGAGCCCGACGCGGGGCTCGAACTCACGAACTGTGAGATCATGACCTGAGCCGAAGTCGGACGCTTAACCGACTGAGCCACCCAGGTGCCCCCCTGCAACCGTTTTAAATTAAGGAGACGAAGAGAGGAAAGAGGGAAAGAGAAAACAGAATAAAGAGGAGACTGGAAACAAGCAAGCAGAGGCCTACCAAGCTAAGATAGTGTACTGCCAGAAAGACTAAGTCAGTAACACAACAGAGACTACTTAAAGCTTTGAAAAGCAGTGTATTAGAGTTTAAATGTCCTGTGTCAAGTCTAGTCCTAACATCTACTTAGATGAGAATCAAAAACCAAAATACATGAAATTATACAATAACCATCAGTTAATCATGGTATATTCTTAAAAAGGAAAACTATGCCGAGGTTAAAAAGAATAAAACACATCTATGTGAAATATGGAAAGATGGCTAAGAGACTAATAAGTGAAAAGAGCACATGATAGTATGAACAATATATACAGAAATATCTGTGAGTGCTGTACAGCTTTCATACCCATCAATTATCTGGAGAGTTACAAAGAAGTAACAGTGGTTGTCTAGGGGGTGGAAGGGACTGGAGCTGGAGGCCAGAACTCTGAATTACTCTACCATAATACATACCTTTTGAAATGTTTTGTTTTTCATATATATATATATATATATATATATATATATTACTTTTATAAAATTCTAGGGTATGGGATGCCTGGGTAGCTCAGTCGGTTAAGCATCCGACTTTGGCTTAGGCCATGATCTCTCCATTCATGAGTTCGAGCCCCATGTCAGGTTCTCTGCTGTCAGCACAGAGTCCACTTCAGATCCTCTGTCCCCTTCTCTCTGCCCCTCCCTTGCTTGTGCATACACGAGTCACTCTCTCTCTCTCAAAAATAAATAAATATACTTTTTAATTAAAATGTAATTCTAGGGCGATAAAGAACCCTACAATGATTTACAATTTACGTTCTCAGGGCACCTGGGTAGCTCAGCCCATTAAGCGACTGACTTGATTTCAGCTCAGATCATGATCTCACAGTCGTGAAATGGAGCCCCACATCAGGCTCCACGCTGGGCTGTGAAGCCTGTTTAAGATTCTCTCTCTCCCTCTCTCTCTCTCTCTCTCTCTCTCTCCCCCTGCCCCTCCCACACATGCATACTCTCTCTTCCCTCCAGCCCCCCAAAAACTAAAAACTACAATTTACATTCTCAACAGTGCTATAACCATAGGATTACAAAGAGCCTTAAGAGAGAGCTAGTCACTCTGTCCCAGGCAGGGACACTCTGTCCCAGGCAGGCCTGTACCTACACAATTCCAGACAGTTTTCTTCTTTGTTAAAGATATTAAATTATTGGGGCACCTGGGTGGCTCAGTTGGTTAGGTATCTGACTCCTGATTTCAGCTCAGGTCATGATCTTAGTGTTTGTGAGATTGAGCCCCAAGATGGACCCACACTAACAGCCTGCTTGGGATTCTCTTTCTCCCTCTGCCGCTTCTCCCACTCACACATGCATGTGCACTCTCTCTCAAAATAAACAAACTTTAAAAAAAAGTATTAAATTATTGAGTAACATTCAGGTTCCTCTTTCGCAACTGTAATTCTAAGTTCAAACATCAATGAACAGAATTTGAGGGCAACCCAAACCTACTAGGCATCCTTTTAAAAATCCTGTCAATCCACTCACATCAAGTTTTCCACTGAGAAATTACCCCTATTTCCAAATTAAATAATACAATAAACCCTCTAATTTGATGGGTCACACCAGTATTCACCAAATTAAAACAGTAAATTATAACATAAATGCACAATAAAGAATTCTAGACCTAAGAAAAAATCTAAGAGCAAAGGTCTAGAAAAACAAGTAAGCATACGTTTACTGTTGCTTTTCTTACCAGAAATTCTACAGGAAGTCATGCAAATTTGAGTCAGCTTGGTTTGTACAAACAGGCAACATGAAAGCATTATACTGCATATAAGGCTAAAACCTTGCAACAATCTCTTCCTAAAACAAATTCATCTCACTTCAACAAAGACACCAGCACTTCTCTTAAACTAGAAATGAATAATCTGTCAACGGTAAAGAATTCATTCTTCTGAAGAGTTAAGACATCCTCCTTGCAATTTGGCTAATTAACAATTTATTAATAATTCAAGTATATATTAGACATTTCCTATGCATCATATACTTTTATAGATGCAGCAAGAGCAGTAAACAAAAATTCCTGTCAGGGTGGACCTTATATTTTAGTAGGCAGAAAAAGACAAACTATGCCACTGTTACAGAGGAAAATGCAAAGTAGGGGAATCTACAGTGCCAGAAAAGAGAGGGATTCCAATTTTAAATAAGGCTATCAGAAAAGGCCTCACTGAAAAAAGTGACATTTTATCCAAGACCTGGGGGTGTGAGCCAAATAGATATTTGAGGGAGCATTCTAGGCAAAAGGGATTAGCTGTTGCAAAGGTTATGAGGTGGGGCCATGCTTGGAGTGTTCTAGGAACAGCAAGGGGGCTAGTGCTACCAGAGCAGAGAAGGCAGTGGAATGAATAGGGTCAGAGAAATAAGAGAGCCTTAAAGGTCAATGTAAGTATTTCGGTCTTGTTCCAAGAAAAATGATAAGGTTTCAAGGAAGATTGACAACTTATGTTTAAAAAGACCACTCTAGCTGCTATGTGGAGACAGATAATACGAGTAGTGAGGGCAGAAACAGGGAGATCTGGTAGGAACCACTGCTAGCCGTATCAGGAGAGAAATAGCTTGGACCATGGTAATAACAGTAGAGGATAAGGAGGGATCAGTTTCAAGATATACTTTGAGGTAGATCTGTCCAGACTGGATGTGGGGTCTGTGAAAAAAGAAGGCCCTTAGTAACTCCAAGAACTCAGAGAAGCCTAACTTAATATTCTGAGTCTATTCAAACAATGGACCATAAAATCACCACAACACCACGCAAGAAGAGTAGGGAAACTTCTGTATCTACTGCATCCTGACCATTTGTGGGAAAATGTATCTTAAAGACTTGTTAATTAAGGAGAACTCAACTTCGCTAATGAATCTTCTAGTTACCTGGTCTCAAACTGAAATCGTACTCTTCTTTCATACCCTACCAACTCATCAGAGCCTTGTAGAGACAACAGTTCTACTCTCTGGGCTACTTTGTTCATCCCTCGATGGTTGCCATTTATCAAGCTAAAATTGATTTATCAAGCTAAAATTGTATACATCTGGATCCGTGAACTTAGACAATTCAAATTAATGTTAGTTCCCCTCCCCTCCCCTACTACAGTGGCAGGGAGTTGATAAGGAAAGAGGTATCATTAAATTCTACACAAATTAGGATCCAAAATATCTGTAAACAAGCTAAAAATACCAAGATGCTTCTTTACTGCTAAAAAAAAAAAAAAAAGTTTCATAGTTACTGTCTTGGTTATTCCCACTTTTCCACTTCCTCATTTAAGGAGGGAACTTGAGAATCAAGTTCCAGTACAGAAATCAATAATCACTTATATAAAAAGAAATCATGACCTTGATGGTGGGAAAGTATCTTAACATTTCAGAACCAGCCTGAGATACATGGCCTGCCACTCAGAAAGGAAAGTCATTAACCAACAATCGCACCTGCTTCTGAGAACAGTGACCGTTATTTACTGAAGTCCTGTGGGCTCTGTTCCCACTCAAATGAAAAGGGAGTGGTTTTCAAATTTGTATGTGCCCTAGTGATTAGAAGTACTTGTCATTTTCTAGTAATTCTTACCTCTACAAATAACTATAAGATGAAAACTGCATTAAATATTTTCAATACCACACTTGAAAATACTTACTTTTCAATTTTGTACTTTACTGTTTCTCTAAAAATTAGCAATTCTCCAGCTGAATTTGTCCCAAAAATGTTATTTTTCCTTTAAATTTAAATAAAATGTAAACGGTGGTAACAGGACTATGGCCAGTTTTCAGTTTTTCCAAAATAGTCATTTGAGGGGCGTCTGGGTGGCTCAGTCGGTTAAGCGACAGACTTCAGCTCAGATCATGATCTCACAGTTCGTGGGTTCAAGCCCCAGACTGAGCTCTGCGCTGACAGCTCAGAGCTTGGAGCCTGCTTCAGGTTCTATGTCTCCCTCTCTCTGTGCCTCTCCCACTCATCTGTCTCTCTCTCTCTCTCTCAAAAATAAATAAACATTAAAAAAATTTTTTTAGGGGCGCTTAGGTGGCTCAGTAGGTTAAGGGTCCGACTTCGGCTCAGGTCATGATCTCACAGTTCGTGAGTTCGAGCCCCACATGGGGTGAGCTCAAGCCCTACTGTGGCCTCCGCACTCCACACTGTCTCTCTCCCTCTGCTCCTTGCTCACTCACGCTCTCTCTCTCTCAAAAAAATTTTTTTTTAATTTTAATAGTTATTTGAATACTGGTAATAACATTAAAAATCCTAACAGCACAATTCTAATATTGGGCTTAATCTTACTGATTTCAGTAAATCTTTTGTTATTTTTTATTATTATTTTAGAGAGAGTGTATGAGCAGGGGAGAGGGAGAGAGAGAAAATCCCAAGCAGGCTCCACACTCAGCTGAGAGCCCAACGCAGGGCTTGATCTCACAACCCTGGGATCACGACCTGAGCCGAAATCAAGAGTTGGGACGCTTAACCAACTGAGCCATCCAGGCAACCTTTAAAATCTTTTAAAAGTTAAGTTAAATAGCTCTATTAAATTGATTCTATTTATTCACACTTTTCCTTTCTAGGCAAAGATATTACGGCTATCGTCTTCACGGGCTTTGCATTTGAAGACTTTAGTTTACGTGCACTTTAAGACTCCCAATGTTATCAAGTTTAAGTTCACTGTTTTCCTAAATAACTGGTAACCTCCTTTATATAATAATAACTATCTCAAATTCAGCAGCACTCCCGTATAATTAAATTCTAATATTTGTTTTTTTCCTTTCTTACCTCCTTTAACCTCAAAAGGCTAAGTAATTTTCCTGGAAAACAATTTAAGTTTTAATCATTTTAATTTAGTTTCCAACATCACTACATGTACATTAACCCAGAATCACTGAATTGATTATTTCATTAATAAAGAAATACATTTGAGGTTCTGAACTTCAACTGTAATAATGCAAATTCAGTAGTGAAAATCCAGAAAAAAAGAAAAAGAAAGAAAGAAAATCCACAAGGACACCTGGATTCATCCTGTCAACACCACTTTGAAATATTTTCTGAGCTATATCAGGACAGTTAGAATGACTGTAACAGCTGTGAGTTCCCTGAGGTTGCAAAATAGATACTTGGGAAAAGGTTATTTGAATCACCTTTCAAAATAACCTACAGCACAGGAGCAGCATGCAAAGTAAGAACTTCCAGGCTATTGTTAGCATTATTTAAAATATATGTTTCAGAGCTGAGCAGTTTATGGGTCAGCTTAACTCTTTCATTTCCCCATTTTGTCAAATATATTGAACATTATTTAAAGGTCCTGTTTAAATATCCACCACTGACAGGGAGGGAAGGAAGCTATGCACAGGATACAGAATAAAAAACATTCCAAATTACATCTTGTCAGCATAAATTCTTTTGTTTGAGCCCCAGAAATTTTTCTGCTGTTAGGGCATTTTGGTCCAAGTTTCCCCTAAAACCGGTTAAGTTACACTTCACTTCCTCTCCTAAACTTGCTTTTTATAAATTACATTGTACTTCACGGCCATCTCTCTCTGTGTACTCACTGTAATACAAGATAGACAAGAACCCAAATCATTCTATTTGGAGCTGCCAGTGGCCTTTTAAAATATACTGTCTACCCACTAATTGTCCATGAATGGCTTGATGTTTATTTTCATAAAACACAACATTCACAATCTTTAAAAACCATACAGTGAAAGCAGTTGTTTCACATTAAAACACGAGAGTGAAGTAAAAATGGTGAAATACCTCTATAACACCATGTCAAGGGATTATTATTCTTTGCTCACCAGTTTAGGTCAACATGGATTCACCTTCCTTCTCTTCCAACTTAAAGAATGCAAAAGGTACTCTTTCTCGTCCTCTTCCTCCAAATGCTTACTGAGATGGGGGACAGTATGCCACCTCTGAACGATACTAAAGTGCAGCATATCCAATAGAACAACAAGCCTTTGTGGAGCTCTTTGTGCACACCATACAAACACTATCCAGGATCAAGAGCCTAAAAGAATCCACGTGGGTGAAAATATTTGATGAAGGACATTAAAATTTCATACTAATGCCACATACTTTGAAGACACAAAGTAAGTATGAGCAGAATGGAGGAGGATTACGACTTCTGAGGAAAGGTAAAACTTTTCTGACAAGACTGTAGAAACAGTGAAGGGCCATGGTAGCATGCCTTGAGAAAGGAAAGGAGTCTTTGGTTAAATAACTCTAGGAGGCCTTGACCATGCTGAGAATTTCAAACCAATTTGAATGCAATAAAAGCTTTTAAGAATTTAAAAGTAGGAGTAGCAGTCAGGGAGTGACTCTTTACTCAATGACAGAAAACAAATACGTCACATTGGTGGACATCTTCTGATCTACGAGCACGTCCATAGTTACAAGCTTCACAAAAACAGACTCTCAACTTACTAACTCCTACCTCATAGGTGAATTATTTTTCCTAGTAAACAGAGAGAGGAGTTTAACTAAATTCTACTTGTTGACGACCTCCAAATGAAGATCTCATTTCACCAGAAAAACAATTCAGGGCATAGTCTATGACTTAAATTTGGACTGCTTCTCATCTTGGAAGATCTAAATTATTTGAGTAACTTAAACCAATCACCAAAGGAAACTTGTTTGCATCCACACGTGTGGTATGAAGAATAATGTCACTAGAATCTATTGTTTCTCCATCATATCCTTCTCAATTTGCTGACAAACCCTGCCGATGACTCATATCCTTCTGCACTAACCAGTCATTCTGCTCCCTCATGAGAGGCTTTTCATAAATAATGGAAAGTAAAAAACACATCAATTTGTTTTGCTACTAAAAACAGTAAATATCAGCATATGTCTATAAATCCAATTTACGGATACCGTGGTGATACAACCTAGTGAACGTCTCCTATAAGACTGCTCAAATCTCAACTAAAACTAAAAGAGGACTACAAGAAAGCAGACTGAATTTGAATTCTTGTCAAAGGATACATTAGTTAAGAGCCAACATTTTTGACCACTGCAGAAATAAAAACACAAAGTAATTTATCTGATCTGCTAAAGCAAATATATCATGTGTGCATTTTATAGCCAAAAGAATTAACATTTTCTGAGAAGAATGAAATTTCAACCCAAAAATACTATGAAAGGAATTAAATATCTCTAAAGGTAAAGACCATTCTAATGGTCAAAATATTTTTTCAAAACAGGCTCAACTAGAAAAGAGTCACAGAAAAGCTTAAAATCCTCTATCGTTTAAAAAGGCAATGTTGTGCAATGTAAATTTATATTCAAATGATGAAATTTAGTTTCTAGGCCCCTTAAAATGAAGTAGATGCTGTATTACAGAATGTATGGGTAAGAAATCCGTGCAGGCAAACAAAAAACATTTGTATTCAAGTAACAAAAAACTGTTGGTATAATCTGTCAACTCCTCACAGTCATTTTGTCAGGAAAGATTTTGTGCCCTGTCAATCTATGCTGATTGAACAGATAGTTCAGGGAAAACCACCGTAAGACGTGCAGAAGGGTCATTTTCTGACCCAGGTCCTGTTAACTCCACAGGGTAACTGTGGAAAGTGGACAGAGCCCACAGTGCTGTGCAGCTTCTTTCTTAGAGGTGCTAGACTAGTGACAATTTCTGTTCAGCCCAGATAGATCTCCACTACTCCAAGGAGAGAAAACATACATACAATACCTACTTGGGCTCTACATCAAGCAGTCCTATAGGGCTCCAAGTCCCAAGACAGTGGCCAGAAGTCAAAGGAGCTAGAGAATGTGGTTCAGTCAGTAAAACAAAGGGTAACTAGAGAAAGCGACCAGACACCTCTATACGTATGCACTAGCCCTAAGGATGAAAATGGATAAAAGGCTCTTCTAACATTCCAGATTAACAGACTCAAATCACCATTTCCCCCAAAATTTGTAATTGGTGGTATCCATTGTTCATTAACAAACCCAAGGTACAAAATTATGTGAACTGTAACATCACAGACTCTTGCTTTATTTTAGAAAATAATCAGGGGCGCCTGGGTGGCTCGGTCGGTTAAGTGTCCGACTTCAGCTCAGGTCATGATCTCACGGTCCGGGAGTTCGAGCCCCGCGTCAGGCTCTGTGCTGACAGCTCAGAGCCTGGAGCCTGTTTCAGATTCTGTGTCTCCCTCTCTCTCTGCCCCTCCCCTGTTCATGCTCTGTCTCTCTCTGTCTCAAAAATAAATAAGCGTTAAAAAAAAAAAAAAAAGAAAAGAAAATAATCATCAGTCTCTATATAACCCAACTAGTGTCTGAAGAAAACTCTCAAAGCAACAATATCACCAAAAGAGCAAACAAAAAATACGCAGGTAACTGAAGTATCCTTTAAAAAAAAAAAAAAAGAAAAAAAACCCTAAAAACTACATTTCAAACAAAAGACCAACTTCTTTAAGTTCATCTGCTTATGTATTTATTTATTTATTTAAGTAATCTCTCTCTACCCAATGTGGGGCTCAAACTCATGACCTTGAGATCAAGAATCACATGCTTCTCCGACTGATCCAGCCAGGTGCCCCAAGGCCAACTTCTTTAACATCTACTTAACTCCTATATACCTCCCTATAAAATGACCAGAGTTAACTCAAAAATCAAGTTTAGCCAGAGATTTAAGTACCTTAAGCCTCAAGGGGAATTTTTTTTTTTATCCACTGCCATCTATTTACCGATACTCTTTAACTTGGATTCCAAAACCTGGGATTCAACAACTGATTCTATAAATCAATTTCTTTATCTGTACAATTTAAAGAATGCCACTTACTCAAAGGATTATTATGAATTTTAAGTAAGATTTATGATTCAGCATACATAAGATTCTCAAGAAGGGAATGTTGAAATTTAAAGTGTAATAATGTTGGACATCACAAGTATCCTATGACCTCAAAATCTCTACCACTGCCCTACTCAATAAACATAACTAAATCTACCACGTTAAAATGATGGATCTTGATATTCAGTTGCTCAAAACGTTTAAAGATCCCCAACTTCTTGAAGAAATCAATCTAACTTGGGTTTCACTCTAACTTAAGTTTCGCTCTTCCAAGAGCAACAGCTAAAAATTTATGCACTGCCCCTCTGCACCTTATCTGTAAATGTTTTTTCTAGAGGCTTCACTGGTTAACAATCCCATATTCCAACAAAAAGGTACAGTATAAAACCCTGTTAAATGAACCTTTACTAAATTTCAACTTTGTCTCAAAAATCATAAAAAGTTCTATAACTATTACATACAAAACTTCTACCTTTGAAAGAAAAAATGTTAAGGGGCACCTGTGTGGTTGTCAGTTAAGCCTCCAACTTCAGCTCAGGTCATGATCTCGCGGGGTCTGTGGGTTCGAGCCCCACGTCCAGCTCTGTGCTGACAGCTCAGAGCCTGGATCCTGCTTCCAATTCTGTGTCCCCCTCTCTCTCTCTGCCCCTCCCCCTGCTCACACTGTCTCTGTCTCTCTCTCAAAAATAAATAAACAAAAAAAAAGTTAAGACAAATTGTTAAACAAAGAGCTAAATCTTAAGAAAAACAAATCTATTTTACCTCATTTCACACAAATATCTTTTCAAGGAAATATGAGACTTTCAAACTTTTTAAGAAAGTTATACACAAAAGCATTCAAACATTTACTCTTCCTAGTGCCACCAAAGTTCAATGATGTTGTAAATGATTTCTGCCTATAAGTTTGGTTCGTTCAAATTAAATATTACTAGACTGACTCATGGAGGGAGTGGTTTGACTTTTGCTGTTCTGAGTCAGAATATACCCAGTTCAGCAGTTCTAAACAATTTTTCATTTGTATAGGTGTCCTAAATGCTAGCTTTTTCCAGTTACTAAATATGACAAACTGTTGCCTTAGAAAGGTCTTAATGGTGATAATATTTTGAATCTATATAGTTCAATTTATAATTAACAAAGTGCTTCCACATGTATTTGCTCACTTGCCTTCACAATCTGAGTTAAATATCTCATACAGCTGAACAGAAAAGACTTTCACATAGGAATGACAACTTCTAGTTGACTCTTAACCCCAGTAACTCTTTCTCTTTCCCCCAAAATAAAAAAACATAAAAGGCTGATGGGTTTCTTTAATCAGACTTTCCTCTCCCAGACATATCCCAGGTGCCTCATAAAAACTATGTCTCAAAGCACACACCCTGGGGCCCCAAGAGTTTCAAGGCAGAATCTCCACCCACATAAAAGCCTAGCTTAGGCCCCAAAGAGCCTCAAGTCAGCATCTCCTAAATGATCCCTTTGCCTCTGGCCATCTAGTCTTCTGCATTAAATTCAACATTTCTCATCTGTAGAAGCTGCTGGGTCACTGTGTGGTTGAGAAACCTCAAAGTGAGACAACCTACTGCGAGGGTGGTGATGGTGTAGTGGAAAAACCAAGGACACGAATCAGACAGACCTGGGTTTTTAATCCAGCTCCAATTCTTATTATCTTGTGACCTGGGACAAGTTACTTAACCTCTTTGCGTCTCTATTATCTCTTCATCTCATCACTGTAAGTCATTGAGGGCTCAGCACTGAATCCCCAGTGCCTAGCAAACAAAAACCACTCAGTATGTGCCAAATAAACGTAAGTGAGGATCGCTACAACCTTCACAGTAGCTGTGAGATTTAAATGAGAGTGTATAAAAAGTACCTGGTGCACAACAGGCACTTAATACTAATTAGTCCAGTCCCCCACTGAATATTAGTTAACAATACTATTCACTACTTCTGAAAGCAGAGAGCATGGCATGCTAGTGAATGAGAAGGACACTCTAGAAAAAATATAATTTCAGACTTCTAATTACACGTAGATGCTTTGGTCTATAATTCGATTATGTCTACTATCAAAAGGACTACCTTCCTCTTTGCTTATCATATTGAAAGACTCCCAACTTCTAAGAAACTTATCATTAAAGTGTAAAATCCATACCAAATACTCTTTATCAAAAACCCCTACTTCCACAACACAAGAATCTGGCAAAGTCCGTTAACAATGTCTATTCAAGGGGCGCTTGGGTGGCTCAGTCAGTTGAGTGACTGACTTCAGCTCAGGTCATGACAGCTCAGAGCCTGGAGCCTGCTTCGGATTCTATGTCTCCCTCTCTCTCTGCCCCTCGCCCGTTCACACTCAATCTCTCTCTCAAAAATAAATAATCATTAAAAAAAAAAAAAAGTCTTTTCACTATCCAATATGAAACAATTTTGAAAATGTCAGATCAAAATACAGGCAAACAACTTCTCACCATCTTCACCAACACAAGTGATTCTGGAGCCTTAATAATGTGTTGTTCCGCCGCCTTAATTTCCCTTCGCACATTGAACAAGGCATAACTTCACTCACTTCCTGTCTGAAACTACTGTAAATAACTACCATATTCTAATCCAGCACCAGTTGTAGTTTGGTGATTCCAAACAGACAAGGTCGTCTATGGTGATGCTAGAACTGCGGAACACTTTATATGTTTGTTTCTTGACAAACTCCAGGGAATAATAAACTAGCCTGTGGTTCATCATCATCATCATCATCATCATCACATTTTTTCTTAAGAGTTCTTCTCCAGAAGGGTAGAAAAGAACCAAAACCTAACAAAAATTCTTTCCACTTACCTAACAATAAAATACCTTTCACCTGAAAAACCAGCAGTACTTGTACAAAACCGTCTATGCCTCTGAACACTCTAAAGACAAGAGTAGAGGATCCTGGGCAATAGACAAGTTAGCGTTCAGAGGGCCAGACTAGGTTGGGATGAAGACCATGTCCTTGACAAATTTAGAAATTTATATGGATGTCATAAGACATGGGGGAAAACATTCACCCTCCCCCCCCCTTCCGAAAAAACACGACCGTTCTTTTAGAAATCGCAGAACCAGAAGATTATAGTGCCATTGGAATAGACTCCTATACCGTTTCTTCATACTGGAACCCAGGAACAAGACGCTCTTGGACAGAACTCTCTAACCGAGGACACGCGGGTTCACTATCGCCATACACAGCGATCACGATCACGGGGAGTCTCCAGGATGCCCGCTCACACGCTGGACAATCGCAGGCACACCCTTCCACGCTCCCTCCTCTGCCATTCACCCTCTCCCCGTCCTCCCTCTCACGCACCACTCACATTCCCCCCCACTCTACCCCATACACTGACCGCTCTCTCCCTCTCCCGCTTCCTCACTCTCCCCCATTTACCCCTGTCGCCTACGCACACTCCCCCAACACACCCCCACTGCCCTCTACACTCCGCCCGCACTCACACACACACACATTGACCCCGGACACGGCCCCCAACTCTCCCATCCACACCCCCCACTCCGTCTTCCTCACCCCATATGCACACCCAGCCCTCTCCCCAACTCACACTGTCCCCCTCATGCACGCACATTCCCCACACACACACTCCACATTCTTGCACACGCACAGTCCCCCCTTCCCCACCCACCCTCGTTCTCCACGCTTCCCGGCTGCGCTCCCCCCGCCCCCGGCCCGGCCCGGCCCTCCTTCCGGGGACGTGTCTCGGGCCTGCACTAATGGCTGCGGCGCCTCCCGCCCTCCCCTTCCCCGAGGCCCCGGGAGCCGGCGCGGGGGCCGCCCGGGAGGAGCGCACTCACGCTGGCGAGCTGGGGACTGGGCATTGAAGTCCGGCGGCGGCGGGAGCGAGGAGGCGCCTCTCTCCTCAGTCACCTCGGCGGCGGCGGCGGCGGCGGTAGCGGTGGCGGCGGCGGCGACGACTCCCCCCCAGCCTCGGCGCGCGACACCCGGCCCGGCCCGGCGGCGGCGGCGGCGCGTGTCCACGAGTCCGTCTTGCTGCTGCTGCTGCGGCCGCTGCTGCGTCTCCTGCTGCCGCCGCTGGCCCCGCTCCCGCCGCTGCCCTGTGGCGTCACCTCGTGCCTTGCCCGGCCGCCGCTGCCGCTCCAGCCGCTACCGGACGGACGACGGTTACAGCCCGGCCGATCGCGCCGCCGCCACCACCGCTGCGCGCGCAGCCGGAACCAGCTCCTGCCACCGCCCCTCAGGGGGCGCTGCGGGGCGCGGCGCGCGCGCCCACTGGCCCGCCCCCCGCGCCCGCTGACTGGCTGACCGGCCCGCTCGCGGGGCGGTTGAGCCCGCCCACCTACCCCGCGGGGCGCTGACCCACTGCCCTCGGCGCCTCCCCAGCTCCTCCTCGTGGTTCGTTCCGCTCCGCGCTCCCGGCTGCGGAAGGCGCGTCCATGTGACCGGGGAGGGGGGGGAGGCGGAACGTGGCCTGGGGAGTCGTTCGCCCACGCCGCGGCCCCCTCAACCCGCACCTGGGCAGAGGCGAGGGCCGGTGGCCGCTGTGTAACGTGCAAGGTCGAAGGGCTTTTTCCCGCATCCCGAGCCGCGAAGCCTGGGGCCAGATCCTGATGGGAAGGGGCGGCGACCGAGCCCTTTGCCCGGGGATTTCCAGCTCAGAAGTGACAACCAGGGCAGCTCAGTACTTGGCTGCCCTTTCTCGAGGCCCCAAATAAATAGCGTGTGCGTCTGCAATTGTGAAGGATGTTTCTGCTTCTCTCCCCGCCCAACTCCGCGCGACACACACACACACACACACACACGCACGCAAACACACATCCTAGGAACCCTCCTTGACAGACCAAAATTCAAACTTCCGGGACGGAACTTCTTGGGCAAGTTATTTCCTCTCTCTGAGTATTCTCAACTATTAAGTGGAAATAGTTAGCTACCTCATAGGGCTCTTTTCACATACCAGTGATAATAATGTATGAAAAATGCCTGGGTTTCCAACCCAATGTCCCCTGTAACGACAGAGATTATCCTGGAGAATCTACTATTCTCTCTTGTGTTTGGAAGGTGACCACAAATTCTTTAATTCTTTGCCAGACCACGAGTTCTGAGTTTGGGTTTGGAAAATGTGGTCACCGGTGAGTTGGGAGAGTGGTCTGGGCCACTACTGGATGGCAGCCAAAAAGAGGAATTCCAAACTGGCTTGGGAGGAAGAGGGGAGGCTCACCCATGAGGGTTGGGGAGGGGGGCTTGATCTCCCCTGTCCACCCTAAAATGTCTCACCTGCCCAGAAATGCCACCTGTCCAGAAGGGGCTCCTGCCCCTTAGGCTGCTTCCCCTCCACCACACACATGTTCATCTGGCCCTGTGAGGAGAAGCAGTGGTCAGCAGTCATCATTAGGCCATCCCCACAAGGTAGACCTGGAGCATTGCTCCTGACCAGAAGGCTTCCATTAGAGCTTAGCAGTAAAAAGAAAGGTCTTATGACTCAGCCACATTAAGCCACAGAACAGAACCCAAGATGTTCACCACCAGCAGGTGGCCCAGGAGAGGGTATTCCAGGGCAAGGCTGGCTGGCAGGACTGTGTGGGAGTTGAGAGGCCCTCAAGGCCCTTGGATGAGGAGCACAGGCTCAGCTGCCATTTGCACTCTGTCTGCCTCCAGCAGGCAGCATCTTCTACTTCCCGGAAGCACAGACTTGAAACAGAGAACTGCCTCCTCCACAAAACTTGCGCTGAGTTTCCCGGCCATTGATTCTTCCACTAAAGTCTCAAAACACCTTATGCAGTCCCCTGTCATAGCACTTATCATGTGTATTGTAAATGCCTATTTTCATGATTCTCCCCTCCTTCGATTGACCTACCTTGGGCAATCTAGTACATGGTTGAACAAACGAATGAATCTTCCCTCATCTAGCTCTCAGCCTGGCCCTAAGATGTCAGTGAATAATACAATATCAACTAAGGAAAACAATAATGGCTATGATAGTAGCTACCAATTATTAAGTGTCTACACTATTCTTTTTTTTTTTTTTTTAATTTTATTCATTTTCAGAGGCAGAGACACAGAGCCCGAGCAGGGGCCGGGGCAGAGAGAGAAGGAGACACAGAATCTGAAGCAGGCTCCAGGCTCTGAGCTGTCAGCACAGAGCCCAACGTGGGGCTCGAACCCACAAACCCTGAGATCATAACCTGGGCCGAAGCCGGGTGCTTAGCCCACTGAGCCACCCAGGTGCCCCACATGTACAGTATTCTAAGCCCCAGGTAAATTGTTTTTAAATATATTATCAAGTTTACTCTTCAAAATAATACTATAAGGAAGGTATCATTGTTATTTTGTCTTTTTTTTAATTTTTTTAATGTTTATTTTTATTTTTGACAGAGAGAGAGAGAGAGACAGAGCATGAGCGGGGGAGGGGCAGAGAGAGAGGGAGACAGAATCTGAAGCAGTCTCCAGGCTCTGAGCTGTCAGCACAGAGTCCGACACGGGGCTCGAACCCACAGACCGCGAGATCATGACCTGAGCCGAAGTCGGATGCTCAACCTACTGAGCCACCCAGGCGCCCCTTTTTTTAAAATTTTTTTAAGTTTATTTATCTATTTTGAGAGAGAAAGAGGGGGGGGGGAGGGGCAGAGAGAGAGAGGAAAGAGAAAATCCCAAACAGGCTCTTCACTGAGCGCCAGGCCCGACTTGGGGTTCAATCTCACAAACCATGAGATCATGACCTGAGCCGAAATCAAAAAGCCAGATGCTTAACCAGCTGAGCCACCCCGGCACCCCTATTATTCTCATTTTAAAAGGGATTAGGGGTGCCTGGGTGGCTCAGTCGGTTGAGCATCGGACTTCAGCTCAGGTGATGATCTCGTAGTTTGCAGGTTCGAGTCCCACGTTGGGCTCTGTGCTGACCGCTCAGAGCCTGCAGCCTGCTTCGGATTCTGTGTCTCCCTTTCTCTCTCCCCTTCCCCTGCGCACGTCTGACTCTCTCTGTCTCCCCCCCCCCCCAAAAATAAATAAACATTTAAAGAATATTTTTTTAAGGGGCAATTGGAATTTCAGAGAGATGAAGTGGCAGAACCAGGACTCAACCCAGGCATCTGCCTCTGAAGCCCAAATTAGCATATTAGTCTCTGACTCCAATCAATAATGGGTGTCCCTCAGAGTAAGCTGGAAACCCTTCTGAAGTGTTAGAAACACTGGCCTCCGAGAGTGAAAGGCCTGAGACCATGATGCCACCATACCCCCAGGACAGCAGGGGAATGCTCTAACCCCTAACATGAATGACCTTGTCCAAACGGTTTCCCAAGGAAGGCTGCACACCTCAAACAGATCAGGAACTGGGCTGCAGGTGCCTTATTATAGTTATAAACCACCCTTGGCAGTGAGTTTCACACATAATGAGTGCCCTGACTTCATCCACTGCCTTTGCTGAAACCTTCCAAGTGCCATTAGCTTATTAATCTACCCAGTGCCCCTGTGAGGCAAAGCTGGCATTATTCTTGGCTGATTTTATAGAGTGTTAGCTTCTTAAGAGCAGAAGCTGTGTGGGCCTGCCACACACAGGAGTTAGACATAATGGTGATGTGGCAAAGAAACTGAGACCCTTGGAGAAGTGGTTTTAGATAGAGGTGGGGACACAACCCAGGTGCCTGGTTCCCACCCCAGGACTCTAGGCTGTTTCCTGTGGCATCTTTGCATTGCCATGTAGTTCCTGGGTGGCCTTGGGAAGTTACTTCATCTAGTCTCAATCTCCTCATCTGTAAAATTGAAATGGTAACAGTGCTTACCTCCAAAGGTAGTTTTGAGCATCACGGGAACCAGCGTATATAACTCAGGTAGAACCACACCAACACCAGACACATAGTGAGTGTTCGATAGGGGCGCCTGGCTGGCTCAGCCAATAGAGTGAGCAACTCTTGGTCTTGGGGTCATGAGCTCGTGCCTCACATTGAGTCCAAAAATTACTTAGATAAATAAAACGCAAAAAAAAAAAAAAAAAAAAAAGTGTTCAATAAATATTAGCTACTATTACAACTATGAGAATGGTACTGGGCACTGTGGAATGAATAAATGGAATAAGTTTTGTTACCCCTGGTTCTCAGAGTCTATTTCAAAATTGCAGGCTCTGTTCCTTATTACTAGCTTTGCGACCTTGGACACGGGGCTTCACTTCATGAATGAACCACTGTCTTCATCTGTGAAATGAGACAGTTCTGAAATGAAGATCCTGAAGGTGCTTTGTAAACGGTCAAGCACTGTGTAGACACGAACCGTGGTTTTGTGCTATGACGGTACAGGAATCCCCGTTCTGCCCCTGAAATCCCTGACCTGTAAAGTTCCTTCAGGTGTAATATGGGATGGGGATCACATCGCTCTCAGGGGGTCGTGGGGGAAAACATTAAATGATTAAAGGCGATATATTCTAGTGCCTAGCACGGTGGAGGTGGGCCATACATGTTACTTCCCTAACCCCCAACAAGTGTTGCTTTTCAACGTCCTAAAGTAAAGGAAGCTGCAGGATGTGGTGGGAAATGTATAAAACCAGTAATAGAGCTGGGATTATTCTTGCCACCGTGTGGCCTTGGGCAAGTTATCTAACCTCTCTGAGCTTTCAGATTCCTTGCCTCTAATAAGAGATAAGGTATGTCTACGTTGCAGTTTTAGGAAAACAAGACTGATTGACCAAGCACAGACCTTGCCTCAGAGGAGGGGCTTGCTCAATAAATGGGAACTACTAACCAATGTACTGACAGACCTATGAACTACTCTTATGAAAAGGACCCAGTTGGAAGCAACGACCAAAATTCCCCAACCCGACACCAGACGCGGTCATGAGCTGCAAAATAAACGATCCAGCCTCTACAAAGTTCAGCGGAGCTTGGGAGGTGCCCGCCCAGCACGGCTTAGCTTGTCTGGACCCCAAGGACCGGTCAAGAGAAGGCCAAGAGAGGACCCACCCCCTCCCAAAGTGATAACCGGGGAGGAGGAGGCAGGGGGAGGAAGGAATGTACTGATTCACCGCCCCACCCATCCCCTGCTTCTAATCTCTCTTCCGGAATTTTACAGCCCTCTTGTACTCGGGCGGAGGCGGAGGGGGCAGGGCCCCAGTTAAGGCCGGCAGCAGAAACCACCCCCCCCCCCCCCTCCCCTCCGCACACACACACCCTGCCAATCAGCTGCTGCGGGAAGCCTGGGGATTCAAGCACGGACCCGTGCAGTTTGCTCCCTGCGGTGCGTGCTGTTGGAGGGGAGCCCCGCGGTGGGGGAGAGGAACTGTGAATTGCGACCGACGGCCAGGCTCGCTCCGGGTGGGTCTCCGGGTGGAGAGAGTTCCCTCGCCTCTAGCCGGTAGGAGCTGGAGAGCTGGAGCTGAATCCCGGCTGAGGCCTGAGTGCGCTGGAAGGCCGCGGCCTCCTTCAGGAACCTTCCCGAGGCCAATCGGCTCTCAGGATCCCCATCTCCACCGCAGTCAGGTGTAGCTGGATTTCAACCAGGAAACCAAAGAGAAAACGACTTCAGGACCTGGCGGCGAAGGAGTGGGAAAAAGTTTAGAAACTTTGTAGAAAAGGTAGCTCAGCCACCTTTTTGGACCCTCCTAAGGATAGGGGCAACTGCTCCCGGACAAGGTGGGGATCTGCTCCAGGCGGTACGGAGAGTCAGCGGTGGACTCCCCAGAACTTGAACCTCTGAAGCTGCCCCGCCTTCTGGGTTCCGTTCGCAGCATTCTCTGATAACCTCGAGACTTAGTTTCCCCATTTGGCAGTCGGGAAATAAAAAAGAATTTATAACTGAAACAAGAGCTGTTGGAAATGTAACTCATCTCCTGACACAACAAAGGGTTTTGGAGGTAATGATGTTCACAACTAACACGTACTGAGCCAAGTACTGTTCTAAGCATTTTATATGTATTAACTAACTTAAATTTCTCAATATGCTAGGAGATGGAACATTTTATTATCCCCATATAGAATATGGGGAAAGTGTGATAACAGCAAAGCCACTTGACCAAAGTCTCCCAGCTAGTATATGATGGAGGCAGGATTTGAACCCAGGGAGTATTTTTCCAGGGCCTCACACCCTCAACCACAATGTCATCTGCCTCTCCTAATGAGAATGTGGTCACAGCCTACCCACCTGCACATTGGTTTAACAGTGTAAGCTCTTTTCATCATGGCAACCCCTTTCAGAGTGACTTAGATTATCTGTGTGAGCATAAATGTTTAATATGTGCTCTCTGACTGTGATAATGTTTCTACACACTGAGACATCAAAGCACTGGGTTAAATGGGGCAGTCAAGGTCACATTGTGAAATTGAGAAGATGCATTCCCCAATGGTACACAGTTGTCTTAATTCTGTCCAGTGCTATGGCCAGAATGTTGACTTCCCCCCCCCGCCCCGATCCCACCCCAGCCACAGTGGGCCCCATCATACCTACTGGTAACCTGGAGTACCCATCTCCCCACCAGTGATCCTAATTTGACTACTGGTATGTTTTCAAAGGTGCTGAAAATGTTACCCTGCCCCCCACCCAAAATATATCCCCTACGCTATCCTTAGCTTGTGTGCCTATAAACTACAGAATTGGAGGTTTCTTTCTTGGTTTCAAGCCAAAATAGAGTTCATCTTTTGTTAAAATGCAAACATTACAAGGGAAAAAAAATTAACTGGATTTCACCAACCATTTTCATGTAATGAGAACAAGATTATGAGAGCCTCCCTAAAAATGAGTTTTGGTGGGAGAGAGAGAGCTGGACTATGAACCTCCCTGAATTAATGTCTGAAAGAATGGCAGAAGTCACCCAGTGCAATGCCTCCTTTTATGAGCCCAGCTAAAGAAAAAGAATGTCCCAGCCACTCAGAGATATTGAGAGCCTGAGAAGGGGTAAGGGGACCCACTGTGGGGAAGGGAACAGACCTATAGGCAAAGGGACAAAAGACTAGATTAGCCTCAATGTTAGAAGCCTTTCCTTCCAGTGGTGGGTGTTTTTTTTTTTTTTTTTTTCAAGCAAGCTCCATGCCCAGTGTGAGGCTTGAACTCACAACCAAGAGACCAAGAGTCACGTGCTTCACCGACTAAGCCAGCCAGGTGCCCCTCCAGTGGTGTTTTAAAAAAAATCTGCTCTCTCTCTTGGGGCGCCTGGGTGGCTCAGTCGGTTAAGCCTCCGACTTCAGCTCAGGTCACGATCTCACGGTCCGTGAGTTCGAGCCCCGTGTCAGGCTCTGGGCTGATGGCTCAGAGCCTGGAGCCTGCTTCCGATTCTGTGTCTCCCTCTCTCTCTCTGCCCCTCCCCCATTCATGCTCTGTCTCTGTCTGTCTCAAAAATAAATAAACGTTAAAAAAAAAAATTTAAAAAAATCTGCTCTCAAAAAAAAAAAAAATAATAATAAATAAATAAATAGATAGATAAATAAATAAATAAATAGATAAATAAATAAATAATCTGTTCTCCCAGGGCACCTGGGTAACTCAGTTGGTTAAGCATCTGACTCTTGATTTCGACTCAGGTCACGATCTCAAGGGTAGTAAGATCTAGCCCCACCACATCTGCGTGGAGCCTACTTAGGATTTTTTTTTCTCTCTCTCTCTCTCTGCCGCTCCCCCACTTGCTCTCTCTCACTCTCTCTCTCTTTCAAAAAATAAATAAAAAGGGGCGCCTGGGTGGCGCAGTCGGTTAAGCGTCCGACTTCAGCCAGGTCACGATCTCGCGGTCCGTGAGTTCGAGCCCCGCGTCAGGCTCTGGGCTGATGGCTCGGAGCCTGGAGCCTGTTTCCGATTCTGTGTCTCCCTCTCTCTCTGACCCTCCCCCGTTCATGCTCTGTCTCTCTCTGTCCCAAAAATAAAAAAAAAAAAAAAATAAATAAATAAATAAATAAATAAATAAATAAATAAAAAATAAAAAATCTGTTCTCCCCCAGCCTTAAAAATAATACATGCATTTTATGGTATGTAAATTATGCTTTAATAAAGCTGTTAAAAAATAAGACATGCTTCTTATAAATATTTTTTAATTATAGGGATGAATATTTAATAAAGTAAAAGTCCTCCACAATCATTCCCAGAAAAGGAACCACTATTAACATTTTGTGTTAGGGGCGCCTGGGTGGTTCAGTCAGTTAAGCGTCTGACTCTTGATTTTGGCTCAGGTCATGATCTCAGGGTTGGGCTCAGATTCTCTTTCTCACTCCCTCTCCCTCTCTGAAAAAAAAGTTGTATTATATTGTTTCTCTAGACTTTTCTCTCTGTACATTCAGATTTTTTTCTGTGTATTTATTTATGCATGAATGCACACACTCCCGCGCATGTGTATGTTTAACAAAAATGGGATTGTTTCTCTTAACAATATGTCTCGGACAGTTTTCCAAGTCAGTGCATATAGATCTACTTTATTCTTTGAAAGACTGCCTACGTAGTATGGATAAACTATAATTTACTTAACCGGTTCCCTAGTGATAGATATTTGGATTGCTTCCAATATTTTGCTATTACAAACAGTACTGCAAGGGACATTTTTGCACATAGATCTTGGAGCCCTTTTAGGGGAATTCTGAATGATAAATTCCCAGAGAAACTATTCCTTTTAAAACACCACGCTTCATAAAGTATCGTTTTCGTCTAATTCCAAACGCCTTGACATAAAAGCCTGTTCCTGATCAAAATCACATCAACTGCTTAGGATATAGTGCACATTGAATACATTTTAGTTGTTTTCATGATTATTCTTACCTTTATGTCACACAATCATCGGCCTGGTGCCAAGAAATTCATTCCTTCAGTCAACAATTATTGATGAACTTCTGCCATGGGATGGGCCCGAGGAGCCAACCGTGAACAGAGGTGGATCCTGCCCTCCAGAAGTTGACAATCTCTTGTGGAGGAATGTGTCAACTGGCAATTACAACACCTCTGAGATAAGTACCACAAAAGTGGTAACCTCAGGGGAGATGAGGGAGCCTGTAGGAGGGACACTAAGCAGCCTGAAGAAGGGCAGGAATGATGAGAAAGAAGTCATAGCTTCAATTATCCATAGACGTAAGGCAGTCAGTGCCCCAGCCACCAGAGGTATCCAAGCAAAGGCCAAGGCACCACCCCCAAGAAATACTGGTAGGAACCATAAACCAAATTTGGTTCTCAAACGGCCATCCTCAGACTCACTCATGGGGAAAGGAGGAAAATAAAGTGGTGAGTTTTGGGGCGTCTGGGTGGCTCCAGTCGGTTAAGCGTCCAACTACAGCTCAGGTCATGATCTCACGGTTCGTGAGTTCGAGCCCTGTGTCGGACTCTGTGGTGACAGCTCAGAGCCTGGAACCTAATTTGGATTCTGGTCTCCCTCTCTGCCCCTTCCCTGTTCATGCTCGCTCTCTCTTTCTCTCTCTCTCTCTCTCTCAAAGAATAAATAAACACTAAAAAATTTTTAATAAATAAGTAAAATAAAGTGGTGAATTTTTATATGCTACACTTGTTCAGTTTAAAGGACAGTCTTTCATTCTGAGAGTATACCTTTTCTACTTTTTTTTGGTATGAAAATGTCCTTTTATGAAGCAGTGGTTGTAGTCCATGGGAGTTATCTTTCTTTAATGTTCTTGTCTGGCCAAACTAAAAGCTGGCAACCAATTCTAGGTCCCCCTCCTCATTTTTTAAACTTTTGACTATAACTGACATCTAAAAGTCTGAGCCAGGTGATTTATTTTTTTTTTCAAGTGATTTATTTTTTAAAAATTATTATTATTGAACTATAATTAACATACAGTGTTATATCTGAGCCAAGTGACTCCTAAGGTTCTTTCCGTCCCTGTATAAGATTCTCTGTTCAATACTGGTTAAGTCCTAAAGCTAAATTAAGTTTGGAATCTGTGAATCAAATCTTTTTCAACAGACCCAAGGTAAAAATAAATACATAAACACCTGAATAAGTAAAAGAAAGAAAAACAATTTGGTCTTCTCTCACACACCTTTAGTTTTTGGTTCCCAAACCACATAAGAGTGCCTCAAGTTTTCATATAGACTTGCTCTCCTGTTCCCAGGAAATACAGCACTCGAGAAGAAAAACCGCAGAAATAACAGATAGGGGTGATATGGGAAAAATCAATTTGATGCAGTTTTCACAAACCTTTAAAATGGAGCAATTTAGGTGATGATGGGGTTTTGTGACCAGTGGCGACAGAGCCTCGGATGGGGATGCAGGTGTTTTTTTGGCATTTCTCTGAGTGGCTTGGGAGGAGAGGAAAATATTTGTTGTTGGTTTTTTTCCCCCCTCCCCTTCCACTTATAAGAAAATGGAAGCAATGAAAAGCAAAAGTCTCCTGTAACGTCCCATTAAGAGGAACAAATGAAATGCAGCTCCCCTGTAGCCAGAAAATGCAAACCCTCAGACAGACAGGCACTGGGCAGGCCTTCCTCAGTGATGCTGCAGGAACTGAGTAAGTATTCACCACCACACCGGGCACTGCTGTTTCCATGGCGACTCCTCACCTTTTGCATTCTTTGACTTGGGGGTTGAGACTGGTTCAGGGCACATTTAAGCTTTCATGTTTCTCCTTGGCTTCTGGAGAAGGAAAGGGGAGGCAAGGGAAAGATTCTAAGCTAGCTTGTCTGCTGCCTTGGCTATTTGCTTTTGAGCCTGTGTAACTAAAGGCCTCCCTGGGTAAGAGGGGTCTGCAGCAAGGGAACAGAAATGGCTCTGGCAGAGCCCAAAAGGCCTAGCTTCAAATCCCAGCTCCTCGGCGAATCCATTCATTCAAACAAACCCTCATCTGGGCCAGCACTAGCAGGTACAAAGAGAAGACTTAACAGCCAGAGTTGACTCTCAGACAGGTGGTAGTCCAGAGGGAAAGCTGGGTCAGCAGAGCCAGTATAAGTGACTTTGCAGAGGCAGGTGCCAGTTCTATCACTGCCCAGAGAGGTGACCTTCCAGGGAGGAAAGAAACTATATGAAACCCACACTGCACTGAGAAGGACTCTTAGAAACGCTGGAGCAAGGATTCCTTCCCCCATTCCTTTTTTTTTTTTTTTTCCATGTTTATTTATTTGGGGGGGTGGCGCAGAGAGAGAGGGAGGCACAGAATCCAAAGCAGGCTCCAAGCTCTGAGCTATTAGCACAGAGCCTGACATAGGACTCGAACTAACAAACCGTGAGATCATGACCTGAGCCAAAGTCAGACGCTTAACCGACTGAGGCACCCAGGCGCCCCAGGATTCCTTCGCCTTGAGCATGAAGGCATCAGATTAAGGGTGACAAGAATTGAGACTTGCACTATGACCCCAGGCAAATTAATTCACTGTCCTGTGCCTCACTTTCCCCATCTGTAAACCAAAGCTAATTATAACTACCTTACCTCTTGTTGAGAAAAGTTACATTCATTAATATATAATGATGAAGCAAAAAACAGGCCCAGATTCAAAGCTCAACTCTCCAATGCTCAACTGAGTGACTCTGGAGAATTCCGAACATTAACCCTTCTGAGCCAGTTTCCTCACCTTAAAAGGGTAATCACGATAGGGCCACCTGGGTGGCTCAGTCAGTTAAGCTTCAAACTTCAGCTCAGGTCGTGATCTCACAAGTCCTGAGTTTGAACCCTACATCAGGCTCTGTGCTAATAGCTCAGAGCCTGAAGCCTGCTTCAGAAGATTCTATGTCTCCCTCACTCTCTGCCCCACTCCCGCTCTGTCTCTCTCTCCTTCAAAAATAAACACTGAAAAAATATTTTAGTGTTGGTTAAGCGTCCAACTTCGGCTCAGGTCATGATCTCGCAGTTCATGAGTTTGAGCCCCGCGTTGGGCTCTGTGCTGACAGCTCGGAGCCTGGAGCCTGCTTCGGATTCTGTGTCTCCCTCTCTCTCTGCCCCTCCCTTGCTCATGCTTTCTCTTTCTCTCTCTCGCTCTCAGAAATAAACAACATTAAAAAAATTAGTAATCATAATCACAGTAACTCATAAGAGTGTGCTAGAATTACATGAGATAATGTGCGTAAACCACATAGCACCAGCCGATAGCAAAATTCTAGTTACTTATTACAGAAGTAGAGCTCCTGTTCCTGATGTGTCCTAAGTCAGATATTATTGCTATTGTCACATGGCACCTGGCTCACATTCTGTAAACATTACTTTCCCAGCCTTTTTGGAGCCTTTCCTCTAGCCACGCTCCCTCTGTGCCTTCTCTAGATTTCAACAGTGTTGGCTATTTCTCTCCCAGGCCGAGGAAGGTGCAGCTTGAGGTCTACATCCCTCCCTCCCCAGCATCCCCTTTATCACCTTGGCCTTGTTAGCCTCTCTCCCAGGCTGAATGAAGGGGAGAGGGCCTGGGCCTGGCCCCATTGGCTCCCCTGCGAGTGAGGTGGGGAGAGGCAGGGAGTGCGTCAGTCCTGATGCAATCACAGGCTCATTGCTTGGCCAACTTCCTCCTCTTTGGGTGTTTACCGGAGGCTGGATTCCACAGGAACCCTTGCAAGTGTGCACTGACAACAGGGCCACACAGCATATGAAATTGTGTGACAAAGCTACACTGTGCCCACCTGGGCCTCGTGTGCCCTGGCTCCGGGACACCAGAGAAAGATACCAGGTGTGAGGCCAGAGGGAGGGGCAGGGAAGGCAGGCTCCGGGAGGGAGGGACTAATCCCTGGCCGATGCCAGGGCCAACTTCCAGACCCAGCTCTCTGAGTCCCGATGAATAGGCCTTTTATCCCTGAACCTGGAAGCTTGTGGGGAGGGAGCCACGGGAAGGGGTCTCAGGTGACATGGAGCCTCTGAACAAGCTCAGAGGATCCTGTCCCTTCCTCCCCAATAGAAATCCTAGCTGGAAAGAAGTTTGTTTTCCTATCACTTATGCAGGATCTTCATCTGGGGGGGCCCCTCACCAAACCCTCAGCCTTGCTGGGTCACCTAGAGACATCCTAAGAAGGGCAGTGGTGACTAGTGGTAAAGAACATGGCTTTTGGCAGTCAATTCTCAGCTCTTGCAGCTACTGGCTGGATGCCCCAGGCCAGCCACTTCCTGTCTCTCACTCTCAACTTCCTCTTGTCAAACAGGATAATGAGAGTAGTCGACTTCAGAGATAAAGCCCACAGGGCCCACAGGGCCACAGGGCCCACAGACAGTGCAGGGCCCTGTGAGTAGAAGCACTCGATGACTGTTAGATATTGTTATTTTTATTCAGACCTGGAGGGGGTGGGGAGGCAGAGAGGAAAAGCATCTCAGCATCAGCTGTTTGCTCCCAGATCCAAGCACTAGAATTCTCTAGTGCTTAGAGGACATTTTTTTTTTCTCTGAAGCTGGGGCCCAATTGTCCTTCTTTCAATATCTAATGACTGTTTCCCAGTTATCAGGAAAGAATCTGACCTCCCCTCCCCCAGAGCTGTGAAACCAAGTAGCAAAGCTTGCTCAAACTCCTGAGTCATTCAGCAAAACCAGCCCAAGACAATCGGTGGGGTCAAGGAAACCAGATGCAGAATGGGGAAAACCCAGCCACAAAGTTAGGTTGCTCTCCTCTCAGGGCAATTCCCTCTGTTGGTCCCTAGGCTGAACTTTCATGCAGGTGCCACAAACAAGCCGGCACCTGACCCCAGGCCCTCCCGGGTGGGTGCTGGGAACAAGATATTAGCAGCCTGCCGCCAGGCCTTCCCACGGAATCTTGTTTGACACGAGCTCTTGGACAAACTTTCTCCGTCCCTCCACACCCCAGTCCTAGGGAGAGTGGACACCCTGCCTCCCAGCCTCCCCACCCACTAATTTCTCAGCCTCTAGCAACTTAACCCAGCCACTCCAACACCATCACGCTCATCAATGACCTCTTAATTGACAAAGACTGCCTCCAGGCCTTTCCTTCCCGCCCTCTCTAAACACCCAGCACTGACCCCACCCTAGTCTTTAAAGTCTCCTTCCTGGGTTTCTCTGAGGCCACAGCCAACCGGTTGTCCTCCTCCCTCTGCAGCCAGCACTTTTTGGTATGGGATATGGGTTTCTCTCCCTTCCTTAAAGGTTGCTCCCCGGTTCTGCTCTTAGCCCTTTTCCCTCCCGGTCTGCATTTCCCCTTGCAGGGTTAACCTGTGTCCGGAGTCTTTAACTCCACCTCTTTGCTGGCGACTTCCCACACTGTATCTCCAGCCCCGATCTCTCCTCCAAATGTCACCTGCCTACCAACACCACCTTTTCACCGTGTTACCCAAGCCAGAGGCTCAAACGTCACCCTGCCTCCCCACCCCCCGCCCTGCATACAAAACCACCATGCTCTTCACATCTTCTCAGTCTCCCCTTTTCCCTCCCATCCCCCTGGTTTCTGCCTTCATCATGACCTGAAGCCTAGATCACCGCGCAGCTTATTATAAGTGGGCTCTAGGCCTTCAGTCTTCCCCCCGCTTTGACTGGACCTGTCTTCGAGTGTCTGCCCAGCTACAGTCCTCTTCCTGAGGACCCACTGTTACCCACAGACCTTGCTGAAGACTGTCCCCGAGATGCCCACGTTGACCTCACCGAAGCCTGCCCTGCTATCCCCAGGATGTCTTGAACCAGAGGTGCACATCCGACCCACGCTGAGCTGAATTCTATCTCCTGGGACTATGAAACTGGGATACGGCCACTCTAGTCCAAATGCCCCCCAAGGGTTACGTCAGTAATAAAAACGCGTGAAAGAGCCCAAGCAAAAGGAGAGTATGTGCCTCGTCTAAAGACAGCAGATGGTTGCCATGGGAATATAAGCCCAGGCTTGTCGCATATTCCGATTTTCCAGGTTTTTTTTTTTTTTTTTTTATGTGAAATTTACCAATTTTCGAATTTTGGGCACTAACTCATTCTTTTAAATGCCACCAGCTAAGCAGATCTTGTGCATCATATCTGGCATACAGGGCTGTCAGTTTGTAGTCAGCACCAGGGAGTAGGGTTTAAGCACCGGACCCAAAGCTGGGGACGGCCACTTTCTGCCGCGTGTATGGAGAAGCGGAGAAAACCCTCTGCACAGAGAGAACAAAGCCTGATCCTGCTGGCTCCTTGTCCCCCCAGGGATATGTGGTCCTTGCCCACATCTTCTGGCCCAGCATCTCATCTCCTGTTCTTCCTCCCAGGCCCAGGGTTTTTTGATAAAGTTACGGGCCCTGAAGTCAGACAGACCTGGGTTCAAGGGCCGAGTCTACGACTCCTCAGCTGAGTGACGGTGAGCAAGTCACTTCACCTCTATGAACCTCAGTCCCTTCCTCTGCAACATGGGGTACATTTTTAATAGGGTTGTTACTGGGATTAAAGGAGATATTGCTCAGAAAGCTCTTAGCCTGACACCCAGCAACGCACTGAATGAACATTAACCATTGCTGTCATTTCTGTCATCAGTAGTAGCATTCGGTCTCAGCCCAGCCTTCTCTCTCAGAACACTTTCTTGTTCGTGTAACTCTCTGGGCATTTACCATTTGCTCTTCTGACGGATCGCTATTTTATCTGCCTTGATATATCGTAAAACCACATTTTATCTCTCTTGAGAAAGGAAGTGTGTGTTTTGTACCTGGTAGGCGCTCAAGAAACATCTATTTGTTGGTACACTACTGGAATTTGGTCTCCGTGAAAATAAGGACCTTGTCTATCTGACTCACTCGTGTGTCCCGTGCCTCACATGGTGCTGAGCACAGGTAGTAAGACCATCAACTCATGGATACTGAATAAAAAAATGAAAGGCATCTCTTTGCCTTCCACCGGGATTCTTTTTTTTTTTTTTTTTTTTTTTTTTTAACGTGCGAGAGACAGAGTGTGAGTGGGGAAGGGGCAGAGAGAGGGAGACACAGGATCGGAAGCAGGCTCCAGGCTCTGAGCTGTCAGCACAGAGCCCGTCGCGGGCTCGAACTCATGAACTATGAGACCATGACCCGAAAACCAAGGTTGGACACTTAACCGACTGAGCCACCCAGGCGCCCCCTTCCACCAGGATTCTTTTATTTTTTTTATTTTTTTTATTTTTTTAATGTTTATTTCTAAAGGAGAGAGACAGAGACAGAGTGCCAGCAGGAGAGGTGCAGAGAGAGAGAGAGAAGGAGACACAGAATCCCAAGCAGGCTCCGAGCTCTGAGCTGTCAGCACAGAGCCCAACTCGCTCTAACCCACCGAACCCCGCGAGGTGGAGATCATGACCTGAGCTGAAGTCGGACGCTCAACCGACTGAGCCACCCAGGCACCCCCAGGATTCTTTAACATACCCTTGGAGGTTACTGGTACAAATCTCAATCCACTGTTTTAAAAACAGTAGGTTCTGGAATGTCTGTTAATAACCCTATTTTTCCTTTAGGGAACTGTCCTCCCCACCCCCTTGTCCCTTGTGGTTGACCCCCCCCCTCAGCTGTAGGGATGGTCATGTGACTCTCAGGGCTAGCCAATCAGAGATAGCTACCCCCTGAGTATTGTGATTGGCTCAGGATGGGCTTATAACTCAATCAAAGCCAATCAGAGCTGAAACTTTTGGAAAGGAGACATTCGCTTTCCACACCCGAAGCTAGGTCACGAGACTACAAGGCTAGCACTGCTAGTGGTAATGTTACCACCATGAGAGGAAAGCCTACCTAGGAATAACACAGAAAAAGGTCTGAGAAATGGAAAGAGATGGGTTCCTAACGGTATTTTTTGAGCAAGTGGATCTAGCTGTGCCTGCAGCCAAGCCCTTAACTGTTCTGTTAGCGACAGAGCCGCGTGCTTAAACTGAGGGATGTCAAATTGGGAGCTGGGAGAAGGTCACAGGCACAGAGCGGCAGGGAAGCTGATCTGCCGAAGGACAAGAATGAGGCTGCCGCACACAGGGAAGCAGAGGCTGGAGGCCATGTTTTCCCAGAGAGACAGAGAGGAGAAAGAGAGCGAGCGAGTACAGGCGGCCTCCTCGTCCCTCCTGAGACTAATTACTTCTCCTCTTGGGTTCCATGAGATTTCTCAGGATTCACATAATGCCCTCCCCTGCCATCACCCTCCCCTGTTTTGTTTTTTGGTTGTTGTTTTTTTTTTTATAACTTAAAATAGCTCGAGTGGTGTTTTGTTTTGCATTGTTTTTACTTGTAACTAAATGGCTTTTAGACAACCGGCCCAGGAACAAGTCTGCTGCTAAGTGTCCTGTTCTCTAGGCTGACGAAGACCCTGGCTTCCTGAATCAGGACACCCTCACATCCCAGTACTAACTGTAATCGTGGCTAAAACCCCTGGATTCATTGAACTGGCTTCCTCCTCTGGAAAATGGGAATACTAATGCCTACCCAACTGGGTTATTGTGAAGACTGAGATAAGATGGAAAGATGAGCTTAGCACACTTGGGGGCCCCAAGAACCCATTATAATCGGTGTGAGCTGAATGCAGGAGAGAGACTGGGTACCAGCCTAGAACCAGTCCGTTGGTGGGTCCCACACAGGACGAGCAAAGGAAGCTTAAAGATACAAGCTCTGTCCCTATCGGCACCCTTTTCATCTCATTTGCACCGATTTTTCAAAAGCATTGAGGAGGAAAGGAATATCTTTATTTTTATTTGTATTTTTTTAGTTTTTATTTCTTTCGAGAGAGAAAGCGCGAGCAGGGGGAGGGGCAGAGAGAGAGAGGAGAGAGAGAATCCCAAGCAGACTCCATGCTGTCATGAACCATGAGGTCATGGCCTGGGCAGAAATCAAGAATCTGATGCTTAACTGACTGAGCCACCCAGGCACCCCTATCGTTATTTTTTTTTTTAAGATTTATTATTTTTTTAATGTTTATTTATTTTTGAGAGAGAGAGAGAGAGAGAGAGACAGCATGAGCAGGGGAGGGGCAGAGAGAGAGGGATACAGAATCTAAAGCAGGCTCCAGGCTGTGAGCTGTCAGCACAGAGCCTGACGCGGGGCTTGAACTCACAGACTGCGAGATCATGACCTGAGCCGAAGTCGGATGCTCAACCAACCGAGCCACCCAGGCACCCTTACCCCTATCATTATTTTTAAACGTGCCCATTCTGGAACTGTGTTCTAATAATATAGTCAAACAAAAGAAAATATATATGCATAAGTGCAGTAGTGTTTATATTAGAGAAAAACTGGAAGTGACTTAAATGTCCATCACTGTGTTTTGTTTAATAGATGATGCTACGTATATACACACAATAGAATATTATGAAGATTGGGGAGAGAAAAAAACCACAATATTTATAAATAAAAAATAAACAAGGGGGTGGGATAGAAGGATGTTATGGGATTTAATGCGACATTTGTCTGAGTTTTAAGGTAGGAGCCCAATATTTCTTACATTTCAGCACCTCACACCGTCTCACACACCAACCACCCAGCAACGCGTTCATTCATCTTCTCTGCCTTTGGGGTAACTTGGGTGGAAAATTTTAAGAAGCATTTATGTAAGTACAAGTCCTGAGGCCTCTAACATTAAAGGTATTGACAAAGATAGATGTCCACAACATTTTCCAAGTTACAGGAAAGACAGGTTACAGGGTGCCTGGGTGACTCAGTCTGTTAAGCGTCTGACTTCGGTTCAGGTCATGATCTCAGAGTCTGTGAGTTTGAGCCCCGCATTGGGCTCTGCTCTGGGAGTGTGGAGCCTGCCTGGGATTCACTGTCTGTCCCTCTCTCTCCCTCTGCACCTTCCCCACTGTGTTCTCTCTCTCAAAATAAATAAACTTAAAAAAAAAAAATCCTAAAAGAATAGTGGTTACTTCATGCCATGGGATTTCAGGCAGTTTTTTTTTCTTCTTTATACTCATATATTGTTTGACGTTTTTATAATGTGTGTGTATTATATTTATGAGAAAAAATAAAACGGGGGTGCCTGGGTGGCTCAGTCAGTCAAACGTCTGACTACAGCTCAGGTCATGATCTCATGGTCCGTGAGTTCGAGCCCCACGTCAGGCTCCGGGCCGTGGAGGCTGCTTCGGATTCTGTGTCTCCCTCTTTCTCTCTCTGCCCCTTCTCGCCCACCCCCCTCTCTCAGAAAATGAATAAAACATTTAAAAAGAAAAGAAAAGAAAAAACTATTTTCATGGGGCAGGGGAGGTTAGCTTGATTTTATTTTGTCTTCTATTGTCCAAGATGCATGTTCTACCAGATTTCCTCTAACACATCTTCCTCCGTCAAGAATAGAGAGGCTTACCTGCTCAGTCCTCTGTGGAGCTGCGGGAGACAGAAGTGACTTGTACAGGGAAGACAGCCTTCCGTGCTAGGCAGCTCACTACTGCCCTCTCCTGGTGAAAACAGGTCAGAGCCTGATGTAGCTAAACTGCACCCAGTGCACCCTCCAAGGTCATCTCCGGAGGTGTGATATCCGGCTACCCCTGCAGTCCTCGGTGTGCTGCACCCCAGTATCAGTAGCTCGGCGCCTCTTCCCAGAACAGACCAAGACCCAGGCTTAACCATGCCTGCAAACCCATCTGGACAGTGCTGTCCACTCCACGCCGGAGAATCCTGGGAGATGCTCTATTCCAACTGCTAGAGCAAGTGGTGGAGAGCTTTCCTGTCAACTAGAAAGCGCTGACGGTCAGGCCTTGGGCCTCGAGAGAGAAGAAGACCGTGTTGCAGGAAGACAACTGCAATCACCCCTATCACGAAAGCCCTTGTCTTTGTATGGTTCCTTTCACGTTTTAAGGTCTTTCCAAAGTAGTTTGACATGTACAAATAAATTCATATAAGGATGTCTGCTGAATTGCTTGTATCAGCAAAAGACTGGAACAATCTAAACATCCTTCTGTGTGGGAACATTTGGACAAAATGGAATAGTATATAGCTGTTTCGAAAACGAGGTGGATCCGGGGGCACCTGATTGGCTCAGTTGGAGGAAGATGCGACTCTTTTTTTTTTTTTTTTTTTTTAAATTTTTACTTATTTTTGAGAGACAGACAGACCGAGAATGAGCCGGGGAGGGGCAGAGAGAGAGAGGGAGACACAGAACTCAAAGCACACTCCAGGCTCCATGCTGTCAGCACAGAGCCCAATGCAGGGCTCGAACTCACAAACCTCAAGATCGTGACCTGAGCCGGAGTCAGACGCTTAACCAACCGAGCCACCCAGGTGCCCCCAGAAGAGCATGCGACTCTTGATGTCAGGGTTTGAGTTTGAGCCCCACTTTGGGTGTAGAGATTACTTAAAAATAAACAAATGAATAAACTTAAAAAAATAAGGTGGATCAGTATGTGCTGTTATAGAATGATTTCCAAGATTCATTAAGTTAAAAAAAAAAGAAAGATGTGTAAGAGTCAAGAAGTGTGAGTGTATGTGTCTTAAATAAGGATCTATATAACTGGAGAAATAAGTTTCTAGATATACAATCAGAAGGAAACAACAGAAACAAATAATAATGACTGCCTCTAGGGAAGGAAGGACTGAGGATCATGGCAATAGGAAAGAGAACTACTTTCGCTATATCTTTGTATAATGTTAAATTCTTCACCACATACATGTATGGCTTTTTCAATTAATTTTTAAATTTTAAAATAATATTTCCCAAAAGACAGTTTGATATAATGGCATCAGAAAGGCTTGGGTTCAAAGCTAGACTCAGATTTACCAATTACATGACCTTGAGTAAACCACTTAGCGACTCTGAACCCCAATTTTCTTACATCTACAATGGTATCAGTAACATCAGTCTCATGGCATTGTTGTGAGGATTAAAAATAAGCATTTAGTATCAGGACAATCTTGCCACACACCTCCAGGGGGCATTATTCATGTTACCTTTTATATGATGGGCACCCTCTAGAGATGAACATTGTGATGGCCCTGCTGAATATGGGGTCTGGTATGTGGTAGATACAGGGAGAAAAACTTACAATTTTCATGTGTAATTTCAGTTTGATTTGTCATTTCTTCAAAGAATTTTGTACCTACAGAAACAGGAATAGATCAGCAGCCAGAGCTGGCTCAGGACATAGGTCTCCAAATTCCTACTCCAAATTAAAAGCAAAACACGAGGGGGATTAGCTAAAGGCTATGTGTGAGAAGAAAGACATAAGGATAAGGATAAGAGTCGGAGATCAGGCACCTAGATTCGAAGGTAAGAAGTAACACTCTTTCTATTTGCAGATAACATGATCTTACATATAGAACATCCTACGGAATACACACACACACACACACACACACACACGCACAATTAGACCTAATAAATAAATTGACCGAGTTTTCAGGACACAAGATCAACACGCAAAAATCAGTTGAATTTCTATGTGCTAGTGTCTTAGTCCATCCAGGCTGCTGTCATAGAATACCATAGACTGGGTGACACAAAACCCAAAAATTTATTCCTCACAGTTCTGGAGGTGGGAAATCTGAAATCAGAGTTGGGGCACCATATTTGGGGTCTGGTAAAAGCCCTCTTCCAGGCTGCAGTTGGCGATTTTTCTCTGGGGTCCCTTTCATAGGAGCTCTAATCCCATTCATGAGGGTGGGACTTAATCACACTCTGAAAGAGCCCCCTCCCTTCCTAATACCGTCGCAGTGGGTTTTAGGATTTCAACATGAATTTGGTAGGACATAAGCATTCAGCCCATAATCACTAGCCATGAACAATCTAGAAATTGAGAAAATAATTTCATTTCAAACAGCAACAAGAAGAATATTATATTTAGGAATAAATTTAACAAAAGAGGTACAAAACGTGTAAACTGAAAACTATAAAACACTGAAGAAATTTAAAGAAAAACTGAATACAGGTAAATCGGGGCAGGGGTGTCGAATCTTAGGTTCATGGATGGAAATAAACAGAGCATTGTGAGGAGTAAGATGATAACGGCTCCCAAACTGATCGACATCTCCAATGCGATCAATGCTCGTCAAAATCTCAGTTGGTTTTTTTTTGTAGAAATTGACAAGCTGACCCTAAAATTTGTATGGAAATGCAAGGGACACAGAATAGCCAAAAAAAAAAAAAAAAAATTCAAAACGTATTATATAGCCTATTACATAGCTGAAATAATGTGTGATACTGATATAAAAATAAACATACAGGGGCACCTGGGTGGCTCAGACGGTTAGCATCCGACTTCAGCTCAAGTCACGATCTCACAATCTGTGAGTTCGAGCCCCGCGTCGGGCTCTGTGCTGACAGCTCAGAGCCTGGAGCCTGTTTCAGATTCTGTGTTCCCTCTCTCTCTGCCCCTCCCCTGCTCATGCTCTGTCTCTCTCTGTCTAAAAAATAAATAAAAACATTTAAAAAAGATTTTTAAATAAACATACAGATTAATGGAATAGAAATAAGAGTCTAGAAATAAACTTATATTTATGCAGGCAGACAGAAGCCAAGAGTATGACACTAACGGATGCCTTTTCCATGGTAGGGAAACATCAGGAGGAGGCTATGAGTATTTTACATGTAACAATCCCCATATTAAAAAAAAAAATAATAGCTTTATTGATATACAATTCACATACTATACAATTCACTCTTCTGAAGTATACAAGTCAGTCTTTTTTTTATATTTATGGTCAATGAATTTTAGACAAAAATATGAAGACAACAACTGGACATCCATATGTAAAAGAATGAAGTTGGGCCCCTATTCGTGCCAAAAAAAAAATTAATTCAAAATGCATCATAGGAAAAAAATGCATCATAGACCTAAATGTAAGAGCTAAAACCAAAAACTCTTAAAAAAAAAAAATAGGAGTAAACCCTCATGACATTGGGTCAGGTAATCATTTCTTAGATATGAAAACAAAAGAATGAGCAACAAAAGAAAAAATTAGATAAATCGAACTGTCTAAACATTAAAAGTTTTTGTGTTTCAATGGACACCATCTCTTGATGGTGAAAAGACACCCCGCAGAATGGGAGAAAACACTTGCAAATCATATGCCAAATAAGGGAACTTGTATTTAGAATGCATAAAGAACTCTTAAAACTCAACAGTAAGAATAGTTCAATTTAAAAACGAGCAAATAATTTGAAAAAAAACATTTTTCCAAAGGAGATACACAAATGGCCAATAAGCGCATGAAAAGATGCGCAAAATCAAAATTACAATGAGATAGATACCACTTCACGCCCACTAAGATGGCTAAAATTAAAAAAAAAAAAGATAATAATAAGTGTTGGTGAAGATGTGGAGAAATTAAAGCCTTCATAATCCTGTACACTGTTGGCGGGAATGTAAAATAGTGCAGCCACTTTGGAAAATAATTTGGCATCTCCTCAAAATGTTACACATAGAGTTACACCCGTAGGTATATAACCAGGAGAAATGAAAACATAGCCACACAAAAATGTGTATATGAATGTTAATAGCAACAGTATTCACAATAGTCAAGAAGTGGAAACAACCCAAATGTCCATCAGCTAGTGAATAGATAAACAAAATGTGGCGCATCTGTACAATAGAATATTATTTGTAATAAAAAGGAACGAAATACTGACACATGCTACAAAAGGAATGAACCTCGAAGACATTATGCTCAACGAAAGAAACTGATCACAAAAGTCACATCTTTTATGATTCCATGTACAGAAAACAGCCAGAAGAGTCAAACCCATAGAAACAGAAAGTAGATTGGCGGCTGCCAAGGGTTGGTGGGGGTTGGGGAGTGACTGCTAGTAAGTGTGGGGTTTCTTTGGGAGCCATGAAAATATTCTGGAATCAGAGGGTGGTGATGGTTGCACAACACCATGCTAAACACCGCTGACTTACATACTTTAGAAGAGTGAATTGTACAGTGTGTGAATTGTATACCAATAAAGCTACTGTTATTTTTTTTAATTGGGGATTGTTATATGTGAAATACACATAGCCTCCTCCTGAGGTTTCCCTTCCACGGGAAAGGCAGCCATTAGTGTGGTCCTCTTGGCTTCTTTCTGCCTGCGACTCACTCCTCCCCTAAAAGAAAGAAGCTATTTGATTGATCTGTGTGTTTGGAATAAAGAACTGAGGCATGCAGTTCTGCACACTCCTCTCTTCCTGGAGGAGGCATTCTCCCTCGTTCTGTATGCCTTAAATTCTGCGATATCAGCCATTGCCTGTGAGTGGGTGGTTAAGGTGGCCCAATTCTGCGGTCACTATTAGGAAGCACCTATCCACCAACTCCAATATCAGCTTTACCGATACTGCTGCTTTGGTTTTCATACGCCTCATTCCCTCATCTTATTTCTCAAGTGGCTCAGAACATTTTGAAGCATGGGGGGTGCTATTTAATTGACTCCCCAAGAACCCCAGCCTAGTATGAATTCCATCCAATAACTACTTGTATATCACAGAGCCATTGAGTTGGGAGAGGTAGCATGGAGCAATGGAGTAAGTCAACAGCCCTCATCTCTCCCTCTCATTCTATTCATTCATACATTTATTCAACAGATATTTAAGGGGCGCCTGAGTGGCTCAGTCGGTTAAGCGTCCAACTTTGGCTCAGGTCATGATCTCACGGTCCGTGAGTTCGAGCCCCGCGTCCAGCTCTGTGCTGACAGCTTGGAGCCTGGAGCCTGTTTCGGATTCTCTGTCTCCCTCTCTCTCTGACCCTTCCCCGTTCGTGCTCTGTCTCTGTCTCAAAAATAAATAAAAACGTTTAAAAATTAAAAAAAAAAAAAAACAAAAACAGATATTTAAGCATCCAGTATGTGCCAGGCATTGCTAAAGGAGCTGGGGGTTCAACAGTGGAAAAAAAAGTGACCAAAACCCTGGTATAATGGAGCAAATATTTTAGTGGGAAGACTGACAATAAACCAGGATATATGTTATCTTAGATGATGGTAAGTCCTAAGGAGAAAATATATATATAACATAGGGAAAGAGAACAGGAAATATTATCGGAGGGTGTGACATTTTGGATAGAGCGACCAGGACAAGCCCCGCCAGGAAGATGGCATTGGAGGAAAGACCTAAAAGAGATCCGGAAGCAAGTCATGTTGAGAATCTTGGGGAAGAGATTCCCCCAGGCAGGGTGCCAGCACGTGCAAAAGCTGTCAAGTAAGAATGCATAGAAAAGCACGGGTAGCAGAGTGATGGTGGGGAGGGGAGACCGGAAATGAGGTAAGAGAAGTCTCAGGAAACCAGCTCAGATAATCCCCCACAGCTCAGAGTAAGGACTTTGACTTTTACTCATCAACTTACCCACTGAAGGGTTTTGAGCAGAAGGGTGACATCTGACTCTGCTGAGAACAGATTAAAGAAGGCAAAGGCAGAAAGAAGCAGGGAAACCAGCGGCTAATGATGATAGGTTGGACCAGACAGGGAGCAGTAGAGAGAGTGAGAAGTGGTCAATTCTGTCGGGATTTTGAAGGAGGAGCTGGCAGAATGTGTTGAGGGATTAGAGCTACGACGTATGAGAAAGAAGTTAAAGATAACTCAAAGTTTTCGTCCTGAGCAATTGAAAGATGTAGTTGCAGGGGCGCCTGGGTGGCTCAGTCGGTTAAGCGTCCGACTTCAGCTCAGGTCACGATCTCGCAGTCCGTGAGTTCGAGCCCCGCGTCGGGCTCTGGGCTGATGGCTCAGAGCCTGGAGCGTGCTTCCGATTCTGTATCTCCCTCTCTCTCTGCCCCTCCCCCGTTCATGCTCTGTCTCTCTCTGTCTCAAAAATAAATAAACATTAAAAAAAATTTTTTTAAAAAGAAAAAAAAAACAAAAAGAAAGATGTAGTTGCAATTAGCTGAGCGGATAGGAGGGAGTGGACATCAGGAACTCAGTCTTGGGCATGTTCATTCTCAGAGGCCCATTGAACATTCAAGAGGATGTGTCGAATAGGCAGCTGGGACACGTGAGTCTGGAGTTCAAGAGAGAGGCCCAAACTACTCACTAGCTTACCATTCAGCTACTTGCTAGCCTTGTGACCCTAGACAAGTCACCTAACTTCCCAGAGCTGCACTTGACCCTTCTGTCAAATAGGAATAAAACAGTAGCAGCTGGGGCACCTGGGTGGCTCAGTCGGTTAAGCATCTGATTCTTGGTTTCGGCTCAAGTTATGATCTCACAGTTTGTGAGTTCGAGCCCCACGTCGGGCTCCACACTGACAGTGCGGAGCCTGCTTGGGATTCTCTGTCTCCTTCTCTCTGCCCCTCACCCCTCTCAAAATAAATAAACTTTTTTTAAAAAGCAGTAGCTATAACACAAGGTCATTGTGAGGATCAAATTTGACAGTAAAGTAACTGGTTCATGGGAGGCTTTGAATAAATCATCACTATGATTAAGTTCAATTAAACATGCGGTGGTGGCTAGAAACAGAAAAAAGGAAGATACAGCCTCTACCCTCAACCCCAATGAAGAAAACTCAACCAAAGTTCTCAACAAACAATCTCTCAGGTAACAACAGTCCTCTGGGGGAAACACCAAGGCCTGGCACCTGACTGGACAAAGAGAATAGAGGAAGAATCAAAAATAATGGACAACCAGCCTCAGAAAGAAGCAATGCGGGGGATTGGAGAGCAAACCAGAATGTATATCTGTCTTCACACCAGCTAGCTGGGAAACCTTGAACTCATCAGGCCTCTGCCTCTCACTTCCCCAATAGGGGTAAACCCCAGTCCTCCAGAGAAGTGTCCAAAGCTGCTCAGGGGGAAAACACTGATGCGGTGACGTTACATCACATCGCATCACATCACATCACATCACATCACATCACATCACATCACATCACATCCCTATATCCCTTTTCCCTCCTGCTCTCCTCTGGTTGGGTCCTGTCCCCCGATCAGGACTTCTCCAATATCTTGAGGCCCTGAACCTGGTTCTTCTCAGCTTCTGGGCAACCGGGGAAATGGCTCAGAGACCCTGTGCAACACCAAAGAACCAAGAATGGTCAACGCTGCAGAGATACTTGAACCAACGTGAAAAGAAAAGGCAGGCAGGAGGAGGGGAGAGAAGCCACTCTGAGTTCCTACCGGGCCAGGGGCTGTGCCAGGTGCTTTCAGGGCTGAGAGACCTGTGGCAGGGAATATGAATATGAATCCATGTAGAGCCCAGTAAGAGTACAATAAATGTTGGATACTTTTTTTTTTTTTTTTCAACGTTTTTTATTTATTTTTGGGACAGAGAGAGACAGAGCATGAACGGGGGAGGGGCAGAGAGAGAGGGAGACACAGAATCGGAAACAGGCTCCAGGCTCCGAGCCATCAGCCCAGAGCCTGACGCGGGGCTCGAACTCACGGACCGCGAGATCGTGACCTGGCTGAAGTCGGACGCTTAACCGACTGCGCCACCCAGGCGCCCCTGGATACGTTTTTTTTATCGTATCTCTTTGAATCCTCCAACACCCCTGCAAGCTGGGCTCCAAAATGAGAGGCAGTCTGTTGTAATGGTGCGTGCTCTTGGGTCAGACAAATCTGGGTTCAAATTCTAGCTGCATCTAGGCTTTTGTGATCCCGGAAACGCGACTTTACTTTTCTGACTCTCGGTTTGCTCATCGATAAAGTGGGGGAAATAATGGTACCTGCCAAACAAAAATTCATTTAAAACCCTTAGCCTAGGGCCTTGTGTACAATAGCTGCTCAATATTCATTAGCTATTTTTAGTGCTCTCGGAGGAGAGGACACCAAAGTTCCAGAGGGTGGGTCATGTATCGGAATTCACACAGCCAGGCGTTATAGACTCCTGTAGTTTTGCTTCCTGGGCAGCCATCCTACTCTTTTGGTTAGAGTACCTTCACTGTCTTTTGGCAACAGCCCTCCCCCACTCTCAGGCCGCGTGATTTGGGTGGGGTTGACACCTCTATTTCAAGCTCCAGGGGCGGATATGTGACTCAGGTCTGGCAAGTTCCTTACTCTATCCCTCTGGTCACAGGGAATGGTTTGAGATTAGACTTGTAACTCATGCCGAGTCAATGAGAATCCTGGAACTTTGTTGAGTCCATTGGGAAACAGATGAACCTGCCTTTGGACTTGACATCAGGTGGAGAGAAGCTTGGGACTGCTGGGGGTTGCCAGGTGGAGAACATGCCTGTGTGCAAAGCAAATCCAAAAGAAATAGAGCGGAAGGGTGGAATGGGGCTGAGCGTGTACACTCGGAGCTCTTGCCTAAGTGCTTGGACAGATATGTCTAAAGTCTATACTTCAGGCTTTAGGCACACAAGACAATAATTCACATTCTCTCTCTTTCCTGAAGTCCACCCAAAGAATTGTTATTTGGCAAATGTCTCCATCAGGGTCCCAACTGAAAACAGATGGAATGCTCAAATTAGAGTAATTTGAATTTTTTTAATGTTTGTCTATTTACTTTGAGACAGAGAGAGAGAGAGAGCGCGCGCAAGCAGGGGAGGGGCGAAGAGAGATGGAGACACAGAATCCGAAGCAGGCTCCGGGCTCTGAGCTGTCAGCACAGAGCCCAGTGCGGAACTTGAACTCACGAACTATCAGATCATGACCTGAGCCGAAGTCGGATGCTTAACCGACTGAGCCCCCGAGGTGCCCCAAATTAGAGTAATTTGAAGATACCATCTATCTAATGGTATAGGTGGTGTAGGAGAACCACGGGAGACAGCATGGGGACCAGGGGCTACTAACAACTGAGGAGCTATCACCACCCCTAGGCCTGAATGGACAGAGAAGATAGTCATCTGAACCAGGAGAGAGAGAGCTTTGGAAAAGGGACCTCCTCAAGAAGAGCAGGGACTCTCAATCATATTACTGGTCTGTGGAGGGAGCCAGGGGAATAAATACCCCGACTTCTCTCTCTGCTTGTCTCTCATCAACAGACTACCATCGGCTGAGCCCAGCCAGAAGCCAGAAGGTAAAGGAGTCTGCCAATGCATCAAAACAAGTCAGACCCAGAACAGAGTGAAGCGTGGAGCTGGAGGGACAGACAGGAAATAGGGGGCCCAACAAGAAAGCAGCACAGCCTGGTCTGGCTGTCTTTCCCACAATCCCATGATCATCTTTTGGAAGCTCAGACCGGTTTTAAAACTCTCATGGTTTGCTTTGGTCTTTCCTGCATAGCGCTCTCCATCCTTCCACGGAGGCAACCCCAAAAGATGGCATATAGGGGACAAGTACTTTGAACATCTGGGAAGAAGTCACTGAACTAGCCCTGCTAACTTGGGAGCAAAAAGCCTCCAGCTCAGCTTCCCACATGGCCAGAGAGTCCTGAGCTGACCCTCAAGCCATTACCCTGCCAGCTCCCTTGACCCCTTAGAAATCTGTCTGCTGGCTGGTTTGGCCCCAATCTCAGGCACCACCAGACAGCGGCTCTGTGATTTCCCTTTCTCTCCATGGGAGATGTCTGTTTCCTTCTGCAGCCAAGCCTGAGAAGCTTCTGGGATTCCCCACTACTGGCAGGGGCCCAACAGTGCCCTGAGGACAGGCCTGAGCTGCGTCCAAGTATCTCATTTTGGTCACACAGACACCTGTTCCCTCTTCTTCCTTCCCAAAACATTCACCCCCGTCTTCTTTGCCAAAATAGATTCCTCTCTACCTCTCAAATCCGGTTAAAACCTCTGAATCTCCTCAGAAAGCTTTTCTCATTAATTTGCCTGACTGTGCACTCTTCTGCTATTAGGATGGCTATCCGAAGTACTTCTGCACGTAATATAACTAAGAAGAGCAACTCATATTTACTGAGTGCGTTCTGTGTGCCCACTGAGCTAACTGCCGTACAGAAACCAGCTCGTGTAATCCTCACGACCACCTTATACAGCAGGTGCTATCAGTATAGGCTATGTTGTGATCGGCACCCCCCGGGATTGTGCCATGAGGCAATCTGAGGAGCAATTACTTTATTCATTTCTACAGAAGAGACCACTGAGGCTCAGAGCAGATAAATTACTACTTTAAGTTCACACAAGCAAGCAAGAGGCAGAGGTGGGACCGAAACCCCGGGATGGCCGACCACAGAGCCCATCGTCTACAAATTGCGCTGTTTGACGGTGTCCTAGAGGTAGGCAGTGGCTGAAGGAGTTCCCGAGCCTTCTCTGTAACACGGATGCACGTGTGTGCTGGAATTACAGTGACCCCCGTTTGTTATGCACAGGAAATACATCCCTGTTCAGTGTAAACGATGCAATCTCCCCAGATTTTGCAACAAACACCACGATCATCTTGTTATGGTTAGCCCACTTGGCCTCCACTCTGACTCTCGAGCCCCAGTGAGATGCCAAACACTTGAAATAATTTCATTAGTAATGTCAGTGTGAGATCAAGAACACGTTACAGACAAAATACAGAAAACAAAGGAACTCTCTAGAAGTTACTGGTAAGACACTCAGGCTGCATTTCCCACCACCGATAAAGCCATCTATAGTCACTTGGAAACCTGGCCTTGCTTTCACTTCCTTTGTGAAATGTCCCGTGTGGTATTTCCCCCCACCCAGTGTAAACAAGTGTTTTTATGTTAATCAACTCATTTAATGCTCACAGCAATAGTATAAAGTGAGTGCCACTCCCATGTTCATTTTACATAGGAGGAAAGTGAGGCACGAAGAGGTTAAGTAACTTCCTGAAAGTCACACAGCTGGTAAGTGGAAGTGCTGGGATTTGAACCCTTGAATCGGCCTCCCGAATTTGTGCTTTTAGCAGCTGCGACTCTTTAGTTTGACATAAAGCTAAATGAAGATAATTAGAAAATCCATCAAAGTACTAAACATGCAAAAAGGACTGTGGAGGAGTCCTTTTTTTGTAGAATCTATGTGTTCCAGTAACGTGGATGACAGATCTCCTACCTAGAACACGTGGCTGGTTGGACTGACCAAGAGAGAAACTCCGGGGCACAGTGAGCCAAAAATAACCATCCATCGGAGCCTTTGGTGGGAGAGGCAGGTGAGCTTAACAAGGAATCAGGGAGCAGAGATCCATGGCTGAGAATGTGTGAACAGCCCTTAGACCAGCAAGGGCGCACCTGAGGATGGAGGGCTGGAGGGAGGACTGGCAGGGAGAGTCAGAAGGAAGGACCCAGCAAAGGGAAGAGGAGGAACCCTTCCATCTTTCCTTCCTTAAACTCCTATTGCTGAATTCCTGTGACGTGCCAGTCCCTCCTACCTTCACAAAGTTTGCAGTCTAGTGAGGGAGTATATTATTTGGCACATTTCTGGTTGCAAGTGATTGAAACCAATTCAAATGGGCTTAAACAAAGGAGAATTTACTTGAAAAGGCAAGTGGCAGGATGGGCTTCAGGCTGGTTGTTCCCAGGCTCAAAACTGTCAGTGGGAGTCTGTCTCTTCCCACCCTGACCTTGCTCTCCTCTGGGCTTTCTCCATTCTCAGGCAGGCTTTCTCCTTGGCTCTTTCCTCTTGGCTCTTTTCTTTCTCACTGGCTCTTTTCCTCTTGGCCTGTGAGTAACCCCCTCAGGAAAAGAATGTTTCTTTCCCAGTTGTTCCAGTAAGAATCTAAGATTGGCTCCCATCAACTACTTTGATTCCCTGTTAAGAGCAAGTAATGGGGCTGAAGGATGGACCGTGGGGACTAGCCAGGTCTGGGTGATATACACACCCCTCTGTGCAGCCCCAGCTGGACCACAAGGATTGAGAATGCAGGCACGGCCCCCAGGCCACCGGCGTATCAAGAAGCAGGGAAGTTCTGCTTTGTAAGCGAAACAGCAGATGTCTGATCCAGAGATTCAGGCAATGATATTTACAACCCAGTGTGGTAAATGACACAAAGGGGAGGAACTGGCGCTAGAGGGGCACATAGGAAACGCCTAACCCTGAGGAAGTGCATGCAAGCTGAGACTTGAGAGGAGGTCTTGGGGGCAGGAGGAGGGGCATGGGGTGAGAAAAGGAAACAGGTCATGCAAATTTCTTGAGATTGTGGCCTGAACATTTTTTTTTTTTTTTTTTTTTTGAGAGAGAGAACAAGAGAGGGAGAAGGGCAGAGAGAGAGAGAGACAGAAAGGGCAGACAGAGCGAGCCCAACACAAAGCTCAATCCCATGACCCTGGGATCATGACCTGAGCTGAAATCGAGTCTGACACTCTGGGCATCTGGGTGGCTCAGCTGCTTAAGCATCTGACTTTGGCTCAGATCATGATCTCAGGGTTTATGAGTTCAAGCCCCACATTTGGCTCTCTGCTCTCAGCACTTCCCATCCTCTGTCCCCCTCTCTTTCTGCCCCTGCCCCACTCACGCTCTCTCTCAAAAATAAACATAAAAAAAAAAAAAAAAAAAAGAGTCGGATGCTCAACCTGAGCCACCCAGGTGCCCCTTGGCCTGAACCTTAACAGGGACAGTTAGAATGAAGATGATGGACCAGATTATGAGTGGGCCTGAGCAGAAAGGACGAAAAATGGATTTGGGACTAAAGAGGAGATTCAGTTTGGGATTTTGATCTTGAGGGGCATGTGGGTCATCCTGTTAGAGGTTATCAAAGAGCCAGCAGGATATGTGGGTGTGGAGTTTAGGAACAGGAACTCTGGAGGCAGCGCATGAGTGACCCACACAAGGATGGTCATTAATCCCCCCGGGGGGACATCTCTGGGTGAGAGGATCAAGATTGAACAGAATCTTGGAAAAGAACAGCCAACTGGCCAATAAACATATGAAAAGGCCAAAAACACATGAAATAAGCATATGAAAACAACATCATTACTTATTAGGGTACAGATAGGAAAAGAGTGAGAGGCCCCTACCCATCCAGCAGAAGGGCTGAAATTAAAAGGATTGACACCGGGGCGCCTGGGTGGCTCAGTCGGTTAAGCATCCGACTTCGGCTCAGGTCACGATCTCGCGGTCCATGAGTTCGAGCCCCGCGTCAGGCTCTGGGCTGATGGCTCAGAGCCTGGAGCCTGCTTCCGATTCTGTGTTTCCCTCTCTCTCTGCCCCTCCCCCGTTCATTCTCTGTCTCTCTCTGTCTCAAAAATAAATAAACGTTAAAAAAAAAAAAAAAAAGGATTGACACCATCAAGTGTTAGCAAGGATGTAGAACAAATGGAACTCCCATACACCGCTGACAGGAGGGTAAATGACAAACTACTTTGGGAAACTGGCAGTATTCACTGAAACGAAACAAATGTATCCTCCACGACCTAGCAATTCTACTCACCTATACTATATAGCCAAGAGAAATTTGCGCTTCGTTCCACCAAAAGATGTGTAAACAATGTCCGTAACAGTACTCTTCAGAAGAGCCAAAAGCAGGAAACCAACCCAAGTCCATTGTTATATGTTCATTCAATACAACACTACACCATTCTTACAAAAAGAATGAAGTACTGATATGGATGAATCTTACAGGTATAATGTTGAATAAGAAAAGCCGGACCTAAATGAAGTACTGATATGGATGAATCTTACAGGTATAATGTTGAATAAGAAAAGCCGGACCTAAAAGAATCATACTGTGTGATTCCGTTCATGAAAAGCTCAAAAACAGATGTGACTGGTTAATGGTGATACAGGTCAAAAATAGTGGTTTCTCTTATGGGAGGGGGTATACCTGAAAGGGAGCCAAGAGAGTCTGCTAGCGTGCTGGAAATGCTTTTTTGTATCTTGATCTGAGCGGTGGCTATAAAGCCAAATACACGTATAAAAATTCATGCAGTTGCTCACTTAAGATTTGTGCACATTACTGTGTCTATTTTGTATCTAAAGAGCGGGGGGAAGCTTGTCCCCTCCCCCCACAAGGCAAAAACAAAAAAACAAAAAACAAAAAACAAAGCTCCAATCCAGGGACTATCGATATTTTAGTTTCATGATATGTTATGACAGTTCAAGAGGCCCAGCTGGATAGTGAAGTTTCCCAGGGCCAGAAGTCTTGTTTTGACTTTTAGCTCTCCTGTTCTAAAGCATACTGGGGTTAAGATCACAGCAGGCTCACAGCAGCCATGACCCAGTGTCTGTTCAGAGCAGCACACTCTAGCCCTTGTTCAACTCAACACTCGTTTCCTGCGTATCTGCCCTGTGCCAGGCCCTGTGCTGAGAGCAGGGAGAATGCTCCCTGCCCTTCAAGCCTGCCAGCCAAGAGGTGGGTGTCGCAGGATGAAGGAGGGGTTCCTGCAGCAGCCAGTTCATCCATCAGCACCTGTAAAATAATAATAGTAACAAACAACTACCATTTCTGAACTGCCGGGTGCTTTACAGCAGAACAGATTTTTTCCCCTCTTAATTGCTATTTAAAACCACAACTGCCTGCAGCTACTTTTGTCTGTTAGGGGAATGGCATAATTTTTCTCTAGGTAGATGGCTCTTTGTTTAGGAAAATACTTAGTAAGTTGCTTCGGCTTGAAGAATGAATCTCCCCAGGGCGAGGGCAAGACAAAGGGAGTTGAATTGCTTTGCACATTAGGGACTCTGCTCCTCAGGGAACCACTACTCACTCATTCTCCAGGTTGTACTTTTCAAAAATCACTTCCTCATACCACACCCAGCCTTCAAAAAGAATGAGGCAAAGCTCTCTCTACTGACATGAAAAAAAGCACTGGATAGATTGTGAAGCGAAAAAAAGTAACCAGCAGAATAAGTGCATAATACAGTCCCATTTTTTATGAGATCATGATGTGAGCTGAAGTTGGTTGCTCGACCGACTGAGCCACCCAGGAGCCTCAGACAGTCCCATTTTTTAAAAGGAGCGCTACGTATATGCATTGACACTTGGCTACATACGGAAAATTCCTTAAAAAGTATATAACACCAGGGGCGCCTGGGTGGCTCAGTCGGTTAAGCGTCTGACTTCGGCTCGGGTCATGATCTCACAGTTTGTGAGTTCGAGCCCCGCGTCGGGCTCTGTGCTGACAGCTTGGAGCCTGGAGCCTGCTTCACATTCTGTGTCTCCCTCTCTCTCTGCCCCTTCCCTGCTCATGCTGTGTCTCTCTTTGTCTCAAAAGTAAATAAACATTAAAAAAGATTAAAAAAAAAAAGTATATAACACCAAACTAGCAGCTGTTACCACTATGGAGGGTGGTAGGGGATCATCAGAAGCTTCTTTTTTCAGTTTTTACCTTTCATCTTTAAGCACTTTTATCTTTACACACTTTATTATTATTAGTAGTAGTATTAGTATTCAGTAGGCTCCATGCCCAATGTGGGGCTTGAACTCAGGACCCTGAGATCAAGAGTCGCATGCTCCGCTAACTGAACCAGCCAGGTGCCCCTTAACCTTTAAACATTTTATCAGGGGATTGTATCCCTTTTTCAAAAGTCTCTTCCTCAAGCAGTCTTCCCTGACTAGATCAGGTAGATCCTCAGGGTATCCTCCCCTCCTCCACTGTGACATTTAGCACCTTTCTACTTGCTCCTTCACAACCTCACCTAGCCCCTCCCCCCCGCCCCCCCCCTCCCCCAGGCTCACAGAGACCAGAAACTCCTAGCAGAGAGCTTGCTATAGTGGCTAATCAGAATAAATAAATTCTTCTTCCAAAGAGTTCTCTCCTACGGTGCCTGGAGGCTCAGTCGGTTAAGCATCTGACTTCCCCTCGAGTCATGATCTCACTGCTTGTGAGTTCGAGCCCCACGACTGGCTTTGTGCTGACAGCTCGGAGCCTGGAGCCTGCTTCAGATTCTGTCTCCATCTCTCTCTGCACCTCCCTGCTCGCTCTCTGTATGTGTGTGTGTCTCTCTCTCTTGAATATAAAATAAAACACTTAATAATAATAATAATAATAAAGAGTTCTCTCCTGCCTGGCTTTGAATCTCTCAGAGAGAAGAGTGAACAGCTCAACCCCACCCGTGAGTGCCGCCCAGTCCGGGCTCATTCCCTGCCTAGGGCAGGGTGAGATGCCCTGTCTCTTGTTCCTGAAGGGAAGCGTAGAAGCAGCTCCAGCCCTCTTCTGCTGCCTCAGCCCTCAGGGACAACAGGATGCCTGAGACCACGACAACTTGTGACAGGTGGGGCTAGGTGGGGTAGCCAATTACTGGAACAGGCCAGGGCACCCTGGCTGACCTTGGTGGAAGCAGGGACAGCTTCCCTTCCGTGTTCCTTTTCTTTCCAGCAGTAGGGGGAGGAGGGGACGAAGGCCTAATTGTTTTCACCTTGAGAAAAATCTGCTGCTGATTATGTACAGAGAGGATCACTCAGTTATACAGCAGGGGGGCCGAAATTAGATCAGATCAGGAAGGCTGACATTTTCCCCGAGGCCCTCTGACTAACGACCAAGGGGAAGAGAGGCACTTGGCCTAATATTCCCTCCCTGCTCTGGCCTACCAACCAGTGTGTCAGGGGAGCTCCTGCTCATTTCTGCCCAGAACCCCACAGGCAAATCTCTGTGCCCCCTCCCCATCCAGGCTGCTGTCACTAAGACCAAGCCTTCAGCAGGTCTTGGCCAGGCCACGGGTAATGTTGCCGAGAGAGAATTGGAGCTCTGGCTCACAGGCCCCCCGACTGCCAGGCGGATGCCTCCATTGACCCAGCCAGTCTCTTCCTGCCGAGTTCAGACAGGAAAAGTGATGCCGGCCACCGGAACTGCAGGGGGAGGCACCGGCCAGCCACAAGTGCCTGATTCTGCCCGAACACTTCTGACAATTAAGGCAGCCATGAACTCTCACGCTTTCTCCATCCCTGATGGAAAGCAAGTTCAAAAGCCACATACTGTCCGCAACCCCTGGGGTGAGGAAAGAATGTGATAAAGAGAAAGCATTGTAACTCAATAGAGCCGCCTTGAGTGATGCCGATGCCACACAGGGAGTCGGCCACCAGAGAAGCTCAGCATTCCAGCCACTGAAAATCACCCAGGAAGTATGTGATACTGGCTTTATCCAATTAATGACTTCTAAAGCTTCTGAGCACTATTGGGCCCCAAGAAGAAATTTTCTTTAAGAAATTCTTGAGGGGCGCCTGGGTGGCTCAGTCGGTTAAGTGTCTAACTTCAGCTCAGGTCACGATCTCGCGGTCCGTGAGTTCGAGCCCCGCGTCGGGCTCTAGGCTGATGGTTCAGAGCCTGGAGCGTGCTTCCGATTCTGTATCTCCCTCTCTCTCTGCCCCTCCGCCGTTCATGTTCTGTCTCTCTCTGTCTCAAAAATAAATAAAACGTTAAAAAAAAAAAAAAAAAAGAAATTCTTGAAAGGCAGGGGCGCCTGGGTGGCTCAGTCGGTTAAACGTCTGACTTCGGTTCAGGTCATGATCTCAGGGTTTGTGGGTTCGAGCCCCGCACTGGGCTCTGTGCTGACAGCTCAGAGCCTGGAGCCTGCTTCGGATTCTGTCTGTCTCTCTCAAAAATAAATAAACATTAAAAAAATTTTTTTTTAAATTTCTAGCTGTGTAACTTTGGTCATATCACTTCTCCTCTCTGAGCTTCATTTTCCCCATCTGCAAAATAGAATTAAGTATACCTACTTCAAAGGGTGTCATAAAATAAAATAAATATATATAAACTACTTAGCACAGTACTTAGTGCCCAGGAAGTGCTCATTCAATGGTAGACGATCATACTACTACAATTATGGAGCCATCAGCGCTCACTCCAGCACAGACACTGTGGTGAGGCAGAAAGGGTGGGACCTTTAGGACCATGCAGACCTGATTTGAGATCCTAGTTCGATTACTTCCATTACGTGGCCTTGGGAGAGTTAATTAACTGCTCTGAGCTTCGGTCTCCCGCTCTAAGAAGACACTGATAATACTGGCCTGATCCACGGGATAGAGTCAGCCAACCCCCGAGCCCGAGCACACAGAAGGTCCTCAGGAAATATTAGCTGCATTGGTATAGACTCATCACCCTCTTCCAGCATCCTTCACCTTGTCTGGTAGTTTTTACTGAGAGGAAAGTCTGCTCAAAGTGATTTACTTTGGGAGAGCGTATTGATTTTCTCAAAGCCAGTGGTCTCTTGCCTGTTGTGATTCTTCTTGCCATCTGTGTACTACTTGACCCTGGTCTTCACCTCTGCCTTTTTTTGAGACCTCCTCCCTCTCCCCAGTGGTCTTCTTCACTCTTTGATCCCCTGATTGATGGATCACTCGGCCTCTCTCTCTCCCCACCATCTGCCCCTCCCTCCCTCTCTCCCCCCTCTTTCCTAGGCTTTTCATCCTCCTCAGATTATTTCTCTGTCCTTTGCTCTCCACATTCTACCTGCTTGTCCCCAGAGAAAGGCCACAACACAGTCACCAAAAGCAAACTCAGTCTGTTCTGGCTCCCGATCTCAAAGCTCCTGGCCACCCACACACCAAATTCTAGATGCTGGTCTATTTCTTTCCCTCTCTTTCTGAGTCCAATCAATTGCCAAGCATCTCTATTTTTTTCTTCAAAACATTTCTCACTTCCGCCTCCTTCTTCTTTCCCATCTTTCCTCTTGTCACTCTAGACCAGGTCTGATCCAGGTTTAATGGCTAATTCCAATCCATCGTGAATACTGCAGCCCATGTAAAAAAAGATCACTTTTTAAGCATGCCAGATGTGCTCCTTCCACCCGCTCCCATCTCCTTCAAAGTCCCTTTAAGGCCTGTTCTGTGAGATGTTGAGGACATTCAAGGCCTTCCATCTCATTTTATTATTTATTTATTTATTTTTTAAGTTTATTTATCTTTGAGAGAGACGGACAGAGTGTAAGCGAGGGAGGGGCAGAGAGAGAGGGAGACACAGAATCCGAGGCAGCCTCCAGGCTCCGAGCTGTCAGCACAGAGCCTGACGCGAGCTGTCAGCACAGAGCCCAACGTGGGGCTCAAACCCACGAACCGTAAGATCATGACCTGAGCCGAAGTCAGATGCTTAACTGACTGAGCCACCCAGGCGCCCCCCCCCCCATCTCATTTTCTAGATTTGACTTTCATTCCGTGCATGCCTCACCCACACCCATCTCCTCTTTGCCTTTTCTGCTACCTCCCCCTGGAACACCATTTCCTCCGTTCCCTCCTCTATTCAGATTCAATCCATCCTCTAAGGTCTGGCTCAAAACTCAACTCATTCCTGAGGCCATCCCCGCCCACTCCGGTCCAAGGTTATCGCTTCCTCCAAGTTTCTTTGGATGATGATGTGGTGGTGGGCATGGAGGGCCGCGGGTGGGAGGAGCTGGTCAATTGCCTGCCACACTCCTGCCTATACCTTCTTCACCTTGGACCTAAGGGCTGATTTGCTATCTCCCACATCCTCCTGAATAACACAGCATAGTGTCACCGTGTCACAGTGGTTTGGAGTTGGACGGGCTTGTGTTCAAATCCTAATCTTTCCCACTGGTTGCAAGGCCTTAGCAGGTGATCCAACCTCTTCAAGTCTCGCTTTCCTCATCTGAAAAGCAGAGGTCACAGTGGCCTCATAGAGTTATCGGAGAGATTAAATGAGAATGTGTGCACATGGCTTTGCACAGTGCCTGGCACCGAGTCTACATTCAATAAAAGGTAGAGATTATTATAGTCCCTGGCACCCTGCAGTCCCAACATTACTTATGCAGCCCTGCTCATTTGCATAGCCAAACAGGAATTTCCATAGACTGTGATATTTTACTATAGGTATATCTGCTTTCAAAACAGCTCTCTTTTTCCAACTTTCCATTTTTATAAATGGCACCACTCTTCCAAAGTCTCTCCCAGACTCCAACGTTGGCAGTGGACTCAGCTTTTTCTGCGCTTTCATGGGCCAAACCCGTTGGCACTTAACCATGGGCTGTCTCTAGAATGTCTTAACTCCCCACCGGGACTGTAAATGCTCTGAGAACAGAAACTCTCTCCTGCTGCCTTGATATCTAGTACACTGGCAAAGAGCAAGGATTAGGTATATATTTGCTTTCTGACAAGATGCTATCAATGAGTTAATTTACAGGCGCAGGTGTGAAGGAAGAACTACAACAATCTGAAACAAGGATGAGATATTCTGTGATTATGTTTTTTTAAATGTTTATTTATTTTTGAGAGACAGAGCGTGAGAGGAGCAGAGAGAGAGGGAGACACAGAATCTAAAGCAGGGTCCAGGCTCTGAGCTGTCAGCACAGAGCCCGATGCGGGGTTCGAACCCACGAACCTGAGATCATGACCTGAGCCGAAGTCGGAGGCTTAACCAACTGACGCACCCAGGCGCCCCTGTGATTATGTTTTATTCTCTCTCTCCTCTTTCTCTACTCCATGAATTCCTCCTACTCATTCCTTAAGACCCAAATCAATATCCTCTTTTCTGAGATCTGCCATAACCATTATATCCTCTCTTTCTTTCACTTATACTACGTATTTAATTGCATAGAGTTTTACCAATTTTTTAATCTAATGTTTAATTGAAAAACAATGTAAATGACATAGAAAGGAATAAAGTGACGATGAAATTTTATTCTCCTATTCCTATTTCCCAGAGGTAACAACTGGGAACACTTTGTTGGGTATCCCTCCAGATCTTTTCCTGTTGCACTGAGAATTAATATCCTAGCCTAAGACACAATATGAAAATAAGCTTTTAAAAATAAGTGTGTTTCGGGGCGCCTCTCATCTCCCATCCTTCTAATTGTGTTTTTTGGCTTGATTTTTTTTTTGTGGTTTTTTTTTTTTCAAAAATTTTAAATGTTTATTTACATTTGAGAGACAGAGAGAGACAGAGCGCAAGTTGGTGGGCGGGGACAGAGAGAGAGAGGGAGACACAGAATTGGAAGCAGGCTCCAGGCTCTGAGCTGTCAGCACAGAGCCCGACACACACGGGGCTCAAACTCACAAGCCATGAGATCATGACCTGAGCCGAAGTTGGGCTCTTAACCAACTGAGCCACCCAGGTGCCCCTGGCCTGATTTGCTTTAAAAAAAAATTTTTTTTTAATTAATTTATTTATTTGGAGAGAGAGAGAGAGAGAGAGAGAGAGAGAGACAGCACAAGTTGGGGAGGGGCACAGAGAGAGGAAGACAGAAATCCCAAGCAGTCTCCGCACTGCCAGCATAGGGCCCCGTGCCGGGCTCAATCCCACAAACTGCGAGATCATGACCTGAGCTGAAACCAAGAGTTGGAAACTTAACCGACTGAGCCATCCAGGCGCCCCTTAATTTATTGTTCGATAATAAACAGGTTTACTTTGAAAATTCTGCATCTCACCTTTAAATGGTTGATCTACCAGTCAGGGCCTCAGCAGAAAACTGAAACTCAGTTTCAGATGATTCAAGAAACTTCAATGAAGGGACTATTCATGAGATGTGGGCACAGTTGGGGGAAATGAAGAGGGGTGTTGAGGTCATCGGAAACTGCCAACAGAAGCAAGTTATTATCATGCTTGCTTAAAAAGACAAGGGGGGGGTGTGCGGAAAAAGAGAAGAAAAGACAAGGGGAAGGAAATGGGAGTTTTGTGAACCCAGTGAGACCCTGCGCCATGGCAAAGGGGCTGCTGACAGGAGCTGTTGTCTTGGAAGGAAGCAGTCACTGCCAGAAAATAAGAAAATAGAGCACAGAGCGGAGGAAAACCTCAAACTCTCTCTCCCCCTGCATGCCAGTCTCTTGCCAGTGCCTCCCACCGGCAGAATCCAAGAGAGCAATGGGTCCAGGTGATACGGTCCACGGAGCTTACCTTCCCAGGGCACAGAGCAAACAAGGGCAGAGAATGAATGAGCGTGGGCCACACAGGCAAGGCACCAAGTCCGTCAGTTACCAACCACCTTGTAGTCAAGCCATGTCACCTCAGTTATCTCTCCAGCTGGAACCTCCACTGTGACGTTAGCCACCACCAGTGTTTTTCATGCGAGATGGTAAGGAAGTAGGGGAGAAGGAGAAACAATGAATGTCAGATATCCATAGTAGCTACAGACCCTGCCTCAGCAGGTGGCCAGGAGGGCTAAATGGTACTCACGGCTGCCTTCTTCCATTATCTATTCTATGTTCCTTACTTCTGCAAGCACATTGGCTGGAGGAGATTCTCTGCCTGATAGCATGACATACACCTTCATTTCCACAGGATTCAAGCGTTTAGTGTTCCTGTCTTTACCACTTTGCTATAATTTTACATTGATGGTTATTAGGAATGGAAGTACTAAGAGGTATTCTGGTGAATCCCCTGGGAGTGGACAGAGTTCGCCTTGCCCCTGTTGGTAGCAGCAACCTAATTCCCGCTAGATAATCAGGACCAATCACCCTAGCCAATACTGTAAACCCCTTTTCTGCCATTGGCTGAATAGATGAGGAACCCAAAATGAACAGGGGGAAGTCTCAGCTTCCAATTTAATGCAACCAGATTAATGTCTGTTCCCTGACAGAAGCATTCCTTGCGAAATAGGACCTCCAAACCCAGTGAATCCAAGTTGCAGGAACAAAAAGTAAAAATTCTTTTTTTTTATGGTTATTTATTTTTGAGAGCGAAAGAGAGAGAGCACAAGCGGGACAAGGGCAGGGAGAGAGGGAGACACAGAATCTAAAGCAGGCTCCAGGCTCCGAGCTGTCAGCGCAGAGCCCGACGCGGGGCTCAAACCCACAAATCGTGAGATCGTGACCTAAGCCAAAGTCAGAGGCTTAACCGACTGAGCCACTCAGGCACCCCCAAAAAACAAAAATTCTATGGGTGAGTTGTTAAGTATAAATGTGAGAAAGCTCACTCCCATTTCCACTCTGGACCCCTGGATTCTGACCATAAAGAAGGTGGCACCATACATTCGTTGCTTATTTAAGGCATATACCATTTCCTTTGACATCACCTTAACTTCACAGGTTGCTATTTCCTAGATGGCATTCCCAGAAGTCACCTGGCTGTGGTTTGCTAAGCTATTTCTATGCCATCCAGAATTTGTCTTAAGGTGTGACATCTGAATTGGACATTTTTGCTGGTGGGTGGTCTTACCATCTCTTGATGAAAAGGATATTTGGGTTGAGAACACCTTGTATCTTCCTCACCCAAACAAACAAAGCCAAGAAAATAAAAAATGCTCTTGTTCTATAAGGATCTTTTTAGATTCTCCAGGCAGATCCCACCTAAGATACTTGGCTTTTGCCACGCTCTTTAGTGCCTAATTGTCACTTATATCTCAGCTCTCATTGTCTCACCCCCTCTACTAGAGAACATGTCCACTATGCCTATATCAGCCATTTTCACAGAGATGTTTTAGATATGACAACCTGGTAATTCTGTGACAGTCATAAAGTGTGATATGCTCTGTAACACATCAAGAAGGTGTCAAGCAGGCCCGGGGTTGAAGTCAAGGAAGAAAGCTAATGACCCCCAGTGCTTCCCATTTCACATTTTGATCTGATACCTTAGATTAAACTGAGAAGTAGTTTGGGATGAAAGGAAGATTTGGATTTGTTCAAAATTGTAGGAGAAACACCCTCATTATAATAATCATTTCAGGGGCGCCTGGGTGGCTCAGTCGGTTGAGCATCCGACTTCAGCTCAGGTCACGATCTCGCGGTCCGTGAGTTCGAGCCCCGCGTCAGGCTCTGGGCTGATGGCTCAGAGCCTGGAGCCTGCTTCTGATTCTGTGTCTCCCTCTCTCTCTGCCCCTCCCCCATTCATGCTCTGTCTCTCTCTGTCTCAAAAATAAATAAATGTTAAAAAACATTTAAAAAAAAATTTATAAAAAAAAAATCATTTCATACATTTAAGTAAGTATCTGTTTCTTGGAGTCAGTCTCTACAGCTAGTTTATAAGTCTAAGAGCTTGGACTCCAAAATCAGACAACCCCAAGTTCCAAAACTTTAACTCACCACTTATGTAATCTGGACAAATTATTTAAACTCTCTAACCTCAGTTTCTTCCTCTCTGTAAAGTGAGCATAACTATACAGTCCTTTCTCTTAGACTTAAAGGCTTACACAGAGCCTGGCATATATTAAGTTATTCAGTAATTGTGATTTGTAGTAGGAATGTATTAGGTATTATATGCTGGGCCCTAGGGTGAATGAAATCTTTTAGAAGTCTCTGTGTGTAACAGGGAGATTTACCAAGAGGAAAAGACTCCAACCTAAGTTTCCTTTTGATTGGTTTTTTAGAAGATTAGGTCATTTCCCCTCCCTCCTCCTGCTATCCCCACTCCCAAAGACTTGATAAGCTTTAAGAAAGCAAGCACAGGGGTACCTGGGTGGCTCAGTTGGTTGAGCATCTGACTCTTGATTCTGGCTCAGGTCATGATTCCAGGGTCGTGGGATTGAGCCCCGTGTCTGGCTGGCATTGGGCTGAGGTGTGGAGCCCTCTCCCCCATGCACACTCTCTCTCTCTTTCTCAAAAAAAAAAAAAAAAAAAAAAAAAAGCAAGCACAATTGCTTAACGTGAGAGTTATCATGGCAACTTAATATCATAGCAATTTAAAATTAAAATTAGGGGCGCCTGGGTGGCTCAGTTGGTTAAGTCCCCAACTTCAGCTCAGGTCATGATCTCATGTTCTGTGAGTTCAAGCCTGCTGTCAGGCTCTGTGCTGACAGCTCAGAGCCTGGAGCCTGCTTCCGATTCTGTGTCTTCCTCTCTCTCTGCCCCACTCCTGCTCTCTCTCTCTCTGTGTCTCTCAAAAAAAAAAAAATAATAAACATTTAAAAAATTAAAATTTTCAAATTAAATTAAAATTAAAACTTAAAAAATATAATCGTTTGAAAACGAATTAACTCATTTAGGTCAACTTAATGACAGAAATAAATTCTGTTTTTATGGGTTGTAAATGTTTTTGTAGCCATTGATATATGATGGCTAATACCATCATATAATTACTGAATTAAATATAATTACGCCCAGGTCACCTGGCTGGCACAGTAGGTGGAGCGTGCGACTCTTGATCTCAGAGTCCTGAGTTCAAGCCCCACGTTGGGGGTAGAGATTCCTTTAAAACAAATAAAAACTTCAAAAAAGTAAGTATTCAATATAATTATGCCCAAGTTTATAGAACTAGAGGGCAAAATATAATTTTAGGGGCTTATGATCATATCCTTGTATTTTATTCCTAAATTAGTCCCACTTATGGTGTAGTGCTTAAAAATTTGAATCTAATTACCTGGGTTCGAATCCCTGAGAACCTTGAGGAAGTGGCATAACCTCCCTGTGCTTTTATTTTTTCAACTTTAACATAGGAATAACAACACCGGCTTCGTAGGACTGCTGTGAGAAGAAACTGAACCCATGTATTGTTGGCTATCATGGTCTTTTTTTCTGTGATTCTGAGTTCCTAGTAAGAAGTTAATCGTGGAGAGAAGTAAAACAGTTTCTCCTATCAAAAAAGGTATCTGAAAGTCATAAGTGCTCTAGTGAGCTTGTGTCAAGGGAAAAATCTGATCGCACAGGTAGTAAACCACTACCCAAAGAAACAGAGACCAACTGTGCCACTCAGGAATCCGTTTTATTCACGACTACCCTAGAGGTTAGGGACAAACCTAGCAAGTCAGCTTATTGGAGCAGAGAATCAACTGACTGGTCCCATCCTTCGACTAATAGAATTTTTCAGGACTCCATAAAAAAGCTTAAGGTAGGGGCGCCTGCCTGGCTCAGTTGGTGGAGCATATGACTCTTGATCTTGGGGTTGTAAATTCAAGCCCCACGTTGGGTGTGGAGCCTACGAAAAAAAAAAATGCTTAAAGCAGGCACTAAGCTTTTTTAGCACACTGTCCCCCTGGGCTGTGGCCTCACAGATGGTTGGATCTAAGTTGTCTCAGTTTCCCAAGTAGGTCTTTTCCATTACTCAGGGAGTAGTGATTTTTCCCTCCACTGTGCCTTCTCAGCCAGTTAGAGGAGAACAGAGGTGTTCAACCAGCATGCTTTGTGCTTTTCGACACTGAATATATTATCAGGTTCAGAGTTACAGCTCAACAGATTATTATTAAGACTGATCCAAGGAGATTAGGGAGAGGCAGTTGAGAGTTGGACAGGCCCCTGAATTATGTTATTCTGTGCCGAAAAACTTTGAATACCTTACCCACACAAATCCAAAAAGCTTGTACTACAAAAAACAAAAACAAAACAAAAAACTGATTTCTTTTTTACAGGACACATACCTCTAAGATCCAGCCATGCTGAACTCACTAAGTTTTCCCTCTCCTCTAAGCCTCTCAATGCCTGGGATGCCCTTCCATAGCCCTTCACCTAGTTGACTCCTAAGGTCCTTCAAGGTCAACTTAAATGACATCTCCTCCAGGAAGCATTCTTAACCCCTCAGACTGGGGACTGTCCTCTGCGTTCTCATGGCATCTTGTACTTACCTCAGTCTAGCATTTACCACACTGATAGGCAATCACCAGTTTTCTTGTCCGTCCCCCACTATCATCAGCAACCTGAGGACAGGAACCCAAATCTTATTCACCATTATATCCCTAACATCTAGCACAGTTCCTGACATATAGCAGATACTCAAAAACTATTTGTTGAATATCTAGGGTGATAGCCTCTTTGTCTTGCACTTCTGTTCTTCCCCCAGTTTTTTTTTTTCATTTTTTTAAATGTTTATTCATGTTTTGAGAGAGAGAGAGAGAGAGAGAGAGAGAGAGAGACAGAGCACAAACAGGGGAGTGGCAGAGAGAGAGGGAGACACACAATCAGAAGCAGGCTCCAGGCTCCGACCTGTCAGCACAGAGCCCGACGCGGGGCTTGAACCCACGAACTACGAGATCGTGACCTGGCCGAAGTCAGCAGCTGAACCGACTACGCCACCCAGGTGCCCCGACCCCCAGTTTTTCCACAACAGCCAGGGAAAATTCGGCTCCACAGCCTGCACAGCTATACAGGATTCTGATCCCACCCACCTCACCCCATCTCACTTCTATAACTACTCTCTGTGCCCACTTTATTCTCCAGCCATATGGCCTTTCTTCTGTTCCTAGAATTCACTCAACCAGCTCCTGACTCAGGGCCCCTGCACCTGCTGCTCCTTTTTTCCAGAGTGTTCTTCCTCCAGTACTTGCTATGGCCAGCTTCTTCTCTCTCATCAGGACCCTCTCAGAGAGACCTTCCTGAACTATCCCCACATAAAGTGTCCAACTCCACCCTTCTCAGTCACTCTTGCACAGTATCTGGTGCCATTGTCTTTCTAAAATGTATTTTGGGGCGTCTGGGTGGCTCAGTCAGTTAAGTATCTGATTCTTGATTTCAACTGAGGTCATGATCTCACGGTTCATGAGATCAAGCCCTGCATCGGGCTCTACACTGACAGCACAGAGCCTGCTTGGGATTCTCGCTCCCTCCCTCTCTCTCTGCCCCTCCCCTGCTGGTGCTCTCTCTCTCTCTCTCTCAAAATAAATAAATAAACATTTTTAAAAAAAATTTTTAACGTTTATTTATTTTTGAGACAGAGAGAGACAGAGCATGAGCAGGGGAGGGTCAGAGAGAGAGGAAGACACAGAATCTGAAACAGGCTCCAGGCTCTGAGCTGTCAGCACAGAGCCCGACACGGGGCTCGAACTCACGGACCGTGAGATCATGACGTGAGCCGAAGTCGGCCGCTTAACCGACTGAGCCACCCAGGTGCCCCAATAAATAAACATTTTTTTAAAAAACCCTTATTTTGACCTGGTTAGTGTACTTGGTGATTATCTGCCTCCCCACTTTAGGAAGTACTACCGGAGGTCCCTGGGTGGCTCAGTAGGTTAAGTGTCTGAATCTTGATCTCAGCTCGTCATGGTCTCAGGGTCGTGAGTTCAAGCCTCACATTGGGCTCTGTGCTGGGCGTGAAGCCTACTAAAAAAAATAAATAAATAAGTACCACCAAAGCAGGGATCTGTCTATTTTGTTCACCATTTAACACAATGCTTGGCATCTATTAGGTAGGTATTTAATAAATATTTATTGAATGGATGAATGCATTTATGCACAAATTCCATACTTGAAGGAGTTGCTTTGGGTGGGTGTGTCTACCCTTGTTCTGACAGAGCCATCATTACTCAAAAATATTGCAGATGTCATCTTTTAGAATTGACTTCAGGATCACTTTAAAAGTTATACACGAAAATCATATTCACTACTCTGTCTTTATACCTTTTTCTTTAAAAATCTTTCTCCCCAACTCAATTTCTTTTCTTTTTTTTTAGAGTTTAATTTATTTTTGAGAGATAGAGAGACAGAGTATGAGCAGGGGAGGGATGGAGAAAGAGGGAGACACAGAATCCACAAAGTAGGCTCCAGGCTGTGTGAGCTGTCAGCACAGAACCCAATGCAGGGCTCGAACTCAGGAACTGTGCGATCATGACCTGAGCCAAAGTCAGACACTTAACCAACTGAGCCACCCAGTTGCCCCTCTTCTCTTTTTTTTAAAGTAGGCTCCATACCCAAAGTGGGCTTGAACTCATGACCCTGAGATCCAGAGTCGCATGCTCTACTGACTGAGCCAGCCAGGGGCCCTTCCCCAACTTGATTTCTATCTTATTTGGTAACTTTGGCTCTGAATTATTTGTTTCCCCAAATTATAGTCATCCTCAAGAATAAAAAGTTGTCACCTTTGAAAATATTCCGAAGAATGGACTTCAGGCTTTGAAGACAAATTTGAAAAGAGGAATTCAAAACTTCTCATTTCAATGTGTAAGTTCTAGAATGTTGTGTTGGTCTCAAATGACGACCTTATTTTACATTGAAACTCTTTACACTGGGACAATAGTATTTTCACCCCTGGATTGGTTTTGCATTTTAGTTGTTTTTGAAACAGTTCCATTTTAAAGAATGTCTTTCTAGGGGGAAAAAAATCCAATGGGTTTTAGGTTAAAAGGCAGCCTAGGGTCTAAAAAAAATCACTTCCTTCTTTCCTACAAAAATCTCTCCAACCCAATATTTCACTATTCCTCAAACATCTCACACCTTCTCACCAGTGCTTCCTGTTCTTTCTTCTGACTAGAATGGACCTTTCGTGCCCCAAGCCAAGCCCTAGCAAAAAAATGTTTAATGTTTATTTTTTGAGAGAGACAGACAGAGTGGGAGCAGGGGAGGGGCAGAGAGAGAGGAAGACACAGAATCCAAAGCAGGCTCCAGGCTTTGAGCCGTCACCACAGAGCCCAATGTGGGACTTGAACTTGCAGACCATGAGATCATGACCTGAGCCAAAGTTGGACACTTAATCGACTGAGCCACACAGGCGCCCCAGCCCTAGCAAAATTTTATTCTTTTTGGGCCCAATTCAAATGATTGCCTTCCAGATGTAAGATGCCTGTCAGATTTTTTATTTTTATTTTTTTAATGTTTATTTATTTTTGAGAGACAAGAGTGCGAGCAGAGGAGGGGCAGAGAGAGAGGGAGACACAGAATCCGAAGCAGGCTCCAGGCTCTGAGCTGTCAGCACAGAGCCCGACGCAGGGCTCGAACTCACGGACTGTGAGATCATGACCTGAGCCAAAGTCAGCTGCTCAACTGACTGAGCCACTCAGGCACCCCAGCCCCAGAAAAATTTTATTCTTTTTGGGCTCAAACTCAACGATTCTCTTCCAGATGTAAGACTCCTATCAGATTTAATCCCATCATCCTCTGATCTCCCAAACCACCTAGGTATAAGCTCTGAGTCAGAGCTTCTCCATAATTCTAACTCAGCACCTAGCACGGTGTCTGACACATGGTAGGTGCTGAAAATATATTAATTGAATGAGTGCTTCTCTACTATCTAGCACATAATATCTAGTTATTTCTCTCCCACAAGACTGTCAATTTCTTCAACAGTAAGGATCTTACTCTCCTTCGTCTTTTATCTCTTTGTTGACAGGAACAGGGCAAAGGTGAGCCCTGAAGAAGTTATCATTTATCTTGCTAAAATTCCAAAGTTTCCATTCACTTACTCCCAGCGCAGCCAGGATCAAGGTAGATTTCCTGCTTTGTTTTTATCTCCCCTTTGGTCCCCAAACACTGCTGACGGCCGAAGAGAGTCTCTAGGTTCTGAAGTTTATTCCCCTCCCCCACCCCAAGCCTGGGCCAGACTGACTGGATCCGGACGTAATGTCCCTTAGGTCTAGGTGTCTCCAACTCCCATGTGAACTTCCTTCTCTCCCTCCTGTTCTTTCCCCACCTGTTTCAACCAATCAGTCCCTCTAGAACTGGGTCACGAACTCCAATGTTTAGTCTGGCGGGGAGCAAAAATGCCCAGGAAGTTAGAGGCAGTGCCCTCTAAAGGCAGAACCTAATTATTGCTTGAAGAAATACGAACCCAAGGTTCCTAGAACATCTGATGTTTCAAGAAAAACTAGAAACCCAGAAATTTTTTGTAAAATGTGGACTCTCCCAATGTTTAAGTACCGGCATCTCTTTCATTTGTCGTGGTGGTGGTGGTGGTGGTGCCGGAACCCGGGATCAAATTTCATTTTTTAAAATTAGGCAGGCCAATTAAAATATACGCACAGGCCAAATGTAACCTGTGAGTCACTGGTTTCCTTCTGGACTCTAGATCTGTGGCCACGTCACCTCACTGCTCTCTGTAGGCATTCTATTTCCTCACTTGAGCGTCAAGACACCTTTTGAGCCTCATCTGCCATTTTTCATGCACGCTCCCCCTCCCCCGCTCAGTCTAGGTCATAGGACGTGACTTTAAACCAGGGACCCATGCCAAGGTTTGTAATGCTTTAATGTCTCTGTATGTGCTGTTGCTATTTCTATTTATCGAGCCAACAAATCTTCATTGATCGGCCAGTCCAGCCCAGCACTCCGCTGGGTGCTAGGGACATAACCTTAAACACCACAGGCAAAATTCTTGCCGTCATGGGGCTTACATTCAAGCGGCAGAGGTAGACATTACTCAATCACACAAAGTAAATTTAAAACGTGACAGGTTTTGGGAATGAGCCATGAGAACATGTAACAACAAGGGCTAATCTGACCTGCCATGGGGATCTAGAAAGGCTTTCTTAAAGAAGTGATATTTTCATATATCTGAAATTATAGCACCCAAGGAAAAGAGGTAGTAGGGAAGGGAGGGGCTGGGTTGGGGGCAGGAGAGCAGTGACTGAAGTTTTAGGATAAGGAACCAGAAAGAGTGCATTCTGGGGAAGGCAGGAACTGAGGAACTGAAAAAGGCCAGGGTCACTGAGCACAGGAACTGAGGAGAAAGGCATGAGATGAGGCAAGAAAGCCAGGCGGCGTTAGCCATGTGGGCAGGGTGGAGCCAGGCGTGTTAAGGGTTCTGGTCTTTAATCCTGAGGGCAATGGGAAGTCGCTGAAAAGATTTTACAAAGGGGGGCAGGGGAGAGAGACAGACAGGCAGGCAGGCAGACATGATCAGATCCGCATTTTGAAAATATTATGCTGACTTCTGGGTAGAGAATAGAGAAAGGGTCTAGAAGTTCAAATGAGGGGGGCGCCTGGGTGGCTCAGTTGGTTGAGCGTCCGACTTTGGCTCAGGTCATGATCTCGCGGCTGGCTCGTGAGTTCGAGCCTGGTTCAAATGAGGCATTACAGCATCTCAGATGGAGACAGAGGTGGTGGAGATAGAGAAAAAAGGATGGGATTTGCAATATTTTTGAGGTAATATTTAGGCATGTGTATGGTGGGGGTGAGGCAGTGGAGAGCAGTTATGGATGGCTCCCAGATTTCCAGCTGTGCAGTAAGTTAGGGGCGCTGTTCTCGAAGATGGGGGGCACTGGAGGAGGAGCAGGTTGGTGGTAAAGAAAGGCAAGGGGAGAATGGCAGTTTAATTATTTTGCAGATATTTACTTTGTCAACATACATTTATCCAATGCCTGCTCTGTTCCAGCCCTGTCGGTGTATACAAAGACAGAAATGTTTCCTGCCCATAAGCTGCTAACCTTCTGGTTGGGGGGACAGGTAGGAAAAAAAAAAAAGATGATTATAATTCAAATATCATATAGGCTTCACAAGCCTGTGGACTCCAACAAAGCCACAGGAACAGCAATCATCATCCTGAGTTCCCATTGTTGGCCCTGCAAAGTCCCCTTTAAGTATTCTTGGGACACTTCTAGGGACTTTTCACAAGTGGCTGTCAGATAAAGCAGTGGGTTAAGTTATGGGGCACACTAACCCTGCTCTGATCCCCCACTGTCCTTACCAAATGAGGCACCGTCTGTGGGAATGCCAAGAGCTCCCTGGGACTAGAACGAGGCAAGCAAGGAGGAGCATGGCCTTGAGAAGGAATGCCTCCTTAAGATTTTCTGGCCCTGGGCTTCCAAGGTGCTGGATCAGGCCTGGTCCTGGAAAAAGGAGCTTATTAACATTAAGTCATCTGGGCCCTGAAGCACAGCTGCTAGGAGCTGCGGTTTGAATTCTGTCGGGAACACGTGGGGTTGGAGGGGTCTCTGACACAGCCAGACAAGGACGTGCCAGGGGTGCAACTGGCTATCTAGATTTGGAACTCAGACGTTTGGGCTAGAGATCTACGTTCCAGAACCATGAACGTGAAAAAAGGAGAATAGGCACAGGGACCAAGCTCTCCTAAACAACCAACATTTAAATGCCCTGCCCCCACTCCACCTGGCAACTTCCCAAAGAGCCAACTTCCTTAATTCATGTCTGTAGTTGGTCAATCACCCTTTCCTGTGCATTCCTACAGCTCTTTGTAGTCCTCTACTGTAACACTTCTCACTCTACACAGTAACCTTGGTTTTATTTGTCTCCTTCACTCGGCAGCAAGCTCCTTGAGGGCATGGAATTCCTTTATTCCATGTTCAATCCCATGCCATTTTCATCTACCACAGGCAAAGGCCAAAAATATGGGGGGATGATACTCAGAATTGATTGAGGAGAAGGGAGAAGAGAATGCTGCCTCCCCTGCTGCTTGGTACAGTCTTTTTAGGCCATTTCTAGAAATATTGAGATTTCTAGATATATTGATACTAGTGCACAAAAATGCTGTCCAATGATGCTCGTTGCATTATGGTTTGCCATACTGAAAAGGTGGAATCACCTTTCCACATTTCCAAATACAGGCACCAGACTTACATTTCTATCAGAAGGGAACTGGTTAAGGGCGCCAGGGTGGCTAAGTCAGTTAAGCGTCCAACTCTTGATTTCGACTGAGGTCATGATCTCATGGTTGTGAGATTGAACCCCACGTCATGCTCTGCACGGACAGCATGGAGCCTGCTTGGGATTCTCTCCCTCCCTCTCTCTCTTTCTGCCCCCCCCTCCTGCTTTCTCTCTCTCAAAATAAATAAAACTTAACCAGTTCCTTTCTTCTTTTTTTTTTTTTTTAAGAGGTAATCGATGGTATACGAAGCAGCCATGAAAAGTGAAACAGATTTATATATGCTGAGAAGGGAAGATGACCAGAATATTTAAAATCAAGTACTAAAACTGTTCGTGTAGAATGCTGTAATTTGTGTTTAAAACAAAAAATAGGGGTGCCTGGGTGGCTCAGTCGGTTGAGTGTCTGACTTCGGCTCAGGTCATGATCTCACAATTCATGAGTTCGAGCCCCGCGTCGGGCTCCGTGCTGACAGCTCGGGGCCTGGAGCCTGCTTCAGATTCTGTGTCTACCTCTCTCTCTGCCCCTCCCCTGCTCATGGTCTCTCTCTCTCTCTCTCTCAAAAATAAATGAACATTTTTTTAAATTAAAAAAAATAAAAAAATATAGACTTGCATATAGCTGTATTAAAATGTCTAGAATGCTACACAAGCAACCATTGGACAATGCCCTTTGGAGATGGGGAGTCAAGGCAACAGGCAAGGTTATGGGGGGAATTTTACTTTTCACTATGCCTATCTTACGGTTGGATTTTTCTTAAAACTAGAAATATATAGATTTAAATATATAAATTTAAATCTATATATTTCTATAAACACATATTTAAAAAATATATTTTTAAGATTTTAAGTAATCTCTACACCCATCATGGGGCTTCAACTCACAACCCTGAGATCAAGAGTCACATGCCCTAGCAACCGAGGCAACCAGGTGCTCCGAGCATGTATTTTTGTAGCAAAAAAAAAAAAAAAAAAAAAATCTTAGAAAAAAAGTTTTTTAATGTATCTTGGTCTTTCTTTCTCTTCCACTCTCCACATATTAGGCACCAAGTAAGGTGTTTAAGATTGAACAGATGAACTACACTCTTGGAAGAGAAACTCTCCTGTTCAGGGCTGGAGTCCTTCCCCCAGGCACTGGCTGCAAAGCAGGGGAGGTAGGCAGGGCTTGCAGATCCCCCATTGGTGGAGATTACACAGCAGGCAGCTACAGGCAAACTTCCATCTTTCCCAACCCATCTCCATTAGAGACTCACACAAAAGTGAAAGTCATCAATAAGGTACTCAATAAATGTGTGTAGTAATAATAACAATGGTCGCTATCACCTCTCAAGCGCCTACTAATCGCCAGCAGGGGCTGAGTGCTTTAATCCTCACGGCCTGGAGGTAGGCATTGTTCAGACTCCCGTTTTATCAAAGAGGAGGGAACAGAGGCTGAGGAAAGGTAAGTAATGTGCTCAAGCATCCAGCAGTCAAGAAGAGCCTAAATCCATCTGAATCACTACGCTGTCAATTACTCCTGCATCCTACACCATAGTAACTGGATCAGGGGAGGCAATAGGGTAAAAGTTACTTGGTCTTTTTGGAAACTCCCCCTCCAAAACACAGTCTAGTTATACTCAGTGAAAATGAGACAAGATTCTAGAAAGCAGGCCTTTCAGATCCACAACCAACATGAAGCACCCCAAACTCTTCACTGGGCACTAAATGGCCATTAATTAGTTCTTTCGCTCGTAAGTTCTGCTGTCAGGAGGTTTACACTGGTATTTGCCCCAACAATTCTGCAAGGTAGATATCCTTACCTCCACTTTACAGAGGAGGAAACTAAGACCCAGACAGGTTGTGCTTTTCCTAATGACATACAGTGAGGACAAGGCATTGCTGGGTTTGAATCTGTCTGCCTCACTCCAAAGTCAGTTCTTTCCACAAGGCTATACCGTTAGTACCTTCAGGTGAACCCGGGGGGGGACGATGTGATATTGTGGTCGATACAAAATCAGCTCCAGACCTCTGGGCTTTCAAGACAGGAATTACCCTTCTGGCCCCCGGAGAACCCCACCCCCACCCCCCAAGCTCCTGCCACCAGCCCTACCCCCCACCCCAGTAGAAGGCTGCTGTTATCACTTACTTTGTAAGTACATCACAGCCTCACAACCTATTGCCTCAGAGATTACCTTTTGTATGTCTCACCTGGAAGAAGAGTTCAAATCTCCCTTCAACCCCACCCTTTTCAAGTTAAGTAAAGGTTTGGCAGCCATCTGGAAAGACTGGTGATTCTCGTCTTAGAAACCCACAGATACCACTACCCAGCTCCTTCTCAGACACTTCTTTATCAAAGTTTCATTAGCCTCAGCTCAAGGTACCTCCATCTGGGCATCTCATTACAGAGCAAGGACACTTCAGCCATTTGTAACACCACCCCCACCCAAGCAGGATTTTCAAGGACAGCAGCAGAAATGACTTGCAAGAGAGCTATAAATCCATCTTGCCCCCTCTCCCCTCCTCCATGCATTTGCTCTCTCAACCTATTTCTTCAGTCTGCAACTGGTTTACTCCTCTTCCTTAAACACATCTCTGACATTTTCATCTTGAATGTTCCATTTGTTCATACTTCCCTTTGCCTGGAACTCATTCTCTCCTGGCCGAAATCTATCTCCTGCCTTGAAGTCCAATCTCACTTAATAGTCACGTATCTTTTGGCACTGGTCACATTACATTCTTTATTACAATTACTCAAAAACATTTTTTCTCCTACCTATAAACTATACCTACGTGAATTCAAAGTAAAATACTGGCGGTAGAGGGAAATACAGAATACATACGTGATGGTTTATGGAGATATTTGTGTTTGTTCTCATTTCTGTGGATAATTTCTTTTCCCCACCCCTAAGAAAGTAGTCAGGCCTTAAATGCTCCCTACTTGAAGGTTTCTAAGTTTCAGACCCAAAAATCAACAGTTTTGAGCAACACAGAAGACAATGTTCAGAAATGGTTTTGAAAAGCACAGTCTTACTAGGGGAACTGATCCAAAAGGAAAAGGGAGGAGAGTCCTTTGAATGGGGGAAGCAAAAATCTGTGGAGGGAAAGAAAGGTTAGAGAAAGCACCAGGTTTTGAACCAGTTCATGTTAGAGACCTATGCTCATTTGCATATAGCATCCAAAGATGAGAAGACTGCTGTGGGAGACGGTGCACCATATATATATATATATATATATATACACACACACACACACACACATACACACACACACACACCTTGGACTCGAGAACAGTGGCAAAGGTCTTTCTGAGCAAAGCTGGAACGATCCACTGTGAAGGGTCCAACAGAAGCAAGGGCATTAGCACTCATATCAATAGAAGGAGCCATCCTAGTGATACAACCATCACGGATTAAGGACCTGGCCTCTTGCTCACTTTTTTTGCGGAAGAAACACTGAACTCAGCAGAAAGCAGCCCTATATGTAAAGAGTTAAAATGCTTCGTCTTTTAAGGCGACTTCTCAGACCAACAATGGCTAACGTTTTAGAGCCTACTATACTGGAAAACGGGACACGACTTCTGGGGTTCCATTTCGGTCGGGCGCCCTTTTCCTTGCTAGATTTCAGTTTTCCAATCTAGTTCAAGTTCTCCAGTCTTCCCACTGACCCGTCCTTCCTGCAAGCCCCTCATCTCTGAGTCAGGACTCTTCCTGAATCGTCCCTTCTTCACCCCTAGTTTCCCCCGTGCCCTGTCTCTTCCCCCCCGCTGTCCCCGTTCCGGCAGTCTCTCCCCTCTCTTCCTGCCCAGACCGCCTCCATTCCCTCTCCTTTCCCTCCCGCGACCCCCCCCCCACTCGGGTCTCCTTATATTTCAGTGAGCCCCCCTCTCCGCCCCACTTTCCCCCTCCCTCCACCGCCACGGAGCACAACCCCCCCGCCCCCAGCTCAGCCGTTGGCGGGGGCGTGGCCCCGCGAGTAACAGGTCTCCCGCCCCACACTCCGCGGGCCCGCGCGCAGACAAAGACATTCCACAGCCCCCGCCCCTCCGCGCACTCGGCCAGAGGGGGAGGAGACACGTGTCCCGCTAGCGCCGAGTCACGTGGAAAAGAAAACGAACGAAGCCCGCGGCCACTTGCGCACGCGCACAAGGCTCTGGCCTGGCGGGCTCCGAGGGAAAAGGGGAGCGGGGAGGCGAGTTCTTCGGGCTCCGCGGCGGTGCGCAGGCGCCGTGGCCCGACTGGAGACTTTGTTCTCCGCGGAGAGACCCAAGGGCGGTGCCGGTGGCTGACTGCGCACGCGCGCCGCCTCATTTCCGGTGCTCTCTTTCGCTGGGTCGCTCGGGTCGGCTTCGGTCGCTGTCGCTCCCGCTCTCCCACCCCCGCCAACCGCCGCTTGGGCCTCTGCCGCTGCCGCGTTGCTTCCTCGATCCCTCGATCGTACATCCGCCCCAATGCAGCGCCGGGACGACCCCGCCGCGCGCATGAGCCGGTCCTCAGGCCGCAGCGGCTCCATGGACCCCTCCGGTGCCCACCCCTCAGTGCGTCAGGCGCCGTCTCGGCAGCCACCGCTGCCTCACCGATCCCGGGGAGGCGGAGGGGGATCCCGGGGGGGCGCCCGGGCCTCGCCCGCCACGCAGCCACCACCGCTGCTGCCGCCCTCGGCCACCGGTCCCGACGCGACAGTGGGCGGTCCAGCGCCGACCCCGCTGCTGCCCCCCTCAGCCACTGCCTCCGTCAAGATGGAGCCGGAGAACAAGTACCTGCCCGAACTCATGGCCGAGAAGGATTCGCTCGACCCGTCCTTCACTCACGCCATGCAGCTACTGACGGCAGGTAAGCCGGGTCCCTCTGGGTCGCCTGGCCACTCGGGGGCATGGGTGGCAGTGGCTTTGTTCCTCCCGCTTCCCGCCCCCTCGGGGCCAAGGCAGTCGTGAACTCCTCTTCTCTTATCCTCATCCTGGGGGGATGATGGGGATCCTGGATTCCGCACCTGTCCCGGCCCACGGTGTGAGGGAGAATTTCTAGGCTGCAGTGGAGGCCCGAAGGGGACTTGGCGATCTCTTAGCGCAAAGATATTGATGGATAGCGCTGCGCTCCCCGCCCCTTTGCCGACCCTTCCCCCTCCCACTTCTTGCAGCTGCCCTGCCCTCCGAGTGTTCAGATTCTTCCAGAAATGAACCTTTACCTCCCCCTACCCTAAAGGGAAAGGTTTCTTCATTGCGGGTGGAGGTAGACGCGTCTACTGAGGGTGTAGGAGGCGAAGCCGGCCCGAGCGGGGAGGGACCGTGGGAGGGAGGGCCGAGGTGAAATGGGGTGAGGCCGGAGTGCCCTGTCCAGCGCGCCGCGGTCGCTGGGGCCGGGTGGGACTTAGCGGTAACAGGAGCTTAAGTTGCTCGGAGGCAGAAGCAACCTGTGGGAATCGGAGCTTGAGGTTTTCCGAATCAGATTTACCACTTCGGCCGGTAAAGTGGTGATGGCTACAGAGCCGGAAGGTCGGACCCCTTTATTTTACAACGTGGTGTCCACCAGAAGGGGGAAAAAATAACTCTCGTGAAATGGGATAGGAGGAGGTAAAGGGTGGTGTGCAGGACTTTCTCCAACAAGATGGACAAAATTGAGAGAAATGGCAGGATGCTTGTACCTGAAAGACTCGGGTCTTTTGTTTTATTTTTTATTTTTTGCTTCAGTAGTGAAATAGATTAGAAATAATAGTCTTTGTTCGCTGTCTGTAGACCCACGCTCCTTTCCTGCCCTGGCCAATCACCTGGTCCCTCTGGTTTCTCCCGAAAGCCGTCCGTTTCGCCCTCACTTCTAGTTACAACGTTGTTTTAATAAGTATTTCTTATGATACCTGAATTTTATTAATCAAGTAGAAAGTTGCAGTCTTCAACACTAAATGAGTAGGTGGACTCTTTGGCAAGGCTGATAGAATGAACAGATAGTTACGAAAAGATCATTTCCCTCCCCTTTGTTCTCTAGCACCCTACATTGGTGAGGGGTCCTTACTTTTTAACTCAATGAACAAAGCTGGCTGTGGTCAGGAATAACATTTAGATGAACTGCTTACATTTTCAACCTGATGCTTTGCTGTTTTTGTAACACAGATTGTTTGAAACATTACTGCTCATTGTGTGCCTCTGGCAATCTTTCTGAAGGCCAGGAATGCCTTTTTTTTATCTTTATATTTTTCATGCTGTCTTGCATATAACAAACACCAGGTGTTTGAATCGGAAAGCAAGCACATGGGCAGATTTCAGAATGTCAGGCTAAATTCTGAAAGGTTGACTGGTAGTCTAATTTTTATTTTCTCTAATCTTTAAGCAGTCCATATTAAATGCAAGAGAATAACAAACTTTAGAACTTTTAGGTGTTGGCTTGGGTTTGAAATTCTGACCCTTAACTAGTTACCTATTCTCGGGAAGCTTTCTGAACCTCGGTAACTTTATCTGTAAAGTGGGATGGTGAGTTGAGAGAATTAAATGACATGTAAAAGCACTAGCACCATTCCCTTTGGTCTGTAATCAGGTAATGACTTGTCACCACAGTTTTCTTCTAGTTGTAAATCCAGGGTACTGAATATGGTATGAAAGCAAGATATTTTTTGCTTAACCACACCAAATGTCTAGTACAATGTTTGTCTTTTAAGTAAAAGATGGTTTCTTAGGTTGATCATCAAAAACTGTTGATCATTAAAAGTTACTTACAGGGGTGCCTGGCTGGCTCAGTCGGTAGAGCATGGGAATCTGGATCTTGGGATTGTAAATTGGGTGTAGAGATTCCTGAAAAATAAAAATATTTTTAGAAACAGTTACAGTTTTCACTCTTCTCTCACTGCTTAAATTCTGTTACAAGAGAGTGCTCTTCAATCTTATTTTTCACTTGGACATTTTGGTGTCTGTCTTTCTTTCTTTCTTTCTTTCTTTCTTTCTTTCTTTCTGTTTTAAAATCAATTTGAAATTTTAATTGGAGAATTGGGGTTGAGGTAATGCCGGCTCATTGAAAGAACAGTCTTAGAAGGGTATATGGATGCTTCTTAGCATGGGTAAGTCTTGATATATGTTGGACCTGGATCATTTTTGAATGATCTGGGAAAGGGAGTGTGAAGTCCACCAACTATGAGGAAGTGAGACTCTGAGAAGACAGAATAGTAGTATTTAAAGTCTGATAAGGATACATGTAAGAAAAATAATACTTAACACTTACTGTGCTAGGCACTGGTCTGAGCACTTTTTATATCAAATATTTAGTCTTTGTGACAATACTATGAGGAAGTTACTCTTATCCTCACTTTTACCAATGAGGAAATGAAGGCACACAGAGATTAATTTGCCTACAGCAACAAGATTTGTAAGCAGCATAAGTAGGATTTGAAGTCAATCTGAATCTGGATCCACACACCTAACCATCCCCACCCACCCCACCCCTTACTGTATATAGTACCTGCAAAAAATTGTACTTTGAAAATATTTTGTACTACTTGTACAAAATACTGTAATGTATTTGAACGCATTGGAGTGGTAGCTAACATGACAGTAAAGATAATAAGGCCAGAAGAAAAAGAAGGAAACCCAGAGAGCAGAGCCTCGCTCTTGGGATTAACACTCCTCCAGGCACCTCTGCTCATTTCCGAGGAGGTGCCTCAAGATCCAGCCCACTCTTCCTTCAGCAGTCACATACCTCTTCCTGTCCCTTTCCCAGCTTTACTTTATTTTGCACTCACCAGCATCTGATGCCCCATTTATTGTAGTTATGTATTTAACCACACCTCTTTCACAGCTAGAATGTTAGCTCTACCAGGGCAGGGATCTTTTGTCTGCTTTGTTCACTGCTGTATCTCTTGTTCCTTGAAGACTGCCGCACAGAATGGCCTCTTACTAAATATTTGATGAATGAGTATTCATCTTCATTGCATAATGGAAAAATATCAACGTAGTTCTGAGGAATTTACATTTTGAATATAGACTTCTGTGTTAGCCAAGTTGATATTCAAGCTGTGATGACAATTAAATGCATTAGCAGACATGCAAGGAATCAGTTTACCCATGCTTGTTTTCTAAAACAAAAATAATTTATTTTGTGTTACATATTTATATAATAAACAAAATGCTTTTATGTGTCTCAGTGTTTTTTATTCTACTTTGTACAATTAGGAAAATATAAGTTAGTGTAAATGACTCAGAAGTAAGTAAACATTTTGAAGAGATTAACAGTCCCCAGAAGACCTTGAAAGTATACTTAGAAATCCATCTTTCAAAAGCACCCAGTGGACATTTAAAGACAAAGTCTGTTGAAACTTCGAAATACTTAATTCCTTTATTTCATTCACAATATGTCACAGAAATATATCCATTTCATTCTACAAGGCTAGCAAAACCTATTAAAATCAGAAAGTGGAATTGCAAAGGAATTCTAGACCGAATATGGGTGTAAGTATCAATAGTAGGATAAAAAGGCAGAGGTTACAACTATTTGCAACAACATTGTTGTTTACTTAGGAAAGTGGTCAGTGATGTGGCTGATTACAATATAGAGATGTACAAATCAGTAGGTTTCTGATACATGAGCAGGACCCAATTAGAAAAGAATTGACAAATCTCATTTTTAGAATAGTACCAAAAAATTAAAAAAAATTTTAAAAGAATATATCCATTGCTTTGAAATTAGCAAGAAAACACTCAAAATGTATGTAAATAATCATAAACAATAACATTAAATAACATTTAGAGCATGTAATATGTGCCATGAGATATGCTACTCATTAATTCTGTCTCCTGGCCATTCTGTAAGGCAAGAAGAATTTTTTTTCTCAATATTACAGAAGAAGAATATTGTGATCACTTATTGTCAACTTAAAATTTTACTGAAGGTGATAAAGGAAGATCTGAATGAAAAGACAAATAAGCCTTATGTCCTGGGAAGCTTGTGGGAATGGGGGGAACTAGTGTTATGATAGGACTTTTAAGTGGACATGTTGATTTTTAACTAGGTCAAACAAGACTTAGGGCTTGAGAGGATGAGAATTAAAAGGAACTCTTTTTTTTTTTTTTTTTTAATGTTTATTTATTTTTGAGAGAGACAGAGAAAGAATGCGAGTGGGTTAGGGGCAGAGAGAGAGGGAGACGCAGAAGCAGGGTCCAGGCTCTGAGCTGTCAGCACAGAGCTCGAACTCACGAGCTGTGACCTGAGCCGAAGTCGGATGCTCAACCGACTGAGCCATGCAGGCGCCCCTAGTTAGAAGGAACTCTTAAACATTGTTGGTGGAAGTGTGAATTGATACAGACACTCTGGATAACAGTTTAGCATTTCGTCTGAAAGTTGAACTTTTAAATTCCTTAAAATTCAGTAACACCATTCCTAGGAATATGCCCATAGAAACTTTTGCACATGAATGCCTCATTCATAAAGTGGTGCACCTTGTTCACAAAATGGTGCGACTTGTTTCACCATTGATTGAATACTGTGAGATTTTCAAAACGAGATCATTACAAGGCAGTGAAAATGAAAACTTACAGCTACAAGCAACAACATGGAGAAATGTTGGAAATCTAATGTTAGAAAAGTAAGTCCCATAAGGCTAGATACATACAGTACAATACTATTTTTACAGAACATAATACTAGCAAGATTAAGCAAAATATTGTTAGCATACATTTTTTTCTGATAAAGCAACTTTCTGCAAAACTAAGCATATGTTTACCATACTAAGCAGTTGCAGTTTCTTGGGCATTTATCCCAGAAAAATTAAAACTTAGTTTCACACAGACCTGTGCCTGAATGTTCATAGCAGCTCTATTCATAATAGCCAAAAACTGAAAACCATATGCCTCCAATAGGTGAATAAACTGGTGCATTCCTACCATGGAATACTACTCAGTAGTAAAAAGAGATAAATGTTAACAACTTGAGTGGCTCTCAAGAGAATTAGGCTGAGTAAAAAGAGCTAATCTCTAAAGGAAACATAATTCCATTAATTAAACATTCTTGAAAATACAAAACAGTAGAGATGGAGAACAGACAAGTGGTTGCCAGTGGTGAGAGACAGTTGGCTACAAAAGGGTGGCATGAGGAATCCCTGTGATAGACATGCTTTGCATCTTGACTGTGGTGGTGTTCACGTGACTGATTAAAATTCATAGAACTAAACACACAAAAGTAGGTGTAAAACTGATGACCTGAACAAAGTCAGTAGATTGTATTAATGTTAATTTTCTAATTATGATGCTGTCTTGTGTATATGCAGAGTATTATCATGGAGAAAACTGGGTGAAGGGTATATGAGATCTTTTATTTCTCACAACTGCTTATAAATCTATAATTATCTCAAAAAGCTTTTTTAAAAAAGAATTTAGAAATTCTAAAATGTATCCTAAGAAAGAGATTCAGGAGACCATGGTCAATATACCATAATAGGGTTTGCCACTATCTTGGAGTGTGAGAATTGAGCCCGTTAGAGGGCTCTTAACTCAGGCTTTGGGGGATTTTTCTGAACCAGTACCCACCCTCAGTCTGTACTGTATGTGAAATACTGTGTTATCTTTTCCTAGGGAGATAATCTGTAGCTTTCATCAGATTCTCAAAGGGGCCCATGACCCCAAAAAAGATTAAGAACCTATTGGTCTGTGCTCTTGCTTAATATAGTAAGTAATTTGATAAATAAAAAGAACAGATTTTTTTTTTTTTTTAATACAAAGGTAGTAAGCATATACTGGAATTGGGATTCCAAAAGGTGGTACCAACAAAAAAGGTATAGGGCAGAGAATTATAAAGTTGGGAATAATAAAGTCATGAATCTCTAAGGAAAGTTGAGGGTGTTAACATATGTTTCTTTCAGTAAATATTTATAGATGCCTATTGTGTATTAAGTAATTTACTAAAAATGGCAGGTACACAGTTTAGTGATGGAAGTGGTCTGGAAATCATTAACAAGAGAAGGAGTAGTGTGGTTAGAAGAGCAGAAATTGAGAGCAGGGCATGACCCCTGACCTTTTGGAGCAGATATTCTATGAATCTTGCCCTCTTAGAAACACTATCATTGGATGCCTTAGAAAATGTTGACCATTGTCGTTGCTTATGCAGCCTTTATCAAATGTTCAATTAATGAAATGTACATGGTAATCTGTTTTTACTTAAGCCAATCCAGATGATAAAGTTTGTGTATAATTTCCCCAAACTTCTCTAGTATTAACATTTTTGCATTTATTAAATCTCTTTTTTCTTTTTTTATTTTCCTCCTTTTTAAAAGTAAGCAGGGAAGACTAAGAGAGAGGTTGGCTTTAAAAAAAAAATTTTAACGTTTATTTATTTTTGAGAGAGATAGAGACAGAGTGCGAGAGGGGAAGGGCCAGAGAGAGAGGGAGACACATAATCTGAAGCAGGCTGCAGGCTGTTAGGACAGAGCCCAATGCAGGGCTCGAACTCACAGACTGTGAGATCATGACCTGAGCCGAAGTCAGACGCTGAACTGACTGAGCCACCCAGGTGCCCTCAAGAGAGAGGTTTAATGACTTGCTCAAGGTCACATTCCAAGCGTATAGCAGAACTGGGAATCAAACCCAGTTCTGTCTGGCTTTAAAACTCTTGCTCATTCCTCTGAGGCATACGTTTAAGAAACAGTTCTCATCCTTTAGAGTTTACAATCTGATTGTGGTAAGATCTACCAAAAAAGGAATGGTTAAGTTAGAGTAAGAGAAATGCCACAAGATTTTGAATTTGCTTCAAGTGTTGGAAGGGAGTAACCTGGATTTAAGTACCTGCTCTGTCCCTAACTAGTTTTGTGATCTTGGACAAGTTACATAACTTTTCTGAGCCCAGGTTCTTTTCACCTGCTAAATAGGGATAGTCCTGGCTGAAAGACAATGAAACAATACAGAATTTCTGATGTGTAGAGGCACTAGGTGGAATGTGATTATTGTAAGCACCTGGCTAAAAAACAAGTGGGTCACCTCTCTGTGTTGTTTACATTTTCACTTTTCTCTCTTTGGCTCTGGGGACATCCAAGGTCTCCAGAGGCACAAGTGAAGATCACTTAAATGAGTTAGTTTCAGAAAGGTTGTCTAGAAAGTACTTATGCCTGAGGGTTAAACCATTTTTAGGAAGCTTCTTGACTTTTTTTTCCTTCCCAATACGGCCTACTCCCAGCTCTCCAAGAGAAGTGAAGCCAAGGAGAGAAATACAGAATTGGAAAAGAAAAGCAAGATCAGGCTACTGTACATCTGAAGCACCCACAGAGTCTTTTCATTGCCTTTAACCTCATGACCGTCTCTGAGGGTAGAACTGTACTTCCCAACATTTTACACAATCAACTCTTCCTTGCGGAAAAAAAGTGCCCCGCTCCCTCCAGAAACTCCTCATTGAGAGGCAGTAATAAAAGTATGAGGTTTGAAGTTAGACAAAGCCTGGGTTTTGAACTATATTCTGATACTTTAATAGCTTTGTGACTTAGAGACTCTTCTCTGAGTTTGTTTCCTCATTTGTAAAATGGGGATAGTACCAGCTACATCACTGAGTTATTCTGTAGGATAAATGAGATAGTATTTGTACAGTATTTGATACATAGTAGACAGTGAACTAATATTCAGTCCTTCCCCTTCTAAACATGGAAGATGGCCCCTCTTAAAGACATAAAGTTGCCTCTTTGTGTTTTTCTTTCAAGGCTAAACTTCCCTGACTCTTTTATCTTTTCAGTTCTCAGTTTTATGTAAATAACTTATACTCTCTTATAAAGAATTCTTAGAATTCTCTAAAAATGCCTTAATATTCTTTTTTTTTTAATTTTTTTTAACGTTTATTTAGTTTTGAGACAGAGAGAGACAGAGCATGAACGGGGGAGGGGCAGAGAGAGAGGGAGACACAGAATCGGAAGCAGGCTCCAGGCTCTGAGCCATCAGCCCAGAGCCCGACGCGGGGCTCGAACTCCCGGACCGCGAGATCATGACCTGAGCTGAAGTCAGACGCTTAACCGACTGAGCCACCCAGGCACCCCCTTAATATTCTTTTTTTTTTTTTTTTTTTTTTTTTTTTTTTTTTTAATTTTTTTTTAACGTTTTATTTATTTTTGAGACAGGGAGAGACAGAGCATGAACAGGGGAGGGTCAGAGAGAGGGAGACACAGAATCTGAAACAGGCTCCAGGCTCTGAGCTGTCAGCACAGAGCCCGACGCGGGGCTCGAACTCACGGACCGCGAGATCATGACCTGAGCCGAAGTCAGCCACTTAACCGACTGAGCCACCCAGGCGCCCCCCCCTTAATATTCTTTTAAAAACTGTGAGATAAACCGGACAAAGAGATTCTAATTAAGATATGGCTAGTACAAAATAAAACAGAAAGATCCTGTTAGAAATTCTCAGGGTGCATTACATTGCATAAGAACAAATCTTTCTACTGGTTTCAATTTTTGCAACCTTGCTTCCTATAGGAATACAACAGATCAACAGGCTTTGAGTCTTATCTTCTTGCACTGGCCAAGTAAAGTTTCTGGAAAGTAGTATAAAATACAGCAGAAGGGCCTTACTAGAGGGTAGCAATTAGGACATAGATAAAATGAGGCGTGTAATTTGTTCCACGTTTTTAGAAGCTCCTCGGTGATGTTTTCAGATCACAAATATGGCGTCTTTGTTCCTAGGACTTTTGAGGATTGAGTACCCAGTTTTTCAGTTTTGGAAATTCAAGAAGAGAAGTATTCAAAGATGGTAGGCTCAAAACTAGTGGCTAGAAAAAGCTAATATTAGCAGTAAGTGGGAGGAGGGAATAGAGGTCAGGATATATCAGCAGCAAAACAACAAACAAATAGGGTGTTGAATGAAGCATTTAGCCTGTTAATTGTAAGGCCAAATTTGTTTTCTCTTCCAAGCAATGGAACATAGGAGTGTGAAGAGCACTGTTGTCTATAGTTCTTCCCATAGGAGTAAAGGTTTACTTAATATTTATAGTATGGGGGTGCCTGGGTATCTCAGTCAGTTAAGCGTCCAACTCTTGATCTCAGCTCAGGTCTTGATCCTCAGGGTCGTGAGTTCAAGTCCCATGTTGGGCTCCATGTTGAGCATGGAGCCTACTTTAAAAAAAAAAAAAAAAAGATTCACAACATGATTAACAGTTTTAATTGTCAGAAAGCAAGAGAGTATGTGTTCTTGGGCATAAGCAGGTTAGCTCACCCCATACTATAACATCTGAAATTAGGCTTTTTAATAAACGGAATACTTTAGTTTGAAATTCTGAATTCTTACGAAGTCTGTCAAAGTGACTTTTCTTCATCTATATACTTCACAGCTGGACTTAGTGTAAACAGTATTTTTCAAAACTGTTAAAGGTATGGGTTTGAATAATGTGTTTGAGGTAGTATATCTTTTTTTTTCCTTGAGTAATCTCCACACCCAATGTGGAATTTGAACTTAGAACCCGGAGATCAAGAGCCCCACACTCCACTGACTGAGCCAGCCAGGTGCCCTGAAGTAGTAGTCTTTATATTTTAAACCAGTGACTTTCAAAGTGTGGTCCCTAGGTCAGTAATACCAGCATCACCTGGTAACTTGCTAAAAATGCACATTCCTAACACAAATCCTAGACTGGGGTTGGGGCCTAGCAATCTAGTTTAATAAGCCCTCTGAAGCCATTCTGATGCATACTGAAGTTTGAGAACCCTTACCTTAAAATTATGGAAGATAGAAACACAGTGTTAGAATAGTATATAAGGAGAACATTATGTGTTATTTAGAATTTTCTAATAATTTTAGGGAGTATAATTTTTTTTTCTTACTCTTTTCAGTGGGCCACATAACTTTTTAGTTGCCTGTGCGTACCACTCCATCTCTGTTAGTACTCCTGTCATAGCACTTTATCTGTCCTTCATTGCCAACTTCACAGACTGTACTAACATCAGCGTATAAATATAGTGAAGGTGGGGATCATATCTGACTTGTTCTGTTGTATCTCCTATATTTTGTAGGATAGATGTCTGGCCCTTATTAAGTCTTCCATAGTGGTTAATGATCATCCTGTATTTCTCCCTTCATCTGCCTCTCTATAGGAAGCACTCAGACACTTCCAGTGAGTGAGTGAGTGAATGAATGAATGAGTGAATGAATGAAGTTCCCTAATGATAGGAAATCCTTTTGAACACTAAGGTCATATCTGATGAAACTATCTTGACCTGTGAATTGAAAGTGCCTTGGTGCATTTTTTCTTTTAGGACATTGAATTTGGACTAATGTTGACTGTATATTAAGCACTTCCTAGGAAATGTTTTTTTGTTTTAACGTTTATTTTAGAGAGGGAGACAGAACGTGAGCAGGGGAGGGTCAGAGAGAGAGGGAGACACAGAATCCGAAGCAGGCTCCAGGCTCTGAGCTGTCAGCACAGAGAGCCCGACCTGGGGCTTGAACTCACAAACCGCAAGATCACCACCTGAGCCGAAGTTGGATGGATGCTCAAAGTTGGATGGATGCTCGACCTCTGAGCCACCCAGGCACCCTCCTCCCTGCCCCCCCAAAGGGTTTTTTTTTTTTTTTTTTTTTTTTTCAACGTTTTTTATTTATTTTTGGGACAGAGAGAGACAGAGCATGAACGGGGGAGGGGCAGAGAGAGAGGGAGACACAGAATCGGAAACAGGCTCCAGGCTCCGAGCCATCAGCCCAGAGCCCGACGCGGGGCTCGAACTCACGGACCTCGAGATCGTGACCTGGCTGAAGTTGGACGCTTAACCGACTGCGCCCCCCAGGCGCCCCCCCCCCCCCAAGGGTTTTAATTAGCATATGTACATATGTTATTTTACTCTGTCTTTATAGCAACCTCATGAGGTGGATATTGCTTCTGTTTTACAGATGAAGGAGCCAAAAATTACAGCAATTGAATAACTTTTCAAAGTTCACAAAACTAGTGAGTGGTAGACTAAGAACTGTGTCTTTCAAACTCCTAAGGACTATCATCCAAAGAACTACTTACTGTCACAATGAAACTTTAACAGCGCTCTCCATTGTATGTTTAAATTACTGACTTTTGTATTTTCATCAAGATACGACTTTGTGCTTTTTCTTGATGCAGACTTTTTTTCGTTCATTTATCCCTTTTTCCCCATCTCTGTGCATTGGTTTTGTTAAATCCATTTATTCTAAGGAAACATTTGAACAGCTCTGATGTAGCAGTTTCAGGTGGGGGTGGAAAAGCAAACTGCTTTCATGCGAAGCAGGCTTTGGGTTTCCTAGTCAACTCCACACAGCTTTGGTGCTCTCAGCCAGTCTCTGAAATTAACACATTCATCTGAACTGTTTGGTCTTCGACTGTTACTGCTTTATGCAGACTCGGAAACTTGCCTTTAGTTACCAGAACAAAACTAAATTGTGTTTGTCTTATTCAGAAATTGAGAAGATTCAGAAAGGAGATTCAAAAAAGGATGACGAGGAGAATTACTTGGATTTATTTTCTCACAAGAACATGAAGCTGAAGGAGCGGGTACTGATACCTGTCAAGCAGTATCCCAAGGTAAGGCAGAAAAGGCCTCACTTCATCATCTTTGTAGGTGTAAGAGTCACGGGCTGCAATAAAGACTTCTGGAGATTATGACACATCAGATACTTGAGCCTGTGAAGCTTCTCTTCCAAATACTGCTTTTGGTAGTATTTGTTCCTGGCAGTTGAAACATCTACATCCATAAACTAACAGCATACCTATAGCCAGGAAGGAAATATAATCAACTTTATTATCAAAAAGAGTTTCTTTCTGAAACGTTTGTTCATCCTCCAAGTTCAAAGAGAAAAACTGAAGAGTTGTCCTCTGTCAAAAAATTGACATAGGGGATACAATGACATGAAATCTAAGTATAGGAAATTTAACACAAATCCTTGACAAGATGAAGTTAATTTTATTTCTTAACATTTTGCTTTTATATAAATGCTTTCTTGTTTTTCTCCTCCTCTTTCCCTTTTTAAAAATTTTTTATTTTTTAATTTATTTATTGTTTAATTTACATCCAAGTTAGTTAGCATATGGTGCAACAATGATTTCAAGAGTAGATTCCTTAATGCCCCTTACCCACTTAGACCATCTCCCCTCCCACAACCCCTCAGCAACCCTCTGTTCTCTATATTTAAGAATCTTGTGTGTTTTGTCTGCCTCCCTGTTTTTATATTATTTTTGCTTCCCTTCCCTTATGTTCATCTGTTTTGTGTCTTAAATTCCTCATATGAGTGAAGTCATATATTTGTCTTTCTCTGACTAATTTCGCTTAGCATAATACTCTCCAGTTCCATCCACATAGTTGCAAATGGCAAGATTTCATTCTTTTTGATTGCCAAGTAGTACTCCATTGTACATACATACCACATCTTCTCCTCCCCCCCCCCGCTTTTTAAGGAAAAAGATTAGTTATATTTAGTTTACCTAACAAGTACTACAAAAGAATGTCATTTGTCTGTTCTGAGGTTAGTCACTGCATTACCAATATTTATGTGTGTTAAAATACTAAGTGTTGTAGTGTGATAATATGGAAAGAGCACCAGATTACATTAGGAAACCCAAGTTCAAGTCTAGGAACTGCTACTTCCTAGTTGTATAATCTTAGATTATTCACCTTTTCAGTATATCCTCAGTATATCTTTCAGTAAAACGGGAATGGTAACTCCCTATTTTACAGGGTTGTTGAAGACCAAATGAGATAACATATATGGAAATGCTTTATAGGAACATGGGTATTTAGAAGTCTTTTTTTTTTTTTTTTTTTTTTTTTTTTTTTTTTCAAATTTTTATTTAAATTCTAGTTAGTTAACATATAGTATAATAGAAATCTGTTTTTATTTTCTGTCAGTTCAATTTTGTGGGGAAGATCCTTGGACCACAAGGGAATACAATCAAAAGACTGCAAGAAGAGACAGGTGCCAAGATCTCTGTTCTGGGCAAGGGCTCAATGAGAGACAAAGCCAAGGTAAGCTCACGTGAGTGAGGCAAGAAAACATACCTTCTGGAAGCCAACACTTGTATATGTACAGGATGCAAATCCTTTAAATTTGCCTTGGATATAAGAGATTATAGACCAGGTTAATTTACTTGTTTGGCAACCCAGAAGAGCCTAGGTGTGCCCTGCTGGTTGCGTGGTTTTTTTTTCCTTCTGGTTCTTAACTGTATAGTAGTAATAGAAGCAGCAGTAGCAGTTTTCATGTTAGTAAGCTTGTCTGTGAAAACTTGGAAGGGGGACTGGATGTACTAAAACTTATCCAGACTAAACACACTAAAATGTGAACAGCACATTCCCTTTCCGGTAATATGGAAAAGTGACAGCAATAACGTTGTGTCTGCAGGCGAGTCTGAGGACTGGTTGTTTGGGTTTGCTGTTGTTTTTTTTTTTTTTTTTTTTTAGCCAGCTGGAATGTGAAGCCCACTAAAAGAATTTGGAAAGGAACCATGAGTAATCCTGACAACAGAACCTAATGCTTATATGTTTTTCCATGTTCTAGCCCCATAGGCTTTGTGTTTGTAAGTGCTAAAAAAAATTCCCACTAAAACGGTATTATCTTCTAGGGTCAGCTGTTTGGATGAGACATAACCAGGGTACAGCCTAAAACTTAGTTATTCAGGGCTCCTTTTATGTAGCCTGAATTGACAAACATTGTTTTCTCAGAGCCTCTTTTTGTCCCCTCACATTTCTCACTAGATGAATACAGTTACGGTTGAAGTGTGTTATTCTAGCTAATGAGATTTACATGAAATTTCTTCACTCTATCCTGATTTCCTTCCTCCCTTAGAACTCCCCAGACCATATAAGCAAATAAGAAGAGCTTGTGCTGGGACACCTGGCTTGCCTAGTCAGTAGAGCTTGCTACTCTTGATCTCAGGGTTGTGAGTTCAATCCCCACATTGGGGCTACAGATGACTTAATAAATAAAAAAAGTTAGGGGCACCTGGGTGGCTCAACCAGTTAAGCATCCGACTCTTGGTTTTAACTCAGGTCATGATCTCATGGTTTGTGAGTTTGAGTCCTGCATCAGGCTCTGAGCTGATAGTGTAGAGCCTGGCAGCATGGAGCCTGGTTGGGATCCCCCCGCCCCTTCCTTGCTTGTGCTGTCTTTCAAAAATAGATAAATAAACATTAAAAAACAGAGCGGGGGGAGGGGGTGGTGCTGGGTGGCTCAGTTGATTAAGCATCCGATTTTTTTTTTTTAATGTGTATTTGTTTTTGAGAGGGAGAGACCCAGAGCTTGAGTGGGGGAGGGGCAGAGAGAGAGGGAGATGCAGAATCTGAAGCAGGCTCTAGGCTCTAAGCTGTCAGCACAGAGCCAGATGTGGGGCTCGAATGCATGAACGGTGAGATCATGACCTGAGCCAAAGTCAGATGCTCAACCGACTGAACCACCCAGGCGCCCCAAGCATCCGACTCTTGATCTTAGCCCAGGTCATGATCTCATGGTTTCATGAGATCAAGCCCAACATTGGGCTCTGTGCTGACAGCGTGGAGCCTGCCTGGGATTCTCTCTCACCTCTCTCTCTGCCCCTCCCCCACTTGCACTGTATCTCTTTTTCTCAAAATAAATAAACATTAAAAAAACTTTTTTTTTTTAGAGAGAGAGGTAAATTTTTTTTTTTTTTTAATTTTTTTTTAACGTTTATTTATTTTTGAGACAGAGAGAGACAGCGCGTGAACAGGGGAGGGGCAGAGAGAGAGGGAGACACAGGATCTGAAACAGGCTCCAGGCTCTGAGCTGTCAGCACAGAGCCCGACGCGGGGCTCAAACTCACAGACCGTGAGATCATGACCTGAGCCGAAGTCAGACGCCCAACCGACCGAGCCACCCAGGCGCCCCGAAAACTTTTTTTTTTTAAATAAAAGTTAAAAAATGAAAAGCTGGTGTTTAACGGCTCTACTTGGGATTTAAGAGCAAATGCTTGGCAATGAATGGATGAATGAATGCATGCATGCTTGGCAAACTGCTATATCTGAATGGAGACTGGAATTAAGTGAGTCTCTTCTATACACCTAATAAGAGCTCCAGTGAATGCACCGAATTCATGACCAAATATTGAAAAGATATGCAAATGGCATTTGACTCAGTTCTTCTCTCTTGTGAAGACAAAAAAGTGACCCTATTTTTGCATCCATGACCAGAGCCTCCGTTTTCCCCTTAGAACCACTAACTGTACCAGAGAGGCTTCCTGGTACAGTAGGAAGAGCACTGGACTGGGACCTTTATCTGTGTCATCTTGGACAATGCACCGAATTCAGTTAACTGTTTAGCAGACCGATTATAGGTTTAGTATGTTGTGTGAATTACTGTTCTCCAGACCTTGTTTTGCTTTCTTCTTACACTTTTACTATTTCTCTCACCTGTTTAGGTTATTTTTTGCCGTCTCATTGGACTGGAGGTAACGGCATCATTTTCTCGCATTCACGTGATGATGTTTTTCTGCATTTTTTCCATAGGAAGAAGAGCTGCGCAAAGGTGGAGATCCCAAATATGCCCACTTGAATATGGATCTGCATGTCTTCATTGAAGTCTTTGGACCCCCATGTGAGGCTTATGCTCTTATGGCCCATGCTATGGAGGAAGTCAAGAAGTTCCTAGTACCAGTAAGGAATCCCACATTCTATATCTTTGAGCAAGAGAGAACTGGGATCTAGTGTTGTTGCTAAGGCAGGGGTTCTTAATCATGATCTCTGCATAATCATGATCTCTGAAATTGCATATCAAATTCTACATTTATGTTCACTTTTCTGCGGTAGTCTGTTAGTTGTACCTAGTTCTTAAAGCACTGTGCCCCAAACCCACTCTATTCTTTAATATGGTTTTAGTTATATAGCCGTATCTGTTGTCAGTATTTTGAGTCCACAGTGTGTCTGGCATTTTAACATCTGGTTAAAAAAGATTGAACAGAGTCTTCACTGAGCTAAGTGTATTGATACTAGTGTGGAACTGGGAGGTGATGATGATAAAATGGCTAAGATAGTCGTAAACCCCCCTGTACTCAAGGAATTATGTTCTAGACTCTAGAGGGTTAACTAACAGCAAGAAGCTGCTAACATCCAGTGTTAGTGGATTAAATTTTGACCTAGGTACATTCAGGACTCTTTCTCCTGGAGGAATTTACTTACATAGAGTTTGATTTGAAAGAGGCATGATTGTTAACAGGCTCGACTATCGATGATATTAAACACATGGGTGTGCATCTCCTTCTGGAATGTAACTGAGGCCCAGGAAGAGTTGGGACAGACCAAGTTACCTGTCTTGGATAATTATTACCACCTGGTCAGAGGGTCCATTCTTTGAATAAGTAGAAAATGGTGTGATTCTTGCCTTTCAGCAAGTCCTGCTAGTTGTCAGAGTTAACATACTACAGTTGAATATTTAATGACCAAGGATGAATCTGGAACCTTAGGAAGCATTGAAATACTATTAACTAGAATTGGGTAAGCATCACGTTTGCATCACTAAAACTAAGAGGAGTTGGAGATACAGTTCTTGGTTTTCTTGTGTACGTAAAGTGAGGAGTTGGAACTAAACGTGGTGTCAGCAGATGTGAGAATAAGTAGAGCAAAAATTTACAGGCAGTGTGTACCTATAATGTTGAGCTCCACGAAGTCCAGCCCCGTCTCAGATGTCACAGCAGCGGCTTTGCTTCCAAGTACCTCCTCTTCGTTAGAATGTTTAAACACGAAACAGCTGATTTAAAATATCTGAGAGAAAAAAGAGCCGGTAAATTTTCCCTTGATGGAGTTCTTTTTACTCGTTTTGAGGTGTTCTATTGAAGCATCCTAGCCACCCGGTTTCTGAAGGAATAGGGGGAATGCCCGTCTCCTCTTGATCCTTAGTCTCAGCATATTTCTCAAAAGGGGTAGCTTTACAAGGCTTTCGTGTAAGTGGATCTTCTGAAAAGATGCCTGCCAGGCAGATCTGGGTTTCCTCAGCCAGAAGAATCTAGGCACGTGGGCTGTCATTGGTCATTTGACTCTCCTCTGTGGGTCTCAAGCGTCAGTAATGTGTAAGGTAGGAAGGAGGTGAAGATTAAGCGGGGGGCATCTCTGTGGTAACTAGAATCATCTATTCTCGAAGCTCTGTCCACCTGGGATATATGAAAAAGCATGGAGTGTTAAAACTGAATGGCTCTCATCAGGAAATATTGAAAAGATATGCAAATGGCATTTGACTCAGTTCTTCTCTCTTGTGAAGACAAAAAAAGTGACCCTATTTTTGCATCCATGACCAGAGCCTCCGTTTTCCCCTTAGAACCATTAACTGTACCAGAGAGGCTTCCTGGTACAGTAGGAAGAGCACTGGACTGGGACCTTTATCTGCGTCATCTTGGACAAGTTATTATTTCACTTTTCTGAGCCTCAGGTTCCTTGTTCATCCCAAACATTTGTTAAGTATCTGGTAGGTGCCTAATACTATGCTTGGGTCTGAAGTTACAAAAATGGCTCCTTTCTCACAATCTAGTGAGAAAGACAGACAATTCTAAAATGACGTGGTAAGTGCTTGGGTAGGGAAAATACACAGTGCTCTAGAAAAAGAGGAGGGAGTGGGGGTAGCATCAAAGAAAGTTTTTCAAAAGAGGTAGTATTTTAGATTAAGTCTTGTAAGAGTAAGTTTGAGTGTTTCAGGTGGACAAAAAAAGGCAATATAGTCTGATGATTCAAAGCCTAGATTTGGGAGACAGGTAATTTCTGAATTCATATTGAGTCTGCCACTTATTAGCTCTATATCCTTAGGCTGGTGGCTTTATATGCCCTGATTCTGTTTCCCAACTGTAAAATGGGAAGATCTGCCTACTTAATTCAGGGTTACCTTGAAGATTAAACTGCAGAATCTATAGAGAGCTTATTATAAAGTGCCCAATGCATAGAGCCTATCTAATGGTAGTGGCTTTTACTGTTCCAGGAAGAGGAAGCTATTTGTATGGATGGATGTACAAGTATGCCAGGTTCTGAACTACAAGTTATTTTACATGGCTTGAAAGGAGGTTGTCCATGGAGAGTGGATGGAAGTGATCTTGAGAGCTAGGTAGGGACCGATGATGAAGAGCTTCAGCTGAATAATGAGGGGGTCTGCCATCAGGACTTTCCTCAAAGAGGTGACAGGTAGGGTGCCATTTGACTTCAGAGAGTGCATGACCTGAGTCTTCATCCAGGCATTCAGATCTGGTCTTAGGATCCAAGGCTTATGTGGGCTGGACGACTTCTCAGCAGAAGGTGGAGATGTAGCACAGTACTCCTCATTATCTTTCATTTGCAGGATATGATGGATGATATCTGCCAGGAACAGTTTCTAGAGCTCTCCTACTTGAACGGAGTACCGGAGCCCTCTCGCGGACGTGGGGTGCCAGTGAGAGGCCGAGGAGCGGCACCTCCTCCTCCACCTGTTCCCAGGTAAAAATAATGGAGGTGACTAGAAACAGGATGTCAATTTGACTGCCAGTAGCATCTCTCTCTTAGTGGTGCTCCAGCTTAGAAGGGGGCCTCAGGATTTGTACCATCAAGAGTGGAATAGTAGATGTTGGCACTTTGGTCACAGTCAAGTGCAGCTGTCCTGTTGAAACTTCTGCTTTTTTAATTTTGGACAGTTCTAGCATTTTCAAAATGGTCTCTGACTTTAGAATTTTACCTGTGACTGACCTTTAATAGAGTGTTCAGACTTCCCAAAGTGGTAGTCCGCTGATGAGACATTCACAGGTCCACAGTGGGACTGGGTCCTTTACCCACCCATACATTCCTGTGTGTTATAATAATAGTTGATTTAAGGCATCGTGAAATCTGAACATTAAACTAACCTATGTTTTAAAAGCTCTATTTAAAGTAAATTTTCCAGGGCGCCTGGGTGGTTCAGTCCAACTGAATGTCCATTGAATGTCTGACTCTTGATTTCGGCTCAGGTCATGATCTCACAGTTTGTGAGCTTGAACCCCATGTGGCCCCATATTGTGCTGTCAGCACAGACCCTGCTTTAGGATTCTCTTTCTCAGTCTCTCTGCTCCTCTCGTGCCCTCACATGTGCGCTCGCTCGCTCTCTCTCTCTTTCTCTCTCAAAATAAATACTTTTTTTTTTTTAAGTTTATCCTTTAAAAACATAAAAATAAATTCTCCTTTGCAGGGGCCGTGGTGTTGGACCACCTCGGGGGGCTCTGGTGCGTGGTACACCAGTGAGAGGAGCCATCACCAGAGGTGCCACCGTGACTCGAGGAGTGCCACCTCCACCTACAGTGAGGGGTGCGCCAGCACCAAGAGCGCGGACAGCAGGCATCCAGAGAATACCTTTGCCTCCACCCCCTGCACCAGAAACATATGAAGAATATGTAAGAAGTTTGAACAATGTGCCATTTCCCAATACCTAGAAGGTTGCCAAAGGCAGTTGAATGACAGGACCTAGGCCCTTAACATAGGTGGCAGGGACTGCCTGTAAGATCTGGAGTCTGCTCTCTTGTAGTGACTGTTACACTACGAGAAGATTTTTCCATTTTAAGCATGGTTTACTATGTGTGAATAGATTAAACAGGAAATAGGCTGTGCCTTGATATATACAGTGTTTTACTAAGGGGTTTTTTCACTAGTTACTACTGATAATGCTGAAGTTCAACTTTTTACCTTGTTTCCTGCCCACATGTTTGGTTGGTTGGTGGTCCAGTTTTGTTTCATTTAAAAAGAAAATAACCCTTCCTCTCTCAGCCATTCCACAGTGGGTGTTAATTTTGGAGGGAAATTCCGCATTCTATTAATCCAGAAGCCTGCCATACTCCCATGGGATGTAATTACCTCCCCTACTCTGTGTGATTCTGACTTTCGGTATCCTTTTATTTGTTCTAGGGATATGATGATACATATGCAGAACAGAGTTATGAAGGCTACGAAGGCTATTACAGCCAGAGCCAAGGGTGAGTCAGGCAACAGAAGTGCCATTTCGTGTCCTAGGGATGGATGGAGGGAGCTGGAGCAACAGAGATTTAGGAAGCACACATCTAGGGAGCGATGTGGCTTCTCGTTGGAGGGTATCTCCTTTGCTTTCCATGTCAGTAAGGCACACGGATCTGTTTCATTTAGATAACTGTGAATCTTATGGTGTAGAATCTGGAAATAGCAGATGGAAAATTCCTGAGCCGTGACCACATGGAAATAAAGGGAAAATGCCTTTAAAATTGTTTTGATTTATTATTTAAAACTATCACAGCCACATTAAAGGTGCATTAAAGTTTAAAAGGAAGCTAGAATCCCACTACCATAAGTGAGGTTATTTTCTGCACTTTTCTTAAATAACGTTTTTTTGTGTATATGCATCGTATCTGTGATTGATTGTAAGTGTCTCATAATTCTACAGTGGGGACAGAACAGCATGTTTGTGTATTCTTTTCCAGCGAGCCCTATAAATGTGTGTTTGTGTGCACTGTGATTAAGATGGTCAGTTTAGAATTTTGGTTTTTCACTTTAAATTATGTGGTATCCATTTTTCTCTGCTATTGTCATTTTTTTATAAATGCATAGCGCATACATGTTTTAGAAGTATTTTCTGGTTTGGTGATGGAGCAGAATTAGCGTTTTCCTGTATTATACATGTAGTAGAATGACTGAGATGTGGGGGAAGTGAAACCAAAACAGACTTAACTCTCGAGCTCTCTAACACTCTGTCTTTGACTTTCAGGGATTCAGAATATTATGACTATGGACATGGGGAGGTTCAAGATTCTTATGAAGCTTATGGTATGTCTTTATTTCCATGGTGGGCAGAATGTGCAAGTAAGTGCCAGGGAGAGTGCTGGTGACTGGATTATTGGGGGTCCGCCAGTCACCCACCTAAGGAGAAGACTTCAGAAAGCTGAGATGTTGGAGATGTGACAATAGCAGTGCTGCTCTTACTTAAATTGTGTGGGGTGCCATAGAAAGAGGAGCTCTTAAGGTGAGATGGGGTTACTGTTACTCTTGGAAAGCTAAGCGGATGTCTTAAACTAGGGCCCAGGTCCAGCTTGGCCAGGTTGGAACAGCAGACTTTTAAGCCAGTGTTGATCGTTTTCTACTTCAGGTCAGGAGAGATGGCTAGGCCTAAGTCATGTTGCAGGGCCTTTGCTGCTGGTGCTTAGGCCACATTGGTAGATAACAAGAACTTCATCGTATCTAGCTTTATTCTCCGGCCCCGCTTTGTTTTTTAAGAACAGTTTTAGCTCTCATCAAAAAGAATCTATGTAGAGGAAATGTTAGTTGAAGGGGAGCTAGATGGCAAGTAGCTGGCCAGGGCAGGTTGGATGCAAGAATAGTGCCTGTCAGTCTCAGATCTGAGGCCTTAGGGGCTGGAGCCAGGTCAGGGCAGTACTGGCACCAAGCTCCTTACTGGCTTGGAGACATGTCAGGTCAGTCCTTGATCCCAAGAGAGCTATAGAGGCTGGAATGGCAGCAGGACCAAGCTGTCTTCCCTGAGGTTTAGTTGAAAACACATTGCTCAAGAGTGTCCTCAAGAGCCAGTTATGGCCCTGGGTTAATGGGCCCCATAGGGAGTGCCATGTGGCAGTGGGTGCAGAGAGAGCAGCCTTTGAAATGCATGTATTTTCAGCATACCTGAGGGAATTCCAGAGTCCTTGGCAAGGGGCTCCTCAGTTGACAGGTCATCTTAACAGACTAGTTAACAGTCTCCCCTTACCCCTGGTTGAAAAGAAGGGGTGGGGAGCCTTTTCGAGCTGAGACCAGCTGAGCTTAATTCCTCAGCACAGTATGTAGTAGCCAGTCAGCTGCTTGCCCAGGGAAATAGTTTTTTACCAGTTCTCGTTAAATGGTACTGGACAGTTGCCATCGGTAACACTGCACCGCTCTGCTCGCATGCCACTATTTAGAAGGGCGGTGGGATTGCCCTAGGGTATTTCCCTCCATCGGCGAGACAGTACAATGGGGCCTCTGTATGTGTTTGACTAAATTACATTTCTGTTTTGCCAGAGAAGAGACTGGACTGAAAGAGGCAGGCTGCCTCTTTTGCTCCTGGTATGATGTTGCCACAGTTAATCTGTTACGATTTCTGCGTTTATAAACAGAATTAGAAAAATAAACCGTCTTGTTGGTACCAGAAGCCACTTGGAAAGTGATGGATGTAATATACCTATTACACTAAGGGTATAAACAAGCTTAGATAGGATTCTTTGGGACTTTAGATCCACATAGAGGTTTGAGACCTATAGTGATGGAGGCTCTTATTTGTGAATGCAGGCAGCTGGAGAAATACTTCAGGGATGAACTGGCTTGGGTAAAGTATGGGGGCGAGTGGGAAGAATAAGCTCATAAACACAACTCTTTTTCCTGAAAGGTCAGCTATAGAAGTAAGTGATACCTCCCTCGGGCTTTTCCCTGTGACAAAGGAAAACCATTTGAGGATGTCAACCATGGTGTCTGGCTTGTCTGGGCTATTGCCTAAGAAAGAAAATAGTGAATTCTCTTCATCAGTGCTATAAACGCATTCTGTTGTACTTCCCTCCACCAGAGCAGTGGACCAGCTCTGTTGGTGAGGAGGCCTCATGAAATGTGGCCCTTGTTTGCTTCTCCCAGAGAGCCAGAGGACACGCCTCAACAGGGAAACCTGACTTGCTGTTGGAAAGGGAGCTGCCTACTTCCATTCTGAAAGACTTCCCAAAGTTGCCACGTTACCTGAGGCTTTCTGCCAAATTCCTTTGGGAACAGGAAAAAGGGCGTCGTGGACCCACTGAGACTGATTTTTGTTTTACTGTCTTGAGTAAGGTGTCAGGTTTATCCAGGTATTGGGTTATCCTGGAGTAGAGATCATGTTGCCTGTGGAGAACCTCTTTGCTGTAGATGACTCCAGGTCTTTTCTGAGCTGTTTCTCGTCTGCCCACTCCAAATTGCCCTACAGCTGGAAAATGAACTAAACTGTTCAGGAGGTCCAAGCAGAGCAAAAAAGCAAGGACCACTGGGAGGTGGCATGACACTGGAAGCGAAGCAGTGTTTCTGGTGATCTTTACCATATACTCTACTCCTGCTCATCCCAAGATGCCAGCGGCACGTGGTTTATTAAACTGTTCTTGCTTTCCCCACAGGCCAAGACGACTGGAATGGGACCAGGCCGTCGCTGAAGGCCCCTCCAGCTAGGCCAGTGAAGGGAGCATACAGAGAGCACCCATATGGACGTTATTAAAAACACACATGAGGGGAAAATATCAGTTATGAGCAAAGTTGTTACTGATTTCTTGTATCTCCCAGGATTCCTGTTGCTTTACCCACAACAGACAAGTAATTGTCTAAGTGTTTTTCTTCGTGGTCCCCTTCTTCTCCCCACCTTACTCCATTCTTAACTCTGCATTCTGGCTTCTGTATGTAGTATTTTAAAATGAGTTAAAATAGATTTAGGAATATCGAATTAATTTTTTAAGTGTGTAGATGCTTTTTTTCTTTGTTGTTTAAATATAAACAGAAATGTACCTTTTATAATAAAAAAAAGAAGTTGAGTAAAAAAAAAAAAAAAAACACCACAAACCTGTTAGTTTCAAAAGTGACATTGCTTGCTTTAAAGGTTCTGAAGTTTAAGGCTTGTTAACTTTCTCTTAGTTTTGATTTGAGGCATCCCGTAAAGTTGTAGTTGCAGAATCCCAAACTAGGCTACATTTCAAAATTCAGGGCTGTTTAAGATTTAAAATCACAAACGTTAACGGCAGTAGGTGCCACCATGTAAAAGTGAGCTCAGACGTCTCTAAAAATGTTTCCTTTAAAAGCACATGGCGGTTGAATCTTAAGGTTAAATTTTAATATGAAAGATCCTCATGAATTAAATAGTTGATGCAATTTTTAACGTTAATTGATTTAAAACAACAGCAACAACAAAATTAGGTTTGTAAAACTGACTTTTTCATTATGTGGGTTTTGAAATCTAGCCCCAGACATACAGTGTTGAGAGATACTTAGCGGGGAGTACGATTTGAAGAGGTTGATTTGGGGAGAGGGGCTGGCCACCTGGATTGAATTTGATGCAGAGCTTTTTAGCCATGAAAAACCTTTCAATAGTAATACTAATAATTAAAATTTCAGTATTTAAAAAGACAAAGTGTTTTGTCCATCTGAGATTCTGCACTCCATGTAAAGCTCACTTGGACACTTAGAGCCACAAGCTGATGATTTTTTTTAAGTTGACAGTTGTCAATATTGAACTGTTCCCAAGGTAGTTAGTGAAGTATGTCTCAACACTAGCATGATATAAAAAGGGACACTGCAGCTGAATGAAAAAGGAATCAAAATCCACTTTGTACATAAGTTAAAGTCCTAATTGGATTTGTACCGTCCTCCCATTTTGTTCTTGGAAGATTAAATGCTACATGTGTAAGTCTGCCTAAATAGGTAGCTTAAACTTATGTCAAAATGTCTGCAGCAGTTTGTCAATAAAGTTTAGTCCTTTTTTAATCAAAGTAAATGTGATGAATTGTCATTTTTTTTTGGGTGGACAATAAAATAGTTTTCTCTTTCAAATAAACTTAAATTAATTCTAAAGTTAATGGGCTTGTTAAAAATTTGGAGACATTCTTAAAAGTGGTGGGGGGGATTTTATTTTAAGTTTACCAAAAAAAAGTTTATCGAGTTGTTAAGTTTTAGTTTAAAAATAACCAAAGCTTTTTCACCCCCTGGAAGTTGTTGACAGCAGTTTTATCCGTCCTGTATCACAAGCTCTAATTTCTGGAGAGAAAAAACCCAACTGAGCCGAAACTTGGATTGGTTTCCACACATAGGCCTCAGTATTTAAAGTGCCAGCCACCCTCGCTTGCACCTTCTGTAGAGCCCCCAGGTGGCCCTAAGAGTGACACCAAATAACCTCTGTGAGCTTGGAAAGAGATAGCACCTGCCTTTAGATACGACAGTTCAGCAAACCCTGGGTGCCCTTAAGGGTTTCCCTTCCAGTCCCAGAGATGCTGTTGACAAATCAGCTGGGCTGGGGCAGGATCTGGCATGTTAGGCTGGCTCTGAACTCCCTCCTGAGAGACCAAGAGAGGAAATGATGGAATTGGTTGGCCCTGTTTCCACTCCTCTGTTAATTCTCGGGGTTCTCATGCCTTCCCTAAGGGAGCCACCTAAACTGCTCGGGGGTGAAAAATCCTCTTGTATGAAGTGCCAAGCTGCCTGCAGCAGTGCATGATGGACATTTTTTTTTTTCTTTTTAAAACACACCAACAAAAAAATGTATTTGTAGATTGTGATAAAGTGTAAATAACTGAATTTTCAACCATGGTTTGAAGTCAGCTTTCAGGGCATTATGTCTTGTTTTGATGAAAAGAGATCACTCTATACCCCCCTTTTTAAAGGAAAATTATCGCAAGAGAATCAGGATGTGTAAAGCTAACATGCATCGCAAAAAACCAAAGGTAACCTAAATGTCTGATTTTAATAGCACATATTTCTCTTTTACATAAACTGTGACAGCAACTTGCATAAACAATTCTTTAGCTGTTAATTTTAATGTTAAAACTTTGCAAAACTTGTTTAATAAAAATAGCTGTAAAAAGAAAAACCATATGCTGCCGCATAAATTAGCCATAACTCTTAATAATCCTGCCCATCACAAGTGAACTGTAATGTAACCTGGGCACAAAGTCTGACATCTTAAATGACACATTGTAAAATTTCAATGAATGTAGATTAGACCTGCTGCTCCCCAAAGTCAAGCTTTCTGCTCAGCTATTTAAAAATGTACAAGGATGAGCCCCTATAGGTCCCCATATTGATATTCACAATGAAATGTTACTTAAAATTTCTTTAAAGTTGCATGTTTCTCTCCTGTAATGTGTAAACTGCATGCAGGATCTCTATCTTTTATTTTGTATGTCTTTAAAACTTCCTCTTCAAAAGACTGACCTCTTACTTCTCCATTTTCAGGTGATTGAAAACTCCTGAGGCATTTCCTGGAGTAGAATGGGTAGTGAAGACCCATGTCAGGTAGGTTAAGGTGATTTCTGCTAAGGATGTGGGACTTTTATCCTAAGTATAAAATAGTTTTGCCAGGCGGTGGCCTGGAAGGTGATCAGTGGGCACACTTTTCTTGCCTGTCATCTGTACGTATCCTATTTACAACACAACTATGTTTAAATGTTGGTTTACGATCCATACTGAATTTACTTGTTATGATCGTAGTGTCAGCTTCTATTTATTAAATCCCACTCTATCCTGTCAATAACTTACGAGGTGGGGCACTGTTTCATTTGGAGTTCATTGGTTATAAGCAACAAAGTGACTAGATAATGTAAATAAAAGGGCACTTATTAGAAATGTGTTAGGGGCTCCAGATTTAGTGTGAAGGCTAGAAAATCTGGCATGGGAACCAGATTGCAGAGAACTGGGACAGCAGTGGTAGATCATTGGAATGTTCTTGAAGACAGGACTAGCTATTTAGGTGCTATTGCAAGAATGAATGAACTCTAGCTGTGTTTGTTTGCTTTCTCCCTTGAGATTCAAGTTCTAGGGAGGGAATGTCAGACTGTATTAGCTTGAGTCACATGTTCATTCTTTACCAGGATGTGGGAAGAAAAAACTAATTATGCAAAAGGAAGCCAGAATGTTATTAGGAAAAAGGAACGGGTACTGGGAAGCCAAAAAACAATTGTCCAGTAATATTTGTATATTACAGAAGTAACTGAGACTTAATGAGGTTAAGTACTTCCCAGAGTCATATAATTAGTATGGCTAGTAATCGAGCCCAAGTTTGTTGCCAGAACCTAACATCTTAACTCTCTATATTATACTGCTTTTAATCTAAGGAAAGAGGTATTTCTCACCCTGAGGTATCCCTCAGAAGGGATAGTGTGGCATAGTAGAAAGGGCATGAGACAATGACAAAGAGAGTTGAATCTCCAAGCTTTGTTAAGTGACCTGACACAAACCACTTATTTCCAAATCTAGGGAGGAAGATGGTGATAATGTACACCTTAGAGTGGTTGGCAAACTGAATGAGTTTTGGTATGTATAAGGCCAATCAATTTGGTGTCCTATATATAGTAAATATTGGTGTTCTGGAAGAAAGGTTAACCCCCTGATTTGGGTAGGCGAGGGCTCCGGCAACTGAGCAAGCCTTCCTGCGGATTGAAGCTGTCGAGGAGCTAGGTGGATGATTCATCCCTCTGCTCCCAAGAGAGTTGTTAAGGTTAAGAGGGCACTGAAGGGAAAGGACCAAACTAGTAGGCCAAAGGCATGTACAGCCTTTGACGGTGATATCTGCCTTCTTGGGAGATCACGTCTTCCTGACCTGCTTCTCCCAGGAGCCTCTGAGATCTGGAGACTCCAGAAGACCGTGTGTGTTGGTCATGGTTCTGGGCACCTAGGAAGTCCTAAGTCTGATATTGATTATATGAACGGCAAGGCAATTTTAGGGGAAAGTCCCTGAATACAGAGAATTAGTCTTGACTCTTCCCTGGGGTAGTCTTAAGAGCAGAATTGGGGGGATGCTTCTTTCTTCATTTGGCCTACAATTTGTGCCTGGAAAAACAGGTTTTTATTGTTGGCAGATCTGGATCTGCAGCAAGTGGTCTGCTTTTTCTGAGTTTGTAGCTTAGTCAGTTAGTCCCAGTGTTTTCTATAGCTTTCTGTCACTACCTGTGAATTTTTATTATTACAGTCCTGTAAGCTTTAGATAAGCCAGGCAGGATTGGGGACCTGTCCTGACTCTGCTTCATCATTTGTCTCTGTTTTGACGAAAACAAAACCTTTAATCCCTCTCTGGGCCTCAATAAAGTTGATAATAGTAGTTAACATCACTGTGTGATAATATCCTAAGCAGTTAATAAGAATTATCTCATTTGGTCTTCTTTTTTTTTTTTTAACGTTTATTTATTTTTGAGACAGAGCATGAATGAGGGAGGGTCAGAGAGAGGGAGACACAGAATCTGAAACAGGCTCCAGGCTCTGAGCCGTCAGCACAGAGCCCGACGCGGGGCTCAAACTCCCGGACCGCGAGATCATGACCTGAGCCGAAGTTGGCCGCTTAACCGACTGAGCCACCCAGGCGCCCCACATTTGGTCTTCTTTACCTTTCTCTCTTAACTGTTATAAAACTTGAGTAACATAAAATTTATCATTTTAACTGTTTTTTTTTTTAAGTTTATTTCTTTATTTTGAGATAGGGGAAGAGTGCATGTGTGCGCACATGTGCAAGGGAGGGGCAGAGAGAGAGAGAGGAAGGGAGAAAATCCCAAGCAGGCACCACGCTGTATGCATGGAGCTGGACATGGTGCTTGATCCCACAAACTGTGAGATCATGACCTGAGCTGAAATCAAGAGTCAGTCGCTTAATTGACTGAACCACCCAGGCGTCCCATTTTAACCATTTTGAAGTGTACAGTTTGGTGGTTTTTAGAATATCCACAATGCCGTGCAACCATCACCACTATTTGATTCCAGAAAATTTCCATTACCCCAAAAAGAAATCCCATACCTGTTAGCAGTCACTCCCAATTCCCCTCTCTCCCCAGCCCCTGGCAACCACTAACCTACTTTTTGTTTCTATGGATTTGCTTCTTCTGGATGTTTCACATAAATGGAATTACATAATATGTGCCTTTTGTGATAGGCTTCTTTCACTTTGCATAATGTTTTCAGGGATCATCCACGTATCATTACAGCATGTATCATTACTCTTTTTTTTTAATGTTTTTATTTATTTTTGAGACAGAGAGAGACAGAGCATGAGCACGGGAGGGGCAGAGAGAGAGGGAGACACAGAATCTGAAGCAGGCTCCAGGCTCTGAGCTGTCAGCACAGAGTCGGACGTGGGGCTCGAGCTCACAGACTGTGAGATCATGACCTGAGCTGAAGTCCGATGCTTAACCGACTGAGCCACCCAGGTGCCCCTGTATCATTACTTTGTACTAGTGATAGGAAGCATACTACTTCCAAAAGCAACCCGTTTCATTTAAGACCGCTGCAAGTATTAGAAGTGTTCCCTCACTTTGAATGAGTCACTCCGATAACTTATACTGGTTCTACCTTGGACACCTGAAGAAATAGCCTGTCAAGCACTTGAAGATCCTTTTCATTCGTGTTTCTTTTCCAGTTCCAGAAGGTTTTTTTGTTAGACTTCCTAGATCTGATTTTCAAGAACTAGTAATTTGGATTTTATGTGCTGGCAGTTGTTGGGTTTTTTCATTTTGTTTTTGTTTTTTTGTTTTAATGTTTATCTTTGAAAGAGAGAGAGAGAACGTGAGTAGGGGAGGGGCCGAGAAAGAGGAAGACACAGAAACCGAAGCAGGCTCCAGGCTCTGATCTGTCAGCACAGAGCCTGATGCGGGGCTCAAACTCACGAACATTGAGATCATGACCTGAGCTGAAGTCAGACACTTAACCGACTGAGCCACCCAGGCACCCCTATACTGGCAGTTAATGTTTACTCAGATCAGTATTAGCCCCTGTAAAACCTCTGCTGCAAGCCAAATGCTGCCCGTAAGCCTACCAGCTTACAGCCTCTGGTTAGCTTCTATTAATACAAATTAAAAGACATGTTAGGATTATTGAGATACCATATGGAGATGTGATCCCCTATTGAGAATCACATGGTTGTGATTCATCCATTTAAAGTGTACAATTCAGTGGTTTTTAATATATACAGGATTGTACAGTCATCACCACATTCAGTTTTAGAGCATGTTTATCACCCCCCAAAAAGAATTCCCATGCCTCTTAGCCATCTCCCCCATCCACTTGCCTTCCCAGCCCTAACCAACCACTCATGTACTTCCTACCTCTGTTGACTTGCCTGTTCTGGACATTTCGTGTAAATGGAATCATACAACATGGGATCTTTTTTGACTGGCTTCTTTCACTTAGCATAGTGTCTTCAAGCTCCATCCATGTCGTAACACGTATTAGTACTTTATTCCTTCTAATGTCAAATACTGTTTCATTGGATGTATATTGCACTTGTTATTTATCCGTTCACCCACCGATGGACATCTAGGTTGTTTCTGTTTTTTGGCCATAGTGAAAAATTCTGTGGGGCTCCTGGGTGGCTCAGTCGGTTTTGTGTCCGACTTTGGCTCAAGTCATATCACAGTTCATGAGTTTGGGCCCCGCATTGGGCTTTGGCAGCATGTGGAGCATGCTTGGGATTCCTTCTCTCTCTTTGTCTCTGTCTCTGTCTCTCTCTTTCTTTCTCTCTGTCCCTACCCTGCTTGTGTACTCTCTTTCAACATAAATAAACTTTAGGGGCACCTGGGTGACGCAATAGGTTAAGCATCCACTTTAGCTCAGGTCATGATCTTCCATTCATGGGTTCGAGTCCCGCTTTGGGCTCTGTGCTGACAGCTCAGAGCCTAGAGCCTGCTTTGGATTCATTCATTCTCTCTCTCTCTCCGTCTGTCTCTCTCTCTCTCTCAAAAATAAGCATTTAAAAATAATAAATAAACAAACAAACTTCAAAAAAATACTGGGCACCTGTGTGGCTCTGTTGGTTGAGCATTGGACCAGCTCAGGTCATGATCTCATGGTTCATAAGTTCGAGCCCTGCATCAGGCTCACTGCTGTCAGCACTAAGCCCACTTCAAATCATGTGTCCTCTTCTCTCTCTGCCCCTCCCCAGCTCGTGCTCTCTCTTTCAAAACTAAGCATTTTTTTAAAAAAATACTGTTCTGGGCATTAATGTACAAGTTCTGATGTGGACATATGTTTTCAGTTTCTTGCACGTACACCTAGGAGAGGAATTGCTGGGTCAGACGGCAGCCCTTTGCTTAACTGTTGGAGGGACTGCCAGAGGCTGCACCATGTTCCCACCAGCAATGTATGAAGTTTCAAATTTCTCCACCTACACTTGTTATTTTCTGCTCTGTTTATTGTAACTATCCTGCTCGCCGTAAATTGGTATCTCATTGTGGTTTTGATTTGTACCTTCCTTAATGACTAATGTTGTTGAGCATCTTTTCATGTGCTGATCCCCTATTTGTAGGTCTTTTGTGGAGAAATGTCTATTGAAATCTTCCATCAATTTTCACATGGGACTATTTTTTTATTATTAAATTGTAAGTTCTTTATATGGTCTGGTGCTAGACCCTTGTCAGATAGGTGATTTGCAAGTATTTTTCTCCCATTTCATGGGTTATCTTTTTATTTTCTTTGGTTGTTTTTGTTTTATTCTGTTTTAAGTAGGCTCCATGCCCAACGTGGGGCTTGAACTCACAACCCTGAGATCAAGAGTCTCATGCTCTACAAAATGAGCCAGCCACGCACCCTTCTCTTTACATTCTCTGAACCACAAAAGTACCATTTTGATGGAAGTCCGAATTATCTATTTTCTTTTGTTGCTTGTGCTTTTGCTGTCATAGATACCACTGTCTCATTCAAAGTTCCAAAGATTTATACCTATTTCCATCTAGTTTTATTTCATACGTTTAGGTCTGTCGCCCATTTTGCATTAACTTTTGCATATGGTGTGAGGTGGGAGTCTCATATTCATTCTTTTGCATGTGGATATCCAGTTGTCCCAGCATCATTTATTCAAAAGACTGTTTTTCCCCGTTGGATGATCTTGGCACCCTTGTCCATACTGGCACACCAATGGACCACAGCGATATAGATCTACTACCTTTTAAAATATGTATTACTAAAAGTTACTGATATAATTGGAGTAATTTCTGACAGATAGTAGCTACTCAATAAATAATAGCTGACTGGATTATTTTGGCATCACTAAAGGCTAATAGTCAGTCATGGGGCTAGGATTTGATCCCACATATGGATATCTCCAAACCCTGTCTTTACCCTGCGTTTATACTTCTGGCTGCTAAAGGGGAAAGGAGGCTAGCTATTCTAGCTGCCATGCTTGGCCATATGTAGTTCTTCCGAGGCTTAGAGGCTGTGCTCTGCGTGCCCTTTCTTCCACTATCAACATCCTTTGCTCCTGTCCCCATCTCTCTCCAGGGTTTCTATCAAACCTGCAGGGTGTTCATGGCAATGACTGTTGCTGCTAAAGGAACACTCTCACCCTTTCTTACCTAGGGATACTACAGTTATTCAAGTAGCCTTAGGGTTTGTCCCTTCTTGCTTTCTCTCCCACCCCCTTCCACCCTGTGTCCCAAGCCAAGAATGAAGGTAAGGATGCCTCAGCAGCTGCTAGGGCTCTCTGGCTGCTAAACATGAAACAGACTCACTGTGTTTTGTTTTAGGAACAGCAGCCTCAGAGTCAAGACCCAAAAGCCTCTTGCCTGCACATACACAGAGTTGCACTGTACCATGTGAATAGGGGAGTAGGGGTGGTGTGGTAGTAGATGTTTACACTGAGGTTTTTGAAACTTAAATACTCCCTGCCTGGTCTCAAACCCCAAAGCTCTATGTCCCTCAAGGCTCACGGGCTCCGTCTTTCTATGTTCTTGTGCCTTGTGAGAGCCTGTACAGGCTGCTGTGTGCTGGCAGTGTTACTGTTAAGTAGTCATTTAAATTTTTCCTTGGTCTGGGGCACCTGGGTGGCCCAAGGGTCCGACCTTGGCTCAGGTTATGATCTTGCAGTTTGTGGGTTCGAACCCCACGTTGGACTCTGCTGACAGCTTGGAGCCTGGAACCTGCTTCAGATTCTGTGTCTGCCTCGCTCTCTGCCCCTCCCCCACTCATGCTCTCTTTCTCAAAAATAACCATTAAATTTTTCCTTGGTCTGTTTCCATGCAGTGATCTTGACCCCACTTGGTAAGGGAAGGAGAAAGTGACATAGGGAAAATAAGCAGCTCTTCCTGGCTAAGGGAGGAGCTCTTAATTCTAATTTGAATGCCTCCTGTGTGTCCCTATTTGGTAAATGAGGCAGCTGATACTAGGAGAGGTGAAGTAATTTACCATCATTGCGTAGCAAGTTGTGGGGTGTGCCTCTCAGGATTTTTATATACTGAAGTCAATTCTCTATGCTGAGAGCACACTGCTTCTGTAAGATGACACCATATTTCATTGATACTGAGGCCATTTTTTATAAGCTGTATCAAGTACTGCAAAGAAAGAAAAAATACTGCCAATTAAACCAACACAGTAGTTTGTTTTCATATCAAGTGTAAGATGCATCCTGATTTCAGCTGTTAAAATCCGAAAAGAAAATGTATCTTAACTATTGCATTTTGTCAGTTCTAACATTTATTCTTTGCTATGTGTATGTATTACCTTATCTACCTATAAAGTAGCTATTATTGTCCCATTTTTACACAATGGTGAAACTGAGGCCCAGAAAAATTAGGTAACTTGTCCAAGGTCATGCAGCTGTTAAGTAGCAGAACTGGAATTCAAGCTCAAGCCGTCTGATTTCAGAGTCCGTGATCAGTTTCAACTACTAGATTGTGCTGGAATTTTAAAAAGAGTTTTACTTGTCAGCTAGAACCATCTCGGCCTATACAGTATTCTCTACTCTGGAAGGAGGCTGCTTCTGCAGGTATATTATTGCTGCTGCAGTGAACATTGCTGAGACCACGTAGGTCCTTATTCTGGCTGTTACAGGTCACCGGTCTCCATCAGTTTATGGTGTCTACCTTTCAGAAGCTCAGTCTAATGGAAGAGAATAAGTCTTCAGTAGTCACGTAGTGTGTGGTTGTGCTCTGTTGCTGAACTGAATATCAAGGAGGCTGGGGGAGCTGTCCGAGGAGTCTTAGGGAGCATCGGAGAAGGGGAGTGACATTTAAGTCGAGTCTTAAAGGATAACCAAGAATTTGCCAGGCAGACAGATTCACCTAGCACCTTATTATGGCTTTAAACAGACTAATGTCAGTGCCTGCTGCCTCGAGAGGTAGTTTCACTAGCTTTGGAGCCTTAGGTGAGCTAGCCTCCCTGAGTCTCACTTTCATCATCTGCAAAATGAGAGGTTATCGTTTATCGAATAACATTGTTGTAAAGATTGAGTGAATGCCTGCAGAACGGTCAACGTGACCTGTAGCAAGCACTCAGTAAATGTTAACTATAAATAGAGGCTGCGCGAGTAGGTTGCTGCCCATTTTGAAAAGCTAAATGTTAGGCAAAGAATTTGGTCTTCATCCTAAAGGTTAGGGAGCTGTTAAAGGCCTTGAGCATGAAAGTGACTTGAACACACCTGTGTTTGCAGTTGAGCCCAAGGTAGGTAAGAAAGGAAAGCAGAAGGGCAGAGTTTGGTAAAGTGGCACCATTTCTTTGCCAGAGAGTGAAGGGATGTTGTCCCCTCACCTTGCCTTCCTTCTGCTCTCCTCCTACCAGAAGCCTTTTGGTTCTTAACCTTTTTCAGAAAGAATAATCCTGTCTCCTCTCAGACGTTTGGGCTATTTGAGGGTGGGATGTTAGGCCTTTGCCACATGTCATGGGAGGCTTCCCACATCCTGTCCCTTTAACCCACCCTGTGAATTGGAGACGAGAACTCAGTCCCTCTGATAGAAACTTCACTCTTAAGGAATGTTGCTTCCTCACTCTGGGACCTGAATGCGTGAAGTCTCTGCCTCCATTTTAAGCTCTTAATTCTAGGCTAACTCCACTGGAATGATCATATGCAGCGACCCACTTAATTCTCACAGACAACCCTGTGAAGCAGGGATTAGGCTGGGAAACTGATGAGTCCGGGCTAGGATGACCAAAGGGCCCAAGAGCTGCAGTTCAGACCCATGTCTCTGCTCTTACTTAACTGCCTCCTGGTCTCTTCTCTGTACCTACAGTGGCCACCAGAAGATCCGCTTACACTGAAAGTAGTTCCCAGCTTTGATGTACAGGATGGATACCCCGTGCTGTGTTTCCAGATTCGTGAAATTAAAAGAATTGAATATTTCTAAGCCTTCCCTTTCTCTCTCCACAACCTTCATGTATCTCTTGCTCTCTGGATTAATAGTCATTGCATGTTTAAAGCTAGCAAGCATCTGATGAATATTTAATAGCCTGAGCAGACAGGCTGGATACAGCTGTCTGAGACAGCAGCTGTTGGGGGGAAGGGGAGGAAGTGCACTGCCCTGCCTAACTACTTGTTCTTTTGTTCCCTGGGCTAGCTCTCGTAGGCTCCTTAGGAACAAAGGCCTATCTATGGTGGGCACTGCACCCTAGTCCTGTTGTGACCTGATTGCTCCCTGAGCTTCCAAGGAGGCTGCATTCAGGCGGCAGACCAAACCTTGTGGGGACTGGGGAGGTGGGGGGGTGGGTAGTGAGCAGATAAGTTCACTGACCTCTAAAAGCAATTTTCTGACCCCTGGGCTGAAAGTCGTCTCCTCTGTAACCTGTGCTGGCACGAGGGCGGAGGCCATGTTCTCATCCAGTGTTCCGCCAGCTGCAGCTCTCCATTCTGAGAGGAGGGAGACTGTCTCTGGAAGGGACTTGGATTTCATAACCATGCTGCTGAGGGTCAGCTCCTTGACATTCCCTGACCGCACATAGCAGCTTCTCAGCAGTGGGTATACTGCTGTGGTGAGAGTCTTTGGCTGCTGTCTCAGGCAGGAGATGGGCAGCTAGGAACTTCTCAGACAGGGACACAAGCTATCCCAGTGCTTCTCCCCACCTACCCCCAGGGAGCTTGTTGCTACAAGGAGGCCTCGTCATTTCCAGGGCAAACTTGGGGAGGATATGGAGACTCCTGAAAAAAGCCAGTTCATTTGAGACGTGTCCAGGCAGAGTCTGAGACACAGCCAGGCCATCAGCCCGGATCAATCACCTAAGTAGAACACGTTGCTAAGAAATTGGGACATCCTCCTGTTCTCAATACCGCATTAAGAAGCCTGTATGAGCTGTTGTTCCCTTGTTAACCTCTGGAGCCCACTTAGCACCTCAGTCTCTTCTCTCCAGACACTGTGGTGTGAGAACTTGAGATAGAAGAGTTTGGGTTTCAGATACAACTAATTCCTCTCAGGCTTTTGGCTCCTGCAGCCTTCATGCTTCCCATTCATGGCCAAGCTTTAGGTACAGAATGGACGCTCTCCGTTTCTTAGGCTCTCTGGGGTTGGAGTTCAGAAAAAAAGTTCTGCATCTGCCTTTGAGAAAGAGAAATACCTTGTGCTCTGATAGGATTCTTCATAAGCTTCTTTCCAGAGGTCAGTATAAATGGCCACCCCTTTCATTCATTTTATTAAAGGCATTAGCTGGGGTGCCTGGGTGGCTCAGTTGGTTGAACCTCCGTCCAACTCTTGATAATCGATTCAGGTCATGATGTGGGGTCATGAGATCAAACCGTGTGTCGGGATCCTCTCTCTCTCTCTCTCCCTCTGCCCCTCTCCTGCCTTGTGTGCACTCACTCTCACTCTCTCTCAAATAAAAATAAAATAAGTGCATTGGCTGATATATATTATTAGAACACCTACTATGTGCTAGACACTGGAGATTCAGTGGCAAGTAAATAGGATAAAATAGGTCCCTGCCTTCACGGAGCTTCTATTTCTCAAATATGTCTTGAGTGTCCTCAAGACAGACACTAAACAAATATTAACCTCCTAAATAACATACATCATCTCAGTTTTGACAAGGGCTATGAAAGGAAAGAACAAGGTGCTGTAAGGACAGACAACAGGCGCACTAGCCTAGCTTGGGGGTTCTCTTTAAAGAAACGATGTTTAAGCTGACATCTAAAGGAAGGGTTAGCTAAGCAGACGGTTTGGGTTTGCGAGATGGTTTGGGGAAAGGATACATAGCACAATCTACCCAGAGGGCAGGTTTGAGGCGAGGTAGGAACCTGGACCTTATTCTGAGGCCGTCACTGAAGACCACTGAATCCAGGAGTGAGGTGTGGGGAGCAACATGATTAAATTTAAACATCACTTGCTGGGGCGCCTGGGTGGCTCAGTCGGTTAAGCATCTGACTTTGGCTCAGGTCATGACCTCACGGTTCATGGGTTTGAGCCCCGTGTCGGGTTCTGTGCTGACAGCTCAGAGCCTAGAGCCTGTTGTGGATTCTGTCTCTCCCTCTGTGCCCCTGTTCTGCTCGCACTCTGTCTCTATCTCTCAAAAATAATAAATAAACATTTAAAAAAAAAAAAAAAAACTTGCTCCTAAGTGGAAAGTGGATTATGGATTTTGAGGACCTGTTAGGAAACCTTATTTTAGTCCAGACAAGAAATGAGGAAGACCTATAATAGGGTGATAACTGAAAATGTAGAGAAGCGAATGGATCCAAGGACTTTCCAGAGCTACAATAGACGTAGTTTGGTGCCTGATCAGATGTGGGAGAAGAGGACGTGATTAAGGAGGGTTCCTACTTGCTGGCTGGAACGACCAACAGAGCGGGGGGTGCCATTTTTTTTAAAAGAACAGCAGCGCTGCTAACAGGCTTTGGCATGAGAGCAGGGCCCTGCCCTGTGGCCCAAGCTTAGGATGTGTCTCTCCTGCAGATAACTCTGGGTATTTGGGGCTGTGAGGCCAGAAGAGATGGACCCCTGAGCTTAGGACCGAGGTGCTAACAATAGCTGTAAGAAGATGCCTGTTTTCCTCATTCTCTTTCCTCCAAAGTCTTTAAAGAAAGCTCTTTATCATTTTCACATCTCTGGGAAAGCAAAACCCATTTTCCCCTCTGTATAGCTGGAGGCCCCAAAGCTTGTATAGCTAAAGGCCTAGTGGTTTCAAAGCTTGTATAGCTAAAGGCCCTAGTGGTTTAGTTGATTCTGCCCTGAATCGCTCAGCTTAGGCGTAGCCAAGGATGGGAGGTACATGAAGTGAGGCTCCATTTTTCATTGCCTGACTAACAGCAAAAAGACAGTTCTTAGAAGCTGTGGGCTCCTACTGCCTGCCCATCTGTGCACCTAGAAACCTGTACTGAATGAAGTAACTAGAGTTGCGCTGTGGGATGAGGAGATTGTAAGGGAGGCAGCCTGGCCGAATGGGAGGCCAAGAAGCCCCCTGATAGGGTAGCTTCATGTCTCTTAATTTTCTACTTGTGTCTTTGCAGCGATCAGAGGACTCCGGAAACCAAGAGAGCTGCCTGCTGTGTCATGGCTGGCCTGAGGGCATTTGCTGAGCACAGAGAAACCCAGGAGAGATCACCAGTCTTTTCCCACTCCACCTCTTGATCTGTCTGATTTGCCCACAGAAAGCCAGCCAGGATCCCCTAAGAGAGTCTGTAGGCCCAGAATGGAGTCCTCAGGGCTGCAGGGAACTGTGATGCTAACAAACCTGCTTAGGACTTTAAAGAGCTGAAGGGCACTAACAGTATCCCAAGCACAGCTTCCTAGATCTGAATAAACTGGTCACTCCCACTGTGTCCGTTCCCAGATTGCCTGCTTCCCCCTTAGCCTCCAGCAAAACTGGATGGAACCACCTCCTGTTTCCCGCCATACCACACCTGCGCTATGGGTGCCAGCCTGGGAGCCCTCTGGAGGTGCCCAAGGCTGGTTGTCACCTCTGTTACAGTCTGAGGAAAGCCAAGTGAGAAGGTTCATTTACTTTGAGCAAGTTATTTAACTTCTGGGCCTGTTTTTCTCTTCATTGCTGATTACTAACCTTGTCCAAAAGGCTCTTAAAAGGCAGGGCTTTTCCTACTTCACTTCTGTACTGTCTAGCCCTTCCCCGACACGTCTCTGGCACCGAGGAGCTCAATAAAGTTTGGTCAAGTGAAGAATGGTCCCACTCTGGTAGCTTCTGTCAGCTCTGGGAGAGAGCCAAGGCACCTTGTCTAGCTCCCGCTCTTCCTCCAGCTATATTGAGCTAGCTCTTTGGCCTAACACTTGCTCTTGAAGGATTAGAAAGTCAGCCTTTGATAGCCTTCTAGTTTCCAGTGGCCTGTGTCTAGGCCGATTTTATCCTGAGCTACCTCAGAAGTTAGGGACCTCTAATACTACATCCTTCCTTTAATAAAATAACTCTTATGGTCATTTATCCTAACAAAGGAACTAGGAAGAGGGCTGGGTTTGGAAAGAGAGGCTGTCTGCGTTTTAATTGCCTAGGACATTCTAATGAGCTTGGATTCGTTCTTAGCGGGAAACAGACATTGAAATCAGTTGATTTACTTTGGGCAACTTATTAAACCTCTGAGCCCAGTTTTCTCTTCATTATTGATTACTATAAATAAGAGCTAATAATTTATTAAGTGCTTAGACTGTACCAGGCACCTTGTCAAGTATTTATATGCACAATTTCACTTAATCCTCCGATCCATTATACTCATTTTACAGATGAGGAAACAGAAGCTCACGGATAAATAACTTGTGTAAGGCTAAGAAAAAGGAGCTGTCAGACTTCATAGTCCCTGCTTTTCACCTGTTTGTACCTCTTAACCACCACAAGTACCTTGAAATAGTAAAGTATTGTGTTTGTGTGAGATATTTGTATAGGGCGGCCAACCTTATCCAGGTTTACCTAAGACTGAGAAGGTTCCTGGGATATTAGACTTTTAGTGCCCAAACAAGGAAAGTCCCAGGCAAACCAAGATGAGTTTGTCAACTTAGGTTTGCATTGAGACACCGTCCAGAGCTGGCCACTGAGGCTGCATTTTCCTTGGCTTCTGGGTCTCTTAGGCGTCACCTTGTGGCTAGAGTTCCTTTATCTAGCATTTGAGGACTTGTTTCAGTTCAGCAGGCAGAGGAGGAGTTTGGGGCAGGGAGTTAGGGATTCACTTGGCATCTGAATGATAAATGGAGGCACAGAGCCTGGGTCACTATCTGAAAAGCCAGCACCAGGTTCCTAGGAAGCCACGCCCTCAACCCCCCCCCCCCCCCCCCAAAACACAGGATGTCTACCTGGGAGCTGTGGAATTACAGTAAAGCTCACAAGAGCTAAAGCCAAATCCTACATTCAAATCCTAGCTCATCACTTGCAGTATATTTTTCTGGGCCTGTTTACTCCTAAAAGGATAGTAATCCCTGTCCACTGAGTGGGCTCTGAGAAGCAAACGGAATGTGTGTGAAATACCTAACATGGGGGTCTATACATAATACTGCTCAACACTTAAGTTTCCTTCCTCCTCTTTCCCGGCTTGTGATTCTTACCAGAGTCCTGTCACCTGTCACGTCTGTCACATACAGCCTCCTCCCATTACCACTTACAGCCCTAGGGATCTTCCTTTGAGAGCCCTGACCTAGTGGCCTTGGCCCACCCACCCAGCTGCCCTTCATGTCAGTCACTTGCCCTGCAAGCAGAGAAGGGATGACATCACCTTCCTCCCTCCCCCCAGATGAAGCCTCTGAACTGTTTTGAGCCATAAATATTTTAGCTGGGCCTTTCTCTGGCTGTTGCCAGGGTGATGGGCTCTCAGGGGACTGGGGTGGGAGTGTGGAGGCAGGGCTGGCAGCCTGGGGCCTCGAAGCGGAGCTGGCCCCGGAGGGGCGGGTATGAAGTCTGGCCAAGAGCCAGTGCTTGCTACAGCAGTTCTGAAGGCTATGGCTCTGTCTGCCTGCCCTCCCTTTCCTGGGCCCCTCCAAGCTGCTCCTACTGCTTCCAGGCCCAGCTCTGCCCTTGAGAGCTACGTGATCTTGAGTAAATTGCTAAGTGTCTCTGGGCCTTCGTTTTAACATCCGTAACAGAAAAGTCCTTGCTTAACTCTCTGCAGCTTAAGTGGAGAAGACAAAGAAAAGGAGGTTTTATGAAAATCCTATGAAATATGAGGTTAGTTGTGATTGGAGAAGCTAGGCCTCTCTTGATAGACCTTAACAGCTGGAGTCCCAGAGCAGTGTGGATGCCACTCTGAAGACTGTTAGGGCAGGGGCGCCTGGGGGGCTCAGTCGGTTGAGCATCTGACTTCGGCTCAGGTCATGATCTCCGGTTCGTGAGTTCAAGCCCCGCGTCCAGCTCTGTGCTGACAGCTTGAAGCCTGGAGCCTGCTTCGGATTCTGTGTCTCCCTCTCTCCCTGCCCCTAACCCACTCGCATTCTGTCTCTGTCTCTGTCAAAAAGAAATAAACATTAAAGGCTGTCAGGGCACTGCCTCTCCTCCGCTTCCTCTCACTGCAGCTCCAGCTCCTTTTCTAAGGTTCCCAGGTCTAGCTGGGCCACCTGGCCTGCACGAGGTGTTCTAAGAAGGAGTTGGGCCCAGTGACTTAGGAGGAAAGTTGGTGAAAGCCTTTTTTTGTTTGAGATATAGATGCTCAGACCCCCAGATGAGGTTAGGCCCTCATCCTCTACCCCCTGCTTACATCTGGCCAGCTGCTGAACTCTAGGTTGTGGATCGATCTTGTGATTGGTCTAAAGAAGAAAAGAGCCGGAGAGGGGGCACCTAGATCCATGGCCCGTTCATACCATTAAGCAGCTCTGGATAGGGTGCAGGATTCCACATGCCCTGCCCAGCGGGCCCCACCACAATTTTCCTGTGGAGTCCGGGGCTCTGATTCCTTTGTGCCAAGCTCCCCCTGGTGGTTAACAGGTGCATTGCGGCGAAATAAGCTCTCAATAGGCTAAATCGCAGGCCACCTGAGAGGTGGAATAGTTTGCTTTATACCAAGGAGAGAAGAATCCTTGGGCCCCACTTGTAATGACAATCGTTCCATTCCTTATATAGGATATCTCCCCTACATGTTTGCTTATGTCATTAATCATCACAACAATTCAATGACAGGAATCATCCTAATTTTACAGAAGAAACAGGCTTAGAAAAATATAATCAAGTCCAAACTCTTCACTGTATGTAGTTTTCAAGAACCTAACCTATTTTTCCACCTCCAGCTTCAGTTAGTCCCGAGCTGAAATGGACTTGCTCTGCTGGAACATAGCTTACCTCTGGGCCTTTGCTCGTGCTGTTCTCTGTATCACATTGCACGCCCCACCCCCCTCCAAGTGCATTACCTCCCAAAACCCTATTCATTTTTGAAAACCTAAACAAGAAATACAGTATTGTCGGGAGCCTGGTGGCTCAGCCCGTTGAGCATCTGACTCTTAATTTCAGCTCAGGTCATGATCGCAGGGTCATGGGATCAAGTTCTGCATCAGGCTCTGTGCTGAGCATGGAGCCTGCTTGAGATTCTCTCTCTCTCTCTCTCTCTCTCTCTCTCTCTCTCTCTCTCCCTCCCTCCCTCTGCCCCTCTCCTCTTCCCTACTCATGCTCTGTCTCTAAAATAATTTTTAAAAGAAATGCAGTATTTTCTAAAGCTTGCATTTATTATCTTTCTAATACTATAAGACATGGGAAAGCAAATGTCTGGATGAGTACAGGTGCATGAGTAGCCCTGAGATGTGGAATGTTCGATGGAGAGACTAACATATACATGGAAGTAAGAGTGGCTCAGGAAATTAGAAGAACACGAAGACACATGGATCTCTTGTGGAGCTTGTAATAAAAATCAGATGTAAGTATTCTTGCTGGCAGAAGAGAGAGCAAGTTCCTGGGAAACTGGGAGAGCTACAGGTGATATTTCTTCAAAGTCTTCAATCAAATTCACATTACTTTTCTTTGTACTTCATAATAGATCCGTGTTATAATAATAGTAACTAATACTTAAATAGCACTTACTGTGCACCACGCATTGTTCTAAGTACTTTACACAGACTAATCTTCATTATAATCTCAGAAGATAGGTACTAAGACTACCCTCATTTTTACACTGAAAAAACTGAGGCACAGAGAGGTCAAGTAACTTCCTAAGGTCATGCAGCTAATAAGTGGTGGAGCCAGGATTTGATTCTAAACTACAGCAGAGAAGGTGCTCAGAATAACTACACTTTAATATTGAAAACACTGCCTCACGTTTCCATGAATAAAACGGATACTCCAGAAAGCAGTATTGTGTTTTATCCTGTGGTTGCACACCCCCACTGGGTACCGCTAGAGGTCTGCATAGTCCAGGTAGAAAACTACTGATCCAGAGGACAGAATCGCCAGCCATGGCCCCAAAATAACGTGACCAAGGAAGAGATCCCAACTCTAGAGACTCAATGACACAGGACTGGCCTGGAGCCAGTGACATTTCCTCAAGAACCGAGACTCCTGGAGGAGCCAATAGAGAACAAGTTATTAGGAAATGAAGATGCAAAGAAGGGAAGCAAGGGCTTCAGGGTCACAAAACAGCTGGGACACGTGGCCACAGATCTGGAAAACAAGAACCTAACCAACATCCTGCCATCTTACGATTCTTTCCCCCAGGGATCCTATAGGAGGCAGATGTGAAAAGACTAGGACCCTACATGTTTCTGCTAGATGCTGGGATCGAAGTGTACGTTGTTCTGGATTATTTCAGTTGCAGTTGTCAGACCCCAAACACAAACTGGCTTTTTATAATAGAAAAGTCCATAAAGGATTCAGATATGGCTGGACCCAGGGGTTCAAATGATGCTATCAAGACAGTGTCAACTGATTTTTTTTACTTTTCTGTGTTTCCTTCATTGCCTGAGTTCTCCCTCCCTAAAAGGTGGCAACGTAGCCACCAGAAGCTCCAAGTTCATATCCTATTTGCTTTGACATCCCTGGGGGGCAGGGGAAGGAAGTATTTCCCAGTTGTTCTAGCAAAAGTCCTAGGATAGCATCTCATTTGGCCTGAGTAGAGTCAGGAATCACCCCTGCTCCAAAATTGGTCACTGTAGCCTGGAGTGGCAGGATGGAATGCTTTGATTCACCAGGCAGGGTTATCTGCCCACACTGAACCTGCAGAGTAAGGCAGCCCCACCAGACCACATGGACTGAGAGAGTGGGAGGGAGGGTCGTTTCGCAAGGGAAAAATCAAAGTGTTTTAAACAGAAGGAGAATGGATGTTGGGCAGGCAAAATCAACAGACAACTGATACAAGGTGGGCAGGAGACACGGGTAATGGGTTGCATGCAGAGCAGCCCATTTGAATGGCCTTCCCCTCTTACACTGGGTTACTGGGTCGTACGAATGCCCTCAAATCAATTAAGCAAACATTTCCTGAGCATTTGCCACGTACAAGGTCCAGCGCCCTTCCACGTAATAGACGGATAGCAAGACCTGCCCCTGCCACCAGCCCCAGTAAGGCAATTACTGTTACGCTTCCTCCCATAGGAGCATAACAGACAAACTCTTACTCGTCTCTCAGAAACCAGCTCTGATGTCATCTTTCAAGAAGCCTTCTCTTGACTACCTCCCCTGTCAGACTCAGTCACCTTCCCTCCACCTCTGAACTTGGTACATACTGCTATTGTTATCACACTGTGCCATAATTTATTGATTCTTCTGTCTTTCCCAAGGATGAGCGGCACTTCTGTATCCCTAGTGCCCACCGTATAATAGATGTTCAAAAACATTTTTTGACCTGAGTTAAAATGAGTTCCCAGGAATGGCTCAGCTTCAGTCTTTTATGGACCATTCCTGAAACCACTTAGCTTCCCTTCCCAACTGGCTTTCCTTTTATTTATTTTTTTATTTTTTTAAATTTTTTTTTCACGTTTTTATTTATTTTTGAGACAGAGAGACAGAGCATGAATGGGGGAGGGGCAGAGAGAGAGGGAGACACAGAATCAGAAGCAGGCTCCAGGCTCTGAGCCATCAGCCCAGAGCCCGACGCGGGGCTCGAACTCACAGACTGTGAGATCGTGACCTGAGCCGAAGTCGGACGCTTAACCGACTGAACCACCCAGGCGCCCCGCGGCTTTCCTTTTAAGAACCAGTTTGCTACTACCTGAATTCAACTGAACTGATACACATTTGAATACCTATCAGGTGGGAGGTAGTTTAGGCTTTGGCAGTTCAGAAATTAACAAGATACATTTCAAACTCAGAACTCTAAAGAGATCAGAACCAGCTCTACTATCAGAATTTCTTTGGCCGAAGCAAGAAATCTCACTGATTCCTACTCTACTTTGTGAGTTGGTCATTCTCCCTCTCTTGGCCTCTTTTCCCCCAGATGGGAAGGCCTGACTTGGTGTAAAATTTGTAATTTAATAGATATCTATGAGTTGAATTAAACCACGTTTCCATTTTGCCTAGACTAAAACCCTTGGAGCAATAGGGGGCGCCTGAGTGTCTCAGTCACCAACTTCTGCTCAGGTTATGATCTCCTGGTTCGTGTGCTGACAGCTCAGAGCTTGGAGCCTGCTTCGGATTCTCTGTCTCCCTCTCTCTCTCTGCCCCTCCCCCCCGTCTCGAAAATAAATAAACATTAAAATAAATCAGTAAAAATGTTGGAGTAATACTTGATCTTCTCTTTCTTCCACACACCTATCCAATCTGTCCACAAATCCTGCTCACTTTACCGTCAAATCCAGAATCCAACATGTCTCACTCCCTCACTCAATCTGGTACATTCCATCAACATCTCTTGCTAATATCATTGCCCTATCTCTATCTGTTCTCCCTGCTTCCACCCTTGTGCCCCTACAGTCTATTCTCACACAGCAGCCAGAGTGATTCTTTAAAAATATAAGTTCAGAGTTGCCTGGGTGGCTCAGTTGGTTGAGGGTCTGACTTCGGCTCGGGTCATGATCTCATGGTTCGTGGGTTCAAGCCCCATGTCAGGCTCTGTGCTGACAGCTCAGAGCCTGGAGCCTGCTTCAGATTCTGTGTCTCCCTCTCTCTCTGCCCCAACCCTGCTCATACTCTGTCTCTCTCAAAAATAAATAAACATTAAAAAAAATTTTTTTAATGTAAGTTCAGAGGAGCCTGGGTGGCTCAGTCAGTTAAGCATCCGACACTCAATTTCAGCTCAATTCATCCACGATCTCACCGTTCTTGAGATCAAGTCCTGTGTGGGGCTCTGTGCTGACAGCACGGAGCCTGCTTGGGATTCGCTCTCTTCCTCTCTCTCTGCTTCTCCCCTCCACGTGCACACACGCACCCTCATGCTCTCTCTCAAAATAAACTTAAAAAATAAAATGTAAGTTCAAACCCTCCATCTTCCCCATCCCATTCAGAGTAAGTAGGAGCCCTATAGTGTCCACCCCTTCTCACATCCCACTCTCATGTCTATTTCAGCCAAGCCAAACTGACCTTGCCATTTCTTAAATTAAAAAAATAATAATAATAATTAATTTATTTTTGAGACAGAGAGAGACAGAGTGTGAGCAGGGGAGGGGCAGAAAGGGAGACAGAATCCAAAGCAGGCTCCAGGCTCTGAGCTGTCAGCACAGAGCCCGATGCAGGGCTCAAACCCACAGACTGTGAGATCACGATCTGAACCGAAGCCAGATGCTCAACCAACTGAGCCACCCAGGTGCCCCTGACCTTGCCGCTTCTTAAACACATTAGCTGGGTTCATACCTGATTTTTTTTTTTTCCCTCTGCCCAGAATACCCGTTTTCTCTGGATATCTACATGACTCACTCATTTCCTTCAAGTGTTTGGTCAAAAGTCACCTTCACAGTGAAGCCTACTCTGACTGTCCTGTTTAAAATTGCAACCTCCCATACCCCTCTCCTGTTTACCCCCACAATTATCCCCTCCTGATATACTACAGAATTTACTAATTTTATGTCCATCTCCTCCCAGTTAACTGTAAGTATGAATACCAAATATCTACTAATTCATTCAATTAATTGAATATTGATGTCTATTACGTGCCAAGCACTGTGCTAAGCCATGGAGCTACCAGGTGATTAAGACAGTTTACAGGTCTTGTGAGGGAAGAAATCATAACACTTGGTAACAGTACCTCATTTACTGAGTGTTTCCTGTGTTAAGTGCTTGCCATGCATCCTAATAATAATGATGGCTAACATTTTTAAAAACAGACCCTGTTCTGTGAGCGTTATCTCATTCAATCCTCACCAAGACCTATAAGGTGAATATTACGAGCCTCATTGTAAAGAGCAAGAAAAAAGATTTCAAGGCTCAGAATTGGCAGAAGCAGGATTTGAACTAAGGTGGTGGCAGGAGAAATATTTAGGATTTAGGGTCAGCAAAACTAAGTGAAAGAGTGGGTGTGGGGGGTCGAGGGAAACGACTCCCAGGTTTTCGCTAGGGTGGACCAGAGAACAATAAGGCTAAAGACAAATGAAAGCCCAATTTGGGACGCGTTGAATTTGAGCCGCCGGGGGGCCACTCAAGGATACAGTCCATCTCGCGCAGGAGCCGAGGGACGGTTCCGGTCCCCTCCCTCCGGCCTGAAGAGACGGTGGGAGAAGGCACGCAAGGGAAAAGCAGGAGGTGACTTCCCTCCCTCTGGGGTCTCCCGAGCAGCAGCTGCTGCAAGGGCGTAGGGGACCTGGAGACAAAGAGAGCGCGCAGGCACCGCCTTTGTCCGCGCGGCCCCTTTAAGAAGCGCGTTCCCAGCTTCCAGCCCGCCTTGTATGCAAATTTGGCGGCCAGGCGGGAGCGCGCGACTGATACCCGGGGACTGGGCTGCGGCGGTTAGTCCTCTCCCGGCCGCCGTCGCCTCCGACATATTTCCCGCAGGAGCTGCGGCGGCGGAGCGGAGAGCGCCGGGGGGAGGAGATGGGTGAGCGGAGCGGGTCCGGCTCGGCCGGGGAACGGGCAGACGTGGGGGTCGGGATGGCCAAGCTGCTGATTGCTCCCCCACGCGGACAAGATCCCGGCGAGGGAAGGGGGAGGGGATGCGGGGCACAGAGTGGCCCCGCCCCCTCCTGTCGCTTTGCAGGGTGGGGCCTCGGTTATAGGGGCGGGGCATTGGCGCGGTAGGCGGGGCTTCTAAAAGGGAGAGGGCCCGTGGGGGCTTGGGCTTTGGTGAAGACCCGCTCACCTGGGTTAGAAGCGGGGACGGGGCGTAGCGGTAGGCGGGGCCTTACTGCTGGGGCGGAGCTCCTGGGTTGTAGGCGTTTGTTCGGGGGCGAACTTTCTGGGTTTTCGGGCTTTGCACGAGGGGCGGCGGGGCGAGAAGACCTTCCGGACCTAGGGAGCCCATTCTGGAGCCGCGCTTCTGGGCAAAGAGAGCTTTTATTGGCTTGTGGGCGCGTATTCTGGGCTGACAACTGTGTGTAGGCGGGGCTTCTGGGCCTAGGGGCTTTACGTGGGTGTAGAGCTTCTAAAGAGAGGAGAGTGGGTGTGGGCAGAGCTTTTGGACTGAAGGTGCTTATGTGGGATGTTTTAAGCCAGGTGTAATAGTGTATGAACAAAGCTTCTGGGTTGGAGCCTGACTGGGGGCAGAGCTGAACAAGTACTTTTTGGAGACACGTGTGAGAAAACCTTCTGAGCTGGGAAGCTAGGCGAGTGCAGGCTCTGTTGCCATGAGGTGGTTTGAACAGGGATGTAATTTTGATTAGGACTGGGGTGGTGCTTAGGACCTTTGTGCAGGGCTTTTGTGCAGGATGGTGCCTGGGAGTTTGGGCTACACTGACAAGCTTAGAGAAATAGGGTTTGGGTCCACAACCACAGCATTCTCCCAGAACCCACATCCTTGACCCTGTGCTCAGGTCCTGGTCCTGACCATGAAACCCCAGGATGCCTACTGAGCTGGATCTTGGGCTCTTGAGAAAAAGACCTCAAGGGTGCCCAGAATCATAAGCCCAGAGAGGCTTGTAGTATCTGAACAGGACAGCGTACGCCAGAGCTAAGAGCTCAAGCCTCAGACCCACCAATTACCCGTGACACAGTGTAAACTCAGTTTCCTAATCTGTGGGAAACCTATTTTTCTGGGTTCAGCCACTCATCAAGACAGACTTATAGAGCACTTAACTTTATGCTGGGCTCTGTGGTAGGGGGAGGGGATACACAGTGAAAACGACAGCTAAAGTTAATGACCTCACTGACTTCCTGCTCTAGTGAGAAAGACGATACATATGTTAACAAGTGAATAAGATAAATTCTAAGACTGAATTGTGAAAAAAGTAGAAATAAGAGGGTTATGGGGGCAGATGCTTAAAAAATGGCAGTCAGGGGAGGGCTCTCCAGACATACAGCAAGGATAAGAGGTAGCAACAAGTTTGATTTGCTTAAGGAGAGAAAGGACAGGATGGCCGAAGCTTGGAGGCCAGGCAGGGAATGGGAGATGAGGTTGAAGCCGTAGGCAGGGGCCAGATCAGAGGTCTCTGTGATTGAATGATAAAACGAGACACCAGGTAACTGGTAGCCAGTATCATTGCTGTTATCCTTGATATATGCCCTCCGGCTTGAGGATCTATTTTATGTTGAGTCCCACAGGAGGACGAAGAGGTCCCAACAGGACATCCTACTGTCGAAATCCACTGTGTGAGCCAGGATCGTCAGGGGGCTCTGGTGGGGGCCATACTTCCAGCGCATCAGTCACCAGTGTCCGCTCCCGCACCAGGTAAACCACCTCTGTGTCTTGCCCCTCACTGTGGGCTCACAGGGGCAGTATGAACAAAGCTCTCTCTCACTGGGCTCTAGGATGTGATACCCCAGATCCCAGACGGGGGCTTAGAGTGCAGTGAGCAGCAAAAGACCCAGAGTGGTGGTCACTTGGGCAGATGCAGAGGGACATAGTATTGTAAGCCCAGTTACAGGATTCCACTTACAATTCTGCTCCTGATTTTCTGGTGGCTTCAGCAAGTTGTCTCCGTTCATTGGGCCTCCTTTTCCTCATCTGTAAAATGGATCTAGTAATTCTTTCCTTCCTGGGGAATGTTGGAAAGCCTGAATAAGATTAGGGATAGGAAAAGTGTCTGTCGGCTCCTTTGTCCGACAGGCAGGGTTAGGACTCCGTGTTTGCCTTGTGCTGCTTTTCTGACCCAACCTCACCATCCTTTGCCCCAGAAGCCCTTCTTGGTGGGGTTTTCAGGACAGCTCCTGATGTTTTTTTCCCTCCCCTCCTCCCAGGAGCAGTTCTGGGACGGGCCTCTCCAGCCCCCCTCTGGCCACCCAGACAGTCGTGCCCCTACAGCACTGCAAGATCCCCGAGCTGCCAGTCCAGGCCAGCATTCTGTTTGAGTTGCAGCTCTTCTTCTGCCAGCTCATAGCCCTCTTCGTCCACTACATCAACATCTACAAGACAGTGTGGTGGTATCCGCCTTCCCACCCGCCATCCCACACCTCCCTGGTAGGTGCCCAGCTAGGACCAGCTGTGTGTGTGTGTGTGTGTGTGACGTTTGGCTTCAGTTTAACACAGCTTACCGAGTGCCCTGTACATTTGGCCTCATGCCGGGCATAGAACATGTAGAAGGAACAGAAAATGAATGATTCCTGAACACTCACCCGAATTGCTCAGTACTGCATTAGGCGGTTCAAAGGTAGTGGAGATAAATTGGATAGATTTTGCCTAAAGGAAGGCAGAATCTTAAGTCCTGTGGGGGAGAAGAGCCACAGGCATACCTGAGTATTTTAAGGAGTGGAAAGATCTCCGTGTAGAAAGAGAGGTTCAGGGACTGGAGCATGGGTGATCAGAGCAACAGGGCTCACACACCACTCTCTTATCTCCAGGGACTGTCCCACTTCCCTCCTCTGGGTCCTGTTCTGCTCCTCTAGGTAATTTCCTGGCCTGACTCAGCTAGAGACTTGTGAAGGTCGGAGAGTGGGGATAGTCCCTGTGGAAAGGACCGGGCAGGGGGAGGTGGGTTTGAAAAAAGCCTGTATATGGGCAGGGGGCCCACGTGACCCCCAGCCTCTGCCCCCTGACAGAATTTCCACCTGATCGACTTCAACTTGCTGATGGTGACCACCATCGTTCTGGGCCGCCGCTTCATTGGGTCCATCGTGAAGGAGGTGATTGGGTCCTAGAGGATGACCGGGGACTTGGGGACTCGCCTTTCCCCTGGGGGTACCAAGGAAACACGCCTAGCCCTTCAAGCCCAAGGCATTTTCCTTGGGGCTCCCTTTGAACTTGGTTGAAGAACATTCCTCACATCCCGTTACTCTTGGAGTTTCCTGGGCGCCAAGGAAAAGCATTCACCTTGCCAGGTTCTGTCCGGCCTGCTGCCCCATGGTTCCCTGGGTGGGATCACAGGTCACGCTGGGTGGGATTTGGGCACAGTCCCCGTGGCCTATCCAAGGCCCCATCCTGTCCTATCTCGCCCTGACCCAGGCTTCTCAGAGGGGGAAGGTCTCCCTCTTTCGCTCCATCCTGCTGTTCCTCACCCGCTTCACCGTTCTCACGGCAACAGGCTGGAGTCTGTGCCGCTCCCTCATCCACCTCTTCAGGACCTACTCCTTCCTGAACCTCCTGTTCCTCTGCTATCCGTGAGTACCCCTCACTCCACCCCTCACTGCCTAGCACCTGGCTCCTGACCTCTGCCCTGAGTGTGGCTGGGTCAGCAGGCCCCCATGCCTGGAAGACTCATGGCAGGGCAGCAGCAATATCCTCTCACGTTGTCTGAGAACATCCCCCTGAGACTAAGGTGATTAGTTTTTTGCAGGAGCAGAAACTGAGACAGCAGGCCTAATTTACCCAAGGTGCCACCAAGGGGGAGGTCAGAATGGGACTCAGATCTGAGCGTATATGCCAAAGGAACAGTTCCTGATAGGGGTGCATGGGCTTTGTCTCCTTCTCTCTTTCTTCTCTCTCTGGTTCTTTCTCTTTCTCTGTCTTTTTTTGTATGTTAATGTTTATGTAATCTCTCGGTGCCTCCCCCAGGTCTGTGTGCATGCGAGCACCTGCGTGTGTGCATGTCTCTCTGTGTGGGTGTCTATGCATGAAGTGTGTGTGCATATCTACACGTCTGTGCGTGTATGTCAGTCTTTGTGTTTGTTTTGCTCACTCACTCCATCTCACCAGAGCCCAGATTATTGAGGACGGAAAGACAGTGTCTGGAAAGAGCCCAGGACTTCCCCCTTCTGACCTAGAACCGGGGAGAGCTTTGGCAAGATGTCCACGCTGGCTGTTCTTGGGGCAGGCTCCTGGCTGCCTGGGCATTTACAATCATTTCCCAACCCCTGGGCTTTCTGGTTCATGAACTTCCTCAGGCTGGGCCATTTCTGTGTCCCGGGAAGCTTCAGAGCTGTATACTCCTCCCTCTGTACCTTGCATGACCAAAAGGGCACTGTCATGGGCGGAGCCCCATCACACTTGTTTCAGTTATAACTAGTGTTTAATTACAAGAGTGACACATGTGTCATATAAAAACATTAAACTTTACAGAAGCTTTTAATGTAGAAAATGAAAGTCCTATAGAACACCAGTCCTCCAGAAAACCATTATTTGCAGCATATCCTTCCAAATTTTTCTGTCCGAGCATACACACGTATACTTTTTTTTTTTTTAACAAAAAAGGAATTAAACTATGCATGATATTGTACAATTTACTGCATTTTTTTGCATCATCATATAACTTGGGTATTTTTCCATGGCGATGCATACAGGTTTGCCTCATTTTTTTTTAAATAGCCTATAGTATTCCATTGTGTAGATTTTTCACAGTTGTACTTGTCTTCTATTGGTGCCCTTTTGAGGTGTTCCTAGCTTTCCCTATTGGAGACCGTGAGGTAGGGAACATTCTTTTGCATACATCTTTGCCCACTTGTCCAATATTTCTGTCAACAGGTTCCCAGAAGTAGAATGACTGTACTGAAAGGTGCAGTACATTTTTGATAGATGATAACAAATGGTTAGAGCCGTCAATAGTTGCCTTAATTTTCTCACTTTCTGGTTGCTATCCAGTGAATCCATTCTCTTTGGGGACAGGTATCATTTAGTATTCATACTTTGCCTTTTTTTTTTATTATTATTTAATGTTTAAATTTTTATTAGCATAAGACATACATAGCCTAACAAATCAGTCCAGTAGTGCTAAAAAGCTTATGATGAACAACAGCCTCCAACCCCACTTTTTCGCTTTTTATTTATTTATTTTTTAAGTGTATTCATTTTGAGAGAATGAGCACGAGCAGAAGAGAGGCAGAGAAAGAGGGAGAGAGAGAATCCCAAGCAGGCTGTGCACTGTCAGCACGGAGCCCGATGCGGGGCTTGAACTCCTGTACCATGAGATCATGAGTTGAGCTGAAATCAAGAGTCAGACACATTTAACTGACTGAGCCCCCCAGGCGCCCTACTTACTAGCTTTTTAGTCCCACTTCTCCAAAGCGATCTCTCTCACTGTTTCTGACTTTCAGTGTTTTTTGAGTTACCTCCATAATTCTAGTATCTTTATTCCTTTCAAAAAGGAGTTACCTCCATAATTCTAGTATCTTTATTCCTTTCAAAAATTTATCATTGATTTTATAGCTGGATAATAGGTTTACATAGTTAAAATTCAAAATGTATAAATATGTGTAAAAATGTATATAAGAACATAGAATGAAGAAGTCTCTCTTTGGCTCCTGTCTCTTAGCTACCCAGTTTCCCTTCCAAGAGGTAACCACCACCATTTCTGGTTTCTTGTATATCCTGGAAATAAATGTTTTATGCATATACAAGCACACACAAATACATACATTGATTCCCTTCAATGACAGGTGAAGATTTACTTAATTCACCCTTCCATCCATACTATTCCCAGTATTTGATAACTTATTATTTTTATTTTTCTATTGATTATCTTTTCCAATAATATCACCATGCCTGTATTTTTTATCTCATCAACAATAGTATCTTAATCCCTTTAATGTAGACAATAATGTTAGGAACTCTACCCTTCCACTTTTCCTCCCCTCTTCCTCCTCTCACTTCCTGGCAGCTATACTTTTATGTTGTTAAGCTTGACATTCACATTCTCCTATATAACCACATTTAAGTCTTCCATTCTTTGTTTAAGGTTAATTCTAAAAGCTAAAAAGCAATAAGTAGCCTTGATGTTATTATGAATATGAAAATACGGTTCACTTCAGGACCAAGTAGTGTGCATAGATAACGTTCCTTCTCTGTGGTTACTGAGTTATAATCTTGGACCTCTTAAAAAAGAAAGTTCTTCATGTCAAAGTCAAATGGTTTCTCTTTTCTTACATTCCATCAATTGCTTAAAATCATGCCACATTTTAGTTTGCTTCGTATTTAGATTGTAACTGTCTAATACAGGCTCTTTTTTTTTCCTTGGAGTTCTAATTGCCTTTCTTTTTTCTTGTTGACAAAAGAGTGATGGGCCTTCAACATATCCTCAAGTTTATCCAGCCTCTCAATCATGCTACCTGTTGCCTGGAGTCCATTTTTCCCCCTAAAGACATCCTTCCTGGAGCCTTCCATCCTCCTGCTCCAGTCTGGAGTGGTTGCTCTTTAGGCCTGCTGTACAGCTCTCAGCCTGGGACTTCCCTTCGCTGCCCTCCTGGGTTGGATCCACTGTTTCCTGGATCCCATGTCTTCTTTCTTGGTTTTCTCCCTTATTTTGCTGGAGTGCGTTATCAGGTAATTTCCTTAACAATGGGTGTGGGAGGTATATACATTTAGAGGCCTTGCATGTCTAAAAATGTCTTTATTCTGCCTTCATACTTGATTGATGGTTCAGCTAAATGTAGATTTCTAAGTTCAAATTCATATTCTCCCAGAAGTCTGAAGATATTATTCCATTGTGTCAGCATCCAGTGAGAAGTCTGATGCCAATTTGATTCCAGTTACTTTGTAGATGACTTGTTTTTTCCTTTCTAAAAGCTTTTAGAGGTAGCCTGTTTGTCTTTTGATTAGTTGAAATTTTATAAGGAGGTGTCTGGTGTGGGACTTCGTCAGTCATCGTATCTGTACTCTAGGACTTTTTAACCTGGAGATTTGGCTATTTCTTCAGATCAGGGAAATTTTCTCCTATTATTTCTTTGATAATATCTTCCCTTCCATTTTTTCTATTCTGTCTAGGACTTCTGTTCTTAAGGTGGTAGACCTCATAGAGTGATCATCTGTTTCTCTTATATTTTCCCTCATATTTTTCATCGCTCTCCCTTTCTCCACCCCCCCATCCCCGTCTTTCTTCCCCTCTGTCTCTCTCCCCCCTCTTTCTCCTCTCTCTCTTTTTTTACTTTGCCTTTAGGGAGATTTTCTCAACTTTATCTTCCAGCTTTTTTATTGAGTTTTTCAGCAGTCAAATTTTTTATCTCTCAGACCTCTTTCTTGTTTTCTGATTGTCCTTTTCTCATAGCATTCTGTTCTTGTTTTAAAAATCTCTCATGTTCCTTCAATTTTGTCTTTCCACTGGGGTCAATCTTTCGTTTCCTGCTGCTAGGCTTCTAAGCATCGTTAGTTTCTTCAGTTGTCTCTTTACACTTACAAATGAAGGACTGAGTAGGTTGGAGCACACTTCCTCTCCCTCTGCCATTGTATATATGAGTGGGAGCTTTGGCCAGGGATTCTAACTATAAGAGCAGGACACAACAGACTGGCAGACTTTGCTTTAGGATAAGTGAGTTGTGCGCCCCCACAGGCCAGAAACCAGGGTGAGGGGGTTACCCTAGGATGCCCCCATTAGAGATATCAGTTCTCCCCAGGGTAGTTTATTCACATTCTTTACAGAAGAATCTTTCAGGGTAGATTGTGTGAGGTGAATAAGGGAATAAATGGACTGACTCTTATAAATAAATACAGATCTTGGTTTAATCCCATTTGTTCAGTCCTGTTGCTCACTTCTACCCTTTATCAGATGTGTCTGCTTCAAGCCAGAGTCTCTCTTGGGTCACTGGGCAGATAAGCTCCTACCCCCAGTACAGCCCTCGCAGCATATTCTAGACCTACGCCATCCAGTTGAGCAGCTTCTAGCTACCTGTTATTATTGAACATTTGAGAGAAGTTCGTTTGAATTGAAATGTGTTGTTGTAAGTGTGAAGTACACATCAGATTCTGAAGGCTTAGTACAAAAAAAGAAAGTAAGTAAAGATCTCATTGGTAAATCATGATGCCATGTTGAAATGATAATGTGTGGCATATATTGGGTTAAGCAGAGCATTCACATTAATTTCATTTTTTTTCAAAGTGGCTACCAGAAAATTTCAAATTACATATGTAATTCTCATTATATTTCTGTTGGACAGCGTCGCTCTGTTGATGGCTTCCTTCCTCCTCTGCCGACATGTTTCCCGCTGCTTTCTAAATTTGTCAAAATCGCTTGTGAACCAATAACCCCACTCCCATTCTTTTTGCTGATATGAATTTATTACCTACTTTTATACGGTCACGTCTTGAGTGGAGAAGGTGAGAGGGAATCTGCCATCTTGCAGTGAAGCTGCTTCTAACCTGTGACCCGCGGAGCAGTCACTTGCTGTTGCCAAATAACGTAATTGTATCTGCAGTTCTCCTTAGAGGCAAAACCAGGGAGATTCTTGAGTACTTGCCCTTAAATTTGAGTCGGAATCCCTCGTATCACCCTGATCCTACCGGTGCTCCACTCCTTCGTTCCCACAGGGTATCCTGAAGAATATTTTGGGAGTCCCATTACAGTCTTCTTTTCTGTCCCACAGAATCCCTGGTCTCTCTTTTCTAAGCAAAATTTTACGGATCTTCTGCTTTGGGTCAAACACCATGCTGGGTGTTGTTACAAGGTTTGAAAGAGGGTATTTATGAAAACACTAGGTGTAATACCTGAGTGTAGAGGATCAGTACAAGCTATGTAATTTAAAGCAAATTAAGGAAACTGAGGCTCATAGAGATGAAATGACTTGCCCTAAATCAGAGTGCTAGTCAATAGCAGAGCTGGGATTTTAATCCTGGCCTGTTTGACCCTAACGGTTATGCTGCTGACCACAGTTCTCAAAGTAATCTTACTTAACCTTATACCAGGGAGAATGGTAGCATCCCCATTTTATAGACCAGAAAGCAAAAACCCAAAAAGGCCAACTGCTTACCCAAGGATACTCATGTATTCCTTCTTGGAACATCAGGGAAAAGGAAGAAAAACGCTACTCTGGGGAAGAAAATGTAGCATTCTCATTGGCCCTAACTCGTAGGGGCAGCCCAGGGACCTTTCTGGGGCTGTGTCTGAGGACCTGGGGAAATTGACAAGCCCCAAGCTGAAAAAAGGAACGCCTCGAAATAGCACCTACTACACTGTTCCATGGACACGTGCTAGGCTAACTTAGCTACTTTTCTCCCCCTACATATTTATTTATACTTAAAGTAATCTCTATGCCCAATGTGGTACTTGAACTCACAACCCCAAGATCAGGAGCTGCATGCTTTACCAACTGAGCCAGCCAGGCACCCTGGCACTTAGCTACTTTCTATAATTATCTATTCTCCTGGCCTTTAGGTCTATCTAGTTTTCTTCTCAAAAGATACCAGCCATACACTCAAAATACTTGGCACATAATAGGCACACGGTAAATACTGTCCCTGAACTGCTTTCCTCCACAAGCTGAAGAGCTGCCTTTAATGTATGCAGCCATAACAACTTAGACCTCTTGTGGTACCGCGTCCGTTTTTTGTTTTGTTTTGTTTTGTTTTGTTTAAGTAAGCTCTGTGCTGAGTGCGGGGCTCGAACTCACATCCCTGAGATCAAGCGCTGCATGCTCCACCGACTGAGCCAGCCAGGCACCCCTTGTACCTTTTTTTTTAACTAATGAATTACTCTTGGTATTTGTTGATTATGCATCTCGGTCTTTGGTACCAGACAGTTCTGGGTTTGAATCCCAGCTCTATTGCTTCCTTATCATTGGGTAAATTTTGGGAATCTGCTTCACTTCTCTGAGCCACAGCTTTCTCAAAAGGGTACAAAATAACCGTACCTAATGCATTGTGTTCTTAGGAGACACACAAGAAGAGAACGTGTGTGAGGCACTTAGTACAGTGTCTAGAGCATGGAGTGTGCCTAAGGAATGTGGGCTGTTAGGATCACTGTTGGTCAGCAATAGACTGTGAGGCAGGGCCTTGTCTCCTACTTCCTACTTTGTTCCCGACGCTCGGCACAATGCTTGGCCTGCACTCGATGCTAATACGTGTGTTGAATGTCTTACCGGAGGATGGCTGTATAGAAGGATGGGTAAATTCTCTCCTCTGAGCAGCCGGGAGAGCTAAGGCCCAGGGAGGAAAGAAGATTCCCTCCGTGGGTAAAGATTGGGATTGTGGCCCATGGGCAGGCCTACCCTCACCACTGTCTTCCCCAGCAGGTTTGGGATGTACATTCCGTTCCTGCAGCTGAACTGTGACCTGCGCAAGACAAACCTCTTCAGCCACATGGCCTCTGTGGGTCCCCGGGAGGCCGTCAGTGGCCTGGCACGGAGCCGGGACTACCTGCTGACGCTGCGGGAGACGTGGAAGCAGCACACGCGACAGCTGTACGGCCCAGATGCCATGCCCACCCACGCCTGCTGCCTGTCCCCCAGCCTCATCCGCAGCGAGGTAGAATTCCTCAAGATGGACTTCAACTGGCGCATGAAGGAAGTGCTGGTCAGCTCTATGCTGAGTGCCTATTACGTGGCCTTTGTGCCTGTCTGGTTTGTGAAGGTACGTAGCTCAGCCCGTGGAGTGGGAGTGGGGGGGAGCTGCCCCGCAGGAGCCCTCCCCCTTGCGTAAATAACTGGACCGTTTTTGACAAGATTCCCATCTGTTCTCTTGAGGGCTAGAGTGACCGCTACCTCGATTTTAGAGTAGAGAGCACAAGGCTCCCTGAAAGGGAGTGGCCTGCGCAAGGTCACCCAGCCAATGATTGGGACATGATATTGCTGTTCATAATACTTGATTGATAACAAAAAGCAGTGATGTTGTATTTCACTGTGGCTGTTTTGGCACAGGCATGTCACAATGTCCAGCTTCATCAGTAAGTAGGAAAGCCAGGATTCATCCAGACCTGAATGACTCCAAAAGCCTGTGCCTTCTCTCTTGCTCGTCTGGCCTTCTGGGAAGGTACCTCCCCAGCTGACAGTAGGCTGGAAACATTTCTCCAGGGGTAGACTGCGCTGAATGATTTGAGGCTGAGAGGACATAATATTTCTTGAACACCTACAATGTGCTAGAGCTTTCAGGAGTGTGATAATCCCCCTAACGCCTCTCATAGGTGGTTGGTAGCTATTCTTATCCTCATTTAACAGATGAGGCAGCTAGAGCACAGAGAAGTGAAATGGTTTGCCCAGCATCACATAGTTAATAAAGCAGCAGAGTCAAGATTTGAACTGATGTCTGTTGGACCCCGGAGTCTATGTTCTGGCTCAGAGTCGTAGGCAGCGGGAGCAGTTTTTATGTAAGAGGAGCTTGTGGAGAACTGAGTAGTGGGCACAGGGTCTAAGCCCATGATTAAGCCTTCTTCGTTAGGTATTTGATCCTTGGTCTCAGGCCCCCACTGAGGGCTGTCCTGGTTTCCGAGGCAGACAGAATCAGGGAAGGGGGAGGGAGGGAGGCCATTATGGACATCCCAGGCCTTAACCCACCACCCCCTGCCCCCAGAACACGCATTATTATGACAAGCGCTGGTCCTGCGAGCTCTTCCTCCTGGTGTCCATCAGCACCTCAGTCATCCTCATGCAGCACCTGCTGCCTGCCAGCTACTGTGACCTACTGCACAAGGCCGCTGCCCACCTGGGCTGCTGGCAGAAGGTGGACCCAGCGCTGTGCTCCAACGTGCTGCAGCACCCGTGAGTCGCCCTGCCCTTCTCTGCCCAACCCCGGCCCTCCTGGTCAGTGTCTGGAGTTAGTCCCCTCCTCCGTCACCAACTCATTCATTCAGTCAGCAGGTGGTTGTTGAGCACATCTGGTGTGCTGGGCCTTGTGGCCAGAGGAGGGTATGGCAGGACCCAAGGCAGACATGTCCTCTGTCCTTAGGTAACTTGCAGTGTGCTGGAGATGTGAGGAGGCCAGGCAGTAAATTCACAGACTCGTTGACTTTCTCATTCGCTGACTGTTCTTTATTCAGCTCGTTGACCAATATGCTCTTGCATTCATTCATTGCTTCTCTCCTTCTGTCCCTTGCTCACTCATCCATTCAATCATTAGGTCACCTCCTTTCCAGCAGGCATTTACCTCTACCGAAGCCATAAACAGCCTGGTGCTATGTATTGGACAGAGGAGCTTAGACTTTGACCTACAGGCAGAGGGGGGCTGGGGGGGTTTTGAACAGTGAAGGAACCCATTCCATCTGTCTGGTCAGAGGATATGTGCTGTGTTAGCCCTGACCGTGGTTATGGTGAGCCCTGGCCAGGGAAGCAGAGCCACGGGGAGGAAATGACTGAGACAAGGTCCTTGAGGTGTTCACAGTCTGGTGGGGGTGACAGCCGTACACAAATCGTTAGGATGATGGGCCGAAAGAAGCCCAGCTGCAGGACGGCCCTGCAGAGGCAGAAGTCACCTGCTCAGGAGCCCTGAGGTGCTGGGCCGGCCTCCCCTCAGCCTGGCTCGTCCTTCATGGTGCCTTTACCGCAGTACTTTTCGCCCAGGTTACCCTAATTTTCCTGCCTGCTTTCCCCCAGTAGACCAGAAGCTCCTTGAGGCTGGGCCCACCTGAATCCTATCTGAGCCGTGGGCCGAGCACAAGGTGTGGCAGAGAAGAGGCCCCCAGACAGATTTGTAGGGGTAGGCCCACCAAGAAGCAGAGATGCAAAGGAAGGCCACAGATGCCAAGCTTCCTGATGTTGGCTGTCAATGCTAGTTAGGGACCCTCCCAGGCTCTGTCCAGGTGGTCCAGGAAAGGGGATGAAGATTGCCAAATGGGCTCAAAGGGGGCTCGGCTTAGCCATAGCCTCTGAGGGGAGCGAGGAGTAGAAAGATAGAATATAGCTAAGGGGCACCTGGGGGGCTCAGTCAGTTGAGTGTCTGACTCTTGATTTTGGCTCAGGTCATGATCTCAGTGGGGTCATGGGATGGAACCCAGCATTGGGCTCCATGCAGACCGTGGAGTGTGCTTAAGATGCTCTTTCTCTCTGCCCCCTCCCCTGCTTATGTGTGTGCGCTCTCTCTCTCTCTCTCTCTCTCTCTCCCCCCCCACTAATAAAAAAATAAAAAAATAAAATGAGAAAAATAAGAATATAGCTGAACATGAGGGAGGTACCTGTCTGTAGCTCACCGTGGTCCACAGAGAAGACCCAGGCTCCTGCACATGGCTTCCCAGCCGCTACACTGGGTCCTGCCAGCCTTTTCTGCCTCATCTCTTACCATGCCTCCACTCATACTCTGCCTTAGCCAGACCAAACTGCTTCAGATCCTCAAATTCTATATGCATGTGTGTATCCAGGGTTTTGCATATGATGCTTGTTTTGCCTGGAACACCCTTTCCAATTCTTTTCCTGATTAATTCTTATGCATTCCTTAGCACTTTGCTTCCTCCAGGAACACTTTCCTCACCACCCAGGATGGGTTTGGCGCCCCTCCCCTGTGTTCCCACAACCCCATAATATCATGATCATTGCACCTAACACTCTGCTGTGTTTGCTTAGTTACTTGGCTGTTATTCCAGGAGTAAAGCTCCCGGTCGTCAGGGTCCTTGCCTGTCAAGTACTCAGCCATCTCACTCCCAGAGTGCCTGGCTTATAATAGGGCCACAGTAAATTTTTGTGGTTCGTGTCTAGTCTTTTTATAAGGTAAAATTTACATATAGTGAAATGCATAGATCTTAAAGTGTATAATTCTTTGAGTTTTGATAGTCATATATACCCACATAGCCCACATCGAATCAAGATGTAGAACATTTACAGCCTCTGAAAATTTCCTCCTAGCTTTTGCCAATGACCGCCCCCTCACCACCACCACCCAGACAACTATTTTTCTACATTCTTTCAAAACTAACCATAGGGGGTTGCCTGAGTAGCTCAGTTGGTTGAGCATCCGACTCGTGATTTCTGCTCCAGTCATGATCCCAGGGTCGTGGGATCAAATCCCGCATCGGGCTCCGTGCTGAGCATGGAGCCTGCTTAAGATTCTCTCTCTTGGGGCATCTGAATAGCTCAGTTGGTTGAGCATCTGACTTCGGCTCAGGTCATGATCTCACGGCTCATGGGTTCGAATCCCCCATTGGGCTCACTGCTGTCAGCACAGAGCCCGCTTTGGATCTTCTGCCCTCCTCTTTGTCCTTCTCCGCTTGCCCTCTCTCTTTCAAAAGTAAATAAATCTCAAAAAAAAGATTCTCTCTCTCTCTCGGGGTGCCTGGATGGCTCAGTTGGTTAAGTGTCCCAACTCATGATTTTGGCTCAGGTCATGATCTCACGATTCGTGAGATCAGGCCCCACATGCTTGGGATTCTTTCTCTGCCCCTCCCCTGCACACACTTTCTCTCTCAAAATAAAAATAAATAAACATTTTAAAAAAAGATTCTCTCTCCCTCTGTCCTTCTCCCTCACTCATGCGTGTACACGTGCTCGTGTTCTCTCTAAAAAAAAAAAAAATTTTTTTTTTTAATAAATAAATAAACTAACCACAGGTTAGTTTTGGCTGTTCTACAAGTTCATGTAAATGAAACCTTGGGTTCAGTTTCTTTTTCATTCAGCACATCCCTGTGAGTTTCATCTGTGTTATTAGGTATAATGTGATAGCTGGTTTTTCTTTTTTATTTTCTTTTTTTTAAGTTTTATTTTTTTATTTTGGGGGGGGGGGGCAGAGAGAGAGAGGGAGACGCAGAATCTGAAGCAGGCTCAGACGCAGGGCTCAAACCCACAAGCCGTGAGATCATGACCTGAGCTGAAGTCAGACGTTTAATCAACTGAGCCACCCAGGTGCCCCTCTTTTTGTTTTTTTGTTTTGTTTTGGTTTGGTTTTTTTTGAGAGAGAGTACCATGCAAGCAGGGAAGGGACATAGGGAGAGAGAGAGAGAGAGAGAGAGAGAGCATCTCAAGCAGGCTCCATACCTAGCACGGAGCCTGATGCGGGGCTGGCTCTCACAACCCTGAGATCCTGACCTGAACTGAAATCAAGAGTCAGACGCTTAACTAACTGAGCCATCCAGGTGCCCTGATGACTGGTTTTTAAGTGAATGAATCAACAGGGTAGGAATGAGATAGAGTTTTTTGTAGACAGCAATTCTCTGTCCTCTGGCCCAGGACCCCGGGAGTCCCTGTGATATCTGGCAGAACACTGGAAGATTTGGAAGATCCCACCATCTCAATCACATGCTTATTGAAGTCCCTCTGTGCCGGGCCTTGTGTCATGCTCTGAGGTCGTAGAGATGAATTGGATACCATCTCTTCCGTCAAGGGTTCCCAGATTAGTGAGGGATACAGGGAAATACATAAGTGATAAAACACTGGGGAAAGTGGACCAGTAGCAGGAGATTCAGGGAGCAGTTGAAGAATGCTGAACTCTGTGGGGAGTTTGAGGAAGGGTTTCTGGAGGATCCTGAGTTTGGAAAGAGCCTGCCGGAAGGATACGGCATCAGGAAGTGCAGTTCAGTCGGAGGGAGAGACTTGCGCAGAGACATGAAACAGTAAGCTGTGCTGGAGGAATTAGAGACCGTTCTGAATGGCTTGTGCCTGAGCTGTGCGGTGGGAGTCACGGAAGGGCCTCAGCGGCAACACCACATCCCTGGGGACTTGACTCTGAGAGCACTGAAAACACTTAAGGGGGTTCGAGCAGAGAATAGGCTCAGCTTGGTGTTTTACAAAGACCACTCGGGCAGCTGTGTAGTAGACCAGCTGGAGGCTAGAGGTTAAGAGCAGGTGAGGAAAATGCACCCAAAGAGGGAAAAGGGTTTTCTGGACGGTCTCTCAGACATGAATGACAATCCTAGGCCCTCTGCCTCCCAGTGCAGTGAATTTCTCATGATTGTTACCCCATTTTACAGAGGAGGCAGCTGAGACCCAGAAAAGGAAAGTCACTGTGTCTAAATGATAGAAATGGGAGTCGGGGGCCCTGGTGATCACGCCAGGCCCAGGCTTCTGGTACCCCCTTTTGTGGGTGAGCTGGGCATAAGGGGCACTGTTGGGCTGTGCCTCCAGGTGGACGGAAGAATGCATGTGGCCGCAGGGTGTGCTGGTGAAACACAGCAAGAACGTCTACAAGGCAGTGGGCCACTACAACGTGGCTATCCCCTCTGACGTCTCCCACTTCCGCTTCCACGTGAGTCTCCTCCCCTGGGAAGGAGGGGTGGGGCCTGATCTGGAGAGCAGGAGGATCCCGGACGGGAAGGTGATGTCCTAGCAAGAGACAGCTATTTTCCGCATTTCCCAAATCCAGCGGAAACTACACACTGTGCAGCACAAGGACAGCCATACCAGTGGTGACTTCATAACTGCAGCTCACTTGGTGGCTGATCCTCGAAAACACCGGGTGGAGGCGGGGAGGATGATACAATAAAAGAAGAGGTTCTCAGTGGCGAAAATAAGAACTATCCCCATTCCATATGGTGCGCCAGGCACAGTGGTAAGCAGTTGCCATGTAGCCTCCGTGCAGTCTTCGCCTGTGTGTGAGAGAAACACCACGGCTCTCCCCATTTTCCGAGACTGAAATTGGCTCAGAGGGTCTAACTCGTTCAAGGGTGCCTTGCTCGGAAACTTGGGATCTGATGGTCATGACTCCTGGACTCAGCATTATGGAAAGGGTTGCTCAAAATCATTGAGGCTAGTGGTCTCCATTTTATTTACTTATTTTACTCTCAAAAGCCTTTTTTCCAACACAGTCATAGACTGAAGCCTGGTATATAGGACCTCCTGGCACTACTCTATTTGAAAGAGTTGGAACTCCCTTCAGTTCCCACTCACCACTGCTATAGCCCCTAAAAGACCTCCTCAGAACCCAGGGTTCCAAGGAACACAGTTTGAGGAATCATTGATCTGGGTCATCTCTTCATGGTAGAGAAACCCGAGGCCCCGACAGGAAAGGGACTTGCCCAAGGTCCTGTAGCCTGTCAGGTTCAGAACTGAGCCTGGCATGCTGGTTTCTTGGACTCCCATTTCCTGCCACTTCTCTTCCCATCCTTTAAGTAGCTCTTGAGGTCAGGTACCTTGGTCCCTGCAGAATTGAAATTCCCTAAGACGTTGATTGCACTTTGGAACGGATGAGAACATTTTTCTCGAGTCCCCACACTCTGTCTTCCTTTGTAAATACCAGGTCAGAGTGAGGTGTCGCCACATGCCCTAGAAGCTTCTGGCCTAGATCGGGATGCTACCCATGAAGAAGTGGGTTTCTCAGACTGTAGAGTCTATGATGACTTTCCATGCCTGTGTCGTAAGATTCTAATTTGTTCAGGCCTGACTATACCCAGGAGGATCACATATAAAAAGGTGTCGATTATAGACCAGAAAAAGTTTGAGGGAGTAAGCGAAACCTCTCAAGAAAAGCTTCCCGGAAAAGAAACACCACAGGCAGAGGCGGAGAGGTGGCAAAGTCCGTGTCCAACCTCACAGTCTTCCTCCCCACCCAAGTCTGCATGGGTCCCCCAGAGCTTGTCCCCTTCCCTGGCCCACCCCAAACCCCCATCCGGGAGGCAGGCTCCTCGAACATACTTTCCAGTCCCTGCCTACCCTTTCCTGGGCAGTTCTTTTTCAGCAAACCCCTGAGGATCCTCAACATCCTTCTGCTGCTGGAGGGTGCTGTCATTGTCTACCAGCTGTACTCCTTAATGTCCTCTGAAAAGTGGCACCAGACGATCTCCCTGGCGCTCATCCTCTTCAGCAACTACTATGCCTTCTTCAAGCTGCTGCGGGACCGCTTGGTATTGGGCAAGGCCTACTCCTACTCGGCCAGCCCCCAGAGGGACCTGGACCACCGGTTCTCCTAAGCCCCAGGGTGACCCCAGGGACAGCATCCAGGCTTCAGCCAGGAGCTCTCTGGGAAGGGGCTGTTGGGGAGGGTTGGGTGAGGGAGCAAAAAAACACAAAAACAGACAAAAAAATTGACCAGAGCTTTGTATTTTTGTTACATACTGTTTCTTTCTTTGATAATTGATGTGATTATGAGGGGGGAAAAAAGTCCTATTTTTATACTCCCATTAAGCCTGTGTGTCCTGTGTTTCTTTCCCTTCTTGCCTGTCAGGCAGAGAGCAGAGGTTAGGATTCTGGGCCAGGAAGCCCTGTGTGTGGCTTCTGGGGTCCTCATGGGTCCTGCCTGCTCCAGTGGAGAGGAAATGAGACACCAGAAGTCATGGTGTTTACCGCTGGCTGAATGCTGTGTATCAGACATTACTCTCATGTGTATTATAAGCCTTGTTTCAATCCAACTTTTATGTCAACCCTAGGAGGTAGGTACTGTCACTCTAACTCTATAGGTGAATAACAAGCTCAGAGAGCTATAGTGACTTGCCGAAGGTAACACAGCAGCCAAAAAACCCTCCCAAAAGACAACACCACTATCCTCTCAAAATGTGATGTCCTGATTCTCTCAGCATGCAGTCACTGAGACCCTGCTCTGTGTCAGGTGCTATGGTAGACAGGACGCCAAGACAGAAACAGACAGGTCACACTACACTGGGATGGGTGTTAACAGTTACAAGACAGCAGCGCAGGAGAGAGCATGTTTAATGCTCTAAGAATTTCTCGAAGGAGGGGACAGTCTGAGTTGTCAGGCACTTTCTAGGTGGGCAAACTGGGGGAAAGGCACTTCAAGCAGAGTAAAGGAGACATGTAATACAGAGATTTGGAACATTCTGGTGTATTTGGGGCAGGTAAGCAGAATGGTTCCTAGAGCAGGAAGGATAGGGAACAAGGGGTGGGGGTGGGGTAGAGCTGGAAAATTTTGCAGGAGGTGGATCAGGGTGGACCAATGGTTCTAGGCCGGGGAGGGTGTGTAAGCAAGGTCAAGCGCTAGAGTGGAAACAAAGCTGCTTGGAGGACCACCTGGCTCTTACTGGACAGGCTAGAGGGCTCACACTGGGAAAAAAGGACAGTCATAGCCACTCGTCTACTCTTGTTTCCTGAGCCCTTTTTGGCCACAGGATATGCAGATGAGTCTGTGGCGGTGTATGGGAGACAAATATTGCAACAAAAACTTTTTGGTGTCAAGGAAGGCATCATACTAGGTAAGCATGAGACAGATAAAACGAAAGATGTACCTTAGACAACCAGGAGACAGAAACATACCTTGTAAGCAAATCAGAGTGCTAAGTGCTGAGGAAAATGTGTGTCCAGGGCACTGGGGAGCAGAGGATAGGTACCCAGGCTCTGTCTGGAAAAATTGGGTTTTTTAGGGAGGGGAGAGTTGAACTGGATCTTGAAAGTGAATTTGGGGGCGCCTG